>NW_026800117.1:0-297500 GCF_032191835.1 Heteronotia binoei
CGACATGCATGATAAGGAAGTCAGCACGGCATAGTCCTCCATTCCTCCCCCTCCCCCAAACATCCCAGAAACTTTGCACCCCTGCCATGCAAGCGCGCCTCCAAAATGCAGAAGGGATACATCTCCTGAACCAGCTGCCCCCTAAACCCCCCCCCCCCTGGAGGATCTGAGACCAGAATCATCTTTCAGCTCGTCTGGTGACTTCCCCCAGCCCTTGGAGGAGCAGACGGAGGACAGACCTCAGCAGAGCTGGAATTCCTCTAGGAACCATCGTCACTAAAGACAATAAGAATCCTCACTATTACATTTATGCCACTTCCATGAATATGAGATGCTCATTATATTACTTAGCAGCAGCTGAACTAAGCACAAAATATATGGGAAAACTACAGCTAGAGCAGGGGTGTCAAACATCCGGCCTGGGGGCCAAATGAGGCCCCTGTGCAACTGGCTCTTCTACAAACCCTAATGGCTCTTGTCTGCTCCCTTCTACCTCTCTCTTGCCTCCTTCTGCATCTCAGCTTGCTTTGTAAGGCTTGCTCAATCGCACAGGAGCTACAGAGCAAAACCTCAATTTTTCTCCATTGGTTGAGGCTCCTCCCCCTCCTGGTCCCCTGGGGAAGGAAGGAAAGAGCCAGAGCTTCCTTTGCCCAGTTCCCTGGATCTCAGGGGAGAAATACAAAGAAAGTACCTTTAAGACCAACAAGTGCTAATGTTTTAAGGGTTTTTTTAAAAAAATCTTTACTCGTGTTTGTCTGTGTACCTTAAAGGTTTACCTCTGCTACTTAATCTTAAGTAGGTACCCGCATTGCCCAGCCTGGCCCAACAAAGTCTCCTTTATGTCAGATCTGGCCCTCATAACAAATGAGCTTGACACCCCGGGCTACAGCATGTGTGCCACAAGAGCTCTGGGGATCCCATCACAACCGATCCCCAGGAAAAGGACACAGGTGGGCCAGAAGTACTCAGGTGGCATCCACAGCCACCAGGTCAAAACACTCCACCCAGGTGCTCGAGCACCTCCCTGCCTGGAAAGCAGAAGCAGACTTGCTCCTGGTGGGGGGGGGGCGTCAATGTCGGAGCCGCCAAGAGATCCACCACACCCCAACATCCAAGTCCAGCAGCATCTTGGAGGTCTACAAAGGGGGGGCGGAGGGAATAAACTTTCTTGAGAGTTCAAGTTCCCTTTGTCAGATATCAGCTGTTCAGCTGCACCCCAACCCAGCTTCCCTTTGCTGCTGCCGCCCCACACAGGGCAGTGGAGAGAGGAGAGGAAGGGGAGGCCTTTCCTATCAAGCACCAGCTTCGTCGGCTCAACCAAAAAGACTCCAATGGGTGGGAGGGCGCCAGCTCTCTTCCCAGGAGGCCAACCCACCCCCACAGCCAGGAGAAGACGGAGGGCCAGCAGCCCTGCCCAGGTATGCAGGAAGTTTGCCTTCCTTCGCTCCCAGGAACACGCCCGGCTCCCTGCCCAGGCAAGCAGTGCAGCGGAGTATTTACAGGCAACACAAGCAGCCTCCCCCCACCCCGCTCATGCCCCAGTCCCAGGGCCCTATCCCCACGCTAGCCCCTCTCTCCCCGTGACAAAGAATCCACAGCTCCTTCACCCTTTGGGTTTGGGGAACCGGGTGCCCTCCATATGTTGACAACAACCTGCTCTCTCTCGCCCCCCCCCCCCCCGATCCCCGGGGGAAGCAAGAGCAGGCTGGTGGCGACAACCGCAACCCACGCGGGAGGGATCTCGAAGGGCCTGGGCCTGCCTCCTGCTCTGGGTGGGATTTAGCCGACCTGGTCACAAGCCTACAGGCTGCACTAGGGGCAGAAGAGGCCAAGGGATGCAGCTACAGCCCCCTGCCCCTCAGCTCTGGATCCCCGCCTGGGAACACCTGAGCTCCTCACAGGTCTGCCCTTCCAGCCCGGGCGCAGCTTTGGCTCAGGGGGCTGGCTGCGGGACCCCCACCCCGACTAGGGCGCCCGTGTCCAGCCACACCCGCCAAGGGGCGCGAGCGAGGACCTGTGCCATGGCCCCCCACCTGCCTGCCCCACAGCTCTGCACACTGGGCACAGCTAAGCTGTGGCGGAAGAGGGCTGCTTCTGGGAGCTGCTTTTCGGGAAGGAGCCGGCTTGTGGGAGTCGGGATGCCGCCAGGCAGGCTGCTGCGCTGCTCCGGGCATCCCCAGCTGGTGCCCTCCGGGACGGGCAGCCCTCGCAGGGCCGGCGTGCCGATGCAGAGGCCAGGCGGGGGGGGGGGGGTCTGCGGCGCCCTGCCCAGGCCAAAGAGACCCTTCTCTCCCGCAGGCAGGCAGGGCTCGACGGGCGGCTGCGGACAAGGCTGAGGCCGCGCGGGGGGGGGGGGGGGCGGCCGAAAAAGGGGCCCGCCGGGCAGGGCGCGCAACCCGCCGCCGCCTCCTGGCCCGACGCCACCGCCACGTCTCCAGTCCGGCGCCGCCCGCCCAGCAGCCCGCCCGGGCAAGGGGGGAGGAGAGCAGCCCCCCCCCCCCCGCCTGCATCCCCGCCTGCATCCCTGCCTGGGCCGGCCGGCTCACCTGCTGCGGGTGGCGTCGGCGGCGGCGTCGGTGCTGCTGCTGCAGCCGGGCCCGTCCCGGAGCCTCCGGGCGAGAGATCCAATGGGGCGAGAGCTCCAATGGGGCGGGGGGACGGCCGGAAGCAGCGTCACGACAGCCGCCGCCGTCGGGGGGGCCGGAAGCAGCGAGAAGGAGGCGGAGGAGGAGCGGCCATGGAGCTGCCGGCGGCCCAGCACCAGCACCAGCAGCAACTGCGCAGCGTGAGCGGCCCGCCGGCCGGCCGGGAGGGGAGGGGAGGGGAGGGGGGGAGGGGCGGCCGGGGGGCTTGCTTGACCGACGGGGCGGGGTTGGGTCTCGTTGCAGCTGCGGGACTTCCTGCTCGTCTACAACCGCATGACGGAGCTGTGCTTCCAGCGCTGCGTCTGCAACCTCAACTACCGCGCCCTGGCCCGGGAAGAGGTGAGCCCCGACGGGAGGGGAGGCGAGGCGAGGCGGCGCCCCCCCCAGCCCCCGAGGCGCCCCCCCACCTGCCCCTCTCGCTCTCTCCGCCCGCAGGAGGCCTGCCTGGAGGGCTGCGCCGGGAAGCTGGTGCGCTCCAACCACCGCCTGATGGCCGCCTACGTCGACCTCATGCCCGCCCTGCTCCAGCGCCGCCTGGCCGACTACGAAGCCGCCGACGCCAGCCGGCCCGCCGACGCCCTCGCCGGACCCTAGGCTCCCCGGGGGTGGGGGGTGGGGGGGCCCTCTGCTCCAGAGAGTGGCCCTGCAAGAGGAGCGCCCGGGGACCTCCAGGCCCCGAGTTGGCCTTCTCCCCTTGCTCCTGTCTCCCGAGGGCCTCAGCCGTCCTGGGCGGGAGACTCCGCAGAGATCCTCCAAAGCCGCCGCGGACGTGGCTGGGCTGGACAAACGGCGTGGGAACGGCCGGCCCCTCGCTGAAGCCCGGAACGGGGCCGTGGGCTCCCGCATTTCTCCTGCAGTGCTGCTCCCTTGGCGCCCAACGCCCTCCGCCAGCGTCCCCCCCCCCCCCCCCCCCCGCAGCAAGCAGGCCTTTCAGTGCTGCAGAAGTTGGTGGCAAGTTTATAACAGCAGAATATTTCAAAGCAGGCTCTGTGTGACTTTAGGATAAACGTGATCCCTAACTGACCTAAAGAAAATGAATGTTTCAAACTCTGAAGAGCAGTCACTCTGAGGAAGTCTGAAGAAACGCAGCCCCCCTCCCCCCCCCCCCCAAATGCGGGGCCCACCAGCACCTTCCCTGCCCCCCACCAAATAAGTGGGACGGACCAGACAGGCTGCTCTGGATTTCTGATGTTTGTGGACAGAGGCTTTAAGTAAAGTACTTTAAAAACCTGGAGCGGTTTGATTTCCTTCATCCTCTCTCTGCGCCTCCTTGTAACCAGCCCCCACCCCACCCCTTTCAGCAAAGCTGCCTCTTTTAAAATAAAAAGCGATTGCTTTGGACTTTGGAGGACGTCTTTCCATTTGCACAAGTGCTGAGCTGAGTGGTGTTGTGGGCATGGTCCCCAGCTGCTGCAGCTGCTGCCTGTCCCACAAAACCAGGCCCTGAGGTTGCTCCATTTCTAGGTGGCTCTGAGGATGTCCAGGGGACTCCTTTCTGCAGTCTGACTCAAGCAACACAAGGGGAGTTGAAGCTGCCCACTGTTACAATAGGTGCCCCTTCAGTCGCCTCATCGTTTCCTCCTGTCTTGATGGTTTTGAACATATGAACATATGAAGCTGCCTTATACTGAATCAGACACTTGGTCCATCAAAGTCAGTATTGTCTTCCCAGACTGGCAGCGGCTCTCCAGGGTCTCAAGCTGAGGTTTTTCACACCTATTTGCCTGGACCCTTTTTTGGAGATGCCGGGGATTGAACCTGGGACCTTCTGCTTCCCAAGCAGATGCTCTACCACTGAGCCACCGTCCCTCCCCAGCCCACCTTTCAGCAACCTTGATGGCTCAGTAGTTCCACCCAGAGCAATTCTGTGGGAGAGCTCCTCCCTGTAATATTTTCTAGCAACTTGTCTGAGTCTCTGCTTTCTTTCATGTACAGAACAGCACACCCTTCCCTGTCTCGTGTGGCGTTTATATCCAGGGACAACCAAGTCCCATTGATCTTCCCCATCTTACCATGTTTCTGAAACATCCCACATGTCTGTCTTGCCACTGAGCACCAAGCACTCCAGCTCCCTGCCATCTCGGCTGGGAGACGTCTAGCGCTGCATACAGGCCTCTGCGCCTCATTGCTCTTCCTCAGGGTCTCCACCGCCTTCTGCCCTCTGATTTCCACACACCGCCCTCCTTTGCTGCCCGACTCTCCTCCCAGTGTTGCCCCTGTGGCCGCCACACCATCCCTAGCGGCCATTCCAAGTCTGTCCGGCCACCTTTGCCTCCTCAGGAGAGGGAAGCCCTCAGCGGTGTCAGCCACCCAGGCAGCAGAAAGAGGCAGGACTGGTCCCTCCAAGGCTGGGATTCCAGCTGGAGCTCTCCTCAGTTCAAGTGAGAGGCAGAGGCCTACATGGGATTGTTTATCTGATGGCAGAGTTACCCACAGCAAGTGTATAGTAATATACGATACATAGCCAGGTCGATACGATGGGTATGCAGGCTGGTTTTCAATCCACTCAGTTGCAGCTGGGGAGAGTTCAAAGAGCTCTATGGCATCTCTCTGGAAAGCAGGATGCTCACGTTCCTGAGACGGACGGGGAATATTCTGGCAGGCTGCAGCACAATCACATTTGGGCCCTGGTGTTATGCCCCATTTAAACAACAGGTCTGTGCAGCTGCCATCGGCTGCTTGCATTCTATTAGCCATCCTGAAAGCCCCGGCTGGCCCTGCCACAAATGGGCCAAATGAGAATCACAGAAGGGTAAATACAAAGAACCAAGCTGTGAAAATTAATTAACACCGACATATAAATTGAACTCTCTCGCCCCAACTGCTTTGAATTCTCAGATTGACTTTTCATGTTATTTATGGATTGTGGATGTTGGCCTATCACATGTTACTATATGGATGTACTTCCAAGGAAATTTGCAGGTGTTACTAATCTATCGGTCTAGAGACATGGTGGGAGTGAACTGAGATGGTATCTAGGTCTTGACGCTGTGGGAATGAAAGGAGAATCTCTCTCCGCAGAGCTGCTTGCGGAATAATTGTCGCTGCTTGGAATGGTAAGATTCTTGCAAACGTCTTGAGTCTTGTCCTTCTGTCTTTTGTGTGTTGCCTTGGTTCTCTGTTTGTATATTACAGAGATGGGCTACTGAAGCTGCCTCTTAGATAAAGACATGAGGAGAAACGGTGATTCTGTTGGCAAGACCATCAGAGTTTTTTTAAAAAGAGTCCCCCCCTGCCTGCTTCTGAGGGTTGACAAGTGAAATGGATGAGACCCGACTTTGTCTGGGTGGCCTACAAGGTCTTGGTCGAACCTCAGGACTGCGCAAGCACTTTCGAAGAAGAACAGAGGGATGGGATGGAAGACTGACCTATTTCGGCTACGGATGGAGGGATGCACTTTTTAGGAACTTTTTGAAGCTTCACAGGGCCTGTTCCACATATGCGATTGCTCCAGATTGATCATTGTGATTATGGAATATATCTGGAATCTTTTTGACTATTGGTGTGAGTTGATTTCCAGGGCTTGGTCCTTTGTACTTGCAAAGAGGCCCAAGCCTCCCTGCCTTCTCTGAGCCACCTGCCCTCCGTCCCTTGCGCAGCCGCAACACCCACCCTCCTGCTCACACCCATTCATTCCCTGGATGGAAACCCGGGCATTGCAGGACTACTGCAGATTTTATTGCTGGGTCTTCCGGAGGGGCCTGCGTCAGCTGTGGCTTTGGGGGTGTTGCTCCAGTTCCACCATTTGCTTCTGGGTCCCATTCTGCCTTTGGCGATGGGGGCAGGGAGGTGGCCCCAGGTGGGTAGCCAGAGTAGTCATTGATGCAACCGCTGATGGTCCTCGTTCTTGGATGGGGGTGGACATCAGCAGGGGGACACGGAAGCACTGTATTCATTGACGGGAAGTGAGGAAGGAAGGGAATCCTTAGGAACAGCCCTGAGATGCAGGGCTTCTGGGGGGGAAGGTTCCATCCCTCCAGCATCCTGAGGGGTTGTTGTGCTAAGTGAAGGGGCTGGAGGAATGGGCTCTGGCAAGGAGCGCCTGCTCACCACCTGCGTCACTGACCAGCAGTCCTGCCACTTGATTGTCCTGCCGGCCCAGCCGCCCATCCACTCTTCCAGCAGGGCCATTGAGGTGGGAAATCCCTGGGGATTTGGGAAGGGTAATCGGTAGCCATCAAACCCACCCTCTGCTCCAGGCAGTGGCAGCGACCCTCGAGAGCCCCTCCCCTGCTGCTGCCACACCTTAGGATAGTCTGGACTGGAGGGCACTGCCGGCCTGCCCCCGCCTAAAGAAAAGCCAGTGTGGCTGTTGTGGTGAAGTGCACCGACTCTTTGGGAGAACCAGGTTTGATTCCCCACTCCTCCACTTGCACCTGCTGGAATGGCCTTGGGTCAGCCAGAGCTCTCTTATCTGGGAGAACCGGGTTTGATTCCCCACTCCTCCCCTTGCAGCTGCTGGAATGGCCTTGGGTCAGCCAGAGCTCTCTTATCTGGGAGAACCGGGTGTGATTCCCCACTCCTCCACTTGCACCTGCTGGAATGGCCTTGGGTCAGCCAGAGCTCTCTTATCTGGGAGAATCGGGTTTGATTCCCCCCTCCTCCACTTGCAGCTGCTGGAAGGGCCATGGGTCAGCCAGAGCTCTCTTATCTGGGAGAACCGGGTTTGATTCCCCACTCCTCTACTTGCACCTGCTGGAATGGCCTTGGGTCAGCCAGAGCTCTCTTATCTGGGAGAACCGGGTGTGATTCCCCACTCCTCCACTTGCACCTGCTGGAATGGCCTTGGGTCAGCCAGAGATCTCTTATCTGGGAGAACCGGGTTTGATTCCCCACTCCTCCACTTGAAGCTGCTGGAATGGCCTTGGGTCAGCCAGAGCTCTCTTATCTGGGAGAACCGGGTTTGATTCCCCACTCCTCCACTTGCACCTGCTGGAATGGCCTTGGGTCAGCCAGAGCTCTCTTATCTGGGAGAACCGGGTGTGATTCCCCACTCCTCCACTTGCACCTGCTGGAATGGTCTTGGGTCAGCCAGAGATCTCTTATCTGGGAGAACCGGGTTTGATTCCCCACTCCTCCACTTGCAGCTGCTGGAATGGCCTTGGGTCAGCCAGAGCTCTCTTATCTGGGAGAACCTGGTTTGATTCCCCACTCCTCCACTTGCAGCTGTTGGAATGGCCTTGAGTCAGCCAGAGCTCTCTTATCTGGGAGAACTAGGTTTGATTCCCCCCTCCTCCACTTGCAGCTGCTGGAATGGCCTTGGGTCAGCCATAGCTCTCTTATCTGGGAGAGCCGGGTTTGATTCCCCACTCCTCCACTTGCAGCTGCTGGAATGGCCTTGGGTCAGCCATAGCTTTCTTATCTGGGAGAACCGGGTTTGATTCCCCGCTCCTCCACTTGCACCTGCTGGAATGGCCTTGGGTCAGCTGGAGCTCTCTTATCTGGGAGAACCGGGTTTGATTCCCGACTCCTCCACTTGCAGCTGTTGGAATGGCCTTGGGTCAGCCAGAGCTCTCTTATCTGGGTGAACCGGGTTTGATTCCCCCCTCCTCCACTTGCACCTGCTGGAATGGCCTTGGGTCAGCCAGAGCTCTCTTATCTGGGAGAACCGGGTTTGATTCCCCACTCCTCCACTTGCAGCTGCTGGAATGGCCTCGGGTCAGCCATAGCTCTCTTATCTGGGAGAACCGGGTTTGATTCCCCACTCCTCCACTTGCAGCTGCTGGAATGCCCTTGGGTCAGCCAGAGCTCTCTTATCTGGGAGAACCGGGTTGGATCCCCCACTCCTCCCCTTGCACCTGCTGGAATGGCCTTGGGTCAGCCATGGCTCTCTTATCTGGGAGAACCGGGTTTGATTCCCCACTCCTCCACTTGCAGCTGCTGGAACAGCCTTGGGTCAGCCAGAGCTCTCTTATCTGGGAGAACCGGGTTGGATCCCCCACTCCTCCCCTTGCACCTGCTGGAATGGCCTTGGGTCAGCCATGGCTCTCTTATCTGGGAGAACCGGGTTTGATTCCCCACTCCTCCACTTGCAGCTGCTGGAACGGCCTTGGGTCAGCCAGAGCTCTCTTATCTGGGAGAACCGGTTTGATTCCCCACTCCTCTACTTGCAGCTGCTGGAATGGCCTCGGGTCAGCCAGAGCTCTCGTTGGAGTTCTCCTTGAAAGGATAGCTTCTGAGATATCTCTCTCAGCCCCACCCACCTCACAGGGTTTGATTCCCCCCTCCTCCACTTGCAGCTGCTGGAATGGCCTTGGGTCAGCCAGAGCTCTCTTATCTGGGAGAACCGGGTTGGATTCCCCACTCCTCCACTTGCAGCTGCTGGAATGGCCTTGGGTCAGCCGGAGCTCTCATTGGAGTTGTCTTTGAAAGGACAGCTTCAGGGAGAGCCCTCTCAGCCCCACCCACCTCGCAAGGTGTCTGTTATGGGGATGAAGGTCAAGGAGATTGTGAGCCACCCTGAGACTCTGCGATTCAGAGTGGAGGGCGGGATATCAATGCAATATCATCATCATCATCATCTTCTTCTTCTTCTCCCGCTGCCCCCTGGAGACCAGCTGGTTTTCCGGGAGGTCTCTCTCTAGCAGGGCCCCCCAGGAGAGAGGGCCGAGGACTGAAGGAAGCCGCCGGGGGGCGGAGGGGGGGTCTCCACGGAGCGGCTGGATCCGGAGGAAGGCAGGCAAGGGGCGGCGGGGGCAGGGAGCGCAGAAGCTCGGTCGGGCGGCTCAGCCCCGCGGCGCTTCCAGGGCAGGGGAGGGGAGGGGGCGGCGCCTGCCGGGCTGCGGGGGCGGCGGAGGAGGCGGTTGGCCGGGCGGCGGGGGAGGGGGGAGCGCGGAGTCCCTCCTGGAGCAACGGCCGCCCCGTCGGTGGGTCTTGCGGGCGCCTCCTCCGCCGCGGCTCAGCGCCGCCCTGCCGGCATCTGCATGGAGTCGCCTTCCTCGCTGCCCTCCGCCGAGGGTGAGGGTGCCCCTGAGCTGGCGCAGAGTGCCGGGCGGCGCCCGCCCTGCCGAGGCCGGGGTGGGGGGGCAGTTCCTGGGGAGGGGCTCTGCCCCCCGCCCGGCGCCTTCTCTTGCTGCCTTTGTTCGGGGAGGGGGGCTCTGCCTGGCCCCAAAGATAAGCCCAGGTTTTCCGGGCGAGGGGGGGAGGGCTGCTTGCTTGGGGCAGGTCTTCCTCCTCCACCTCCAGATGGCCCCGCAGGGAAGACGCGCACTGTGGCATGCATGTTGGGAAGTCATAGAAATCTTTGGTACACATCATGGAGAAATAGATAAATTTATTGTCATTGTTCTCAAAAAAGGAAAATGAGAGCAACGAAATACAGCTACTATGAGGAAAAGCCCATCCAATGAGCACCAAAGTACTGTTCATTTCCTCAAAGTCTTCCTCTGATTACAATTCAGGGTTGATGCGGCGCTCCAGCCAGGTCTGAACCTCTTCTCTAAACAGATGCAGAAGCCTTCTGGATTTGGCCGGCAAAATGCGCTTGGCAACCTCTTTCTTTCCTTCAAAAGTTATTCCCCTGGAATAGACCATGGCGACTATAACAAGATACAGTATAAAGCTGAATGGAAGTGAACCATTTTTAAGTATACTGTATATTGATTATTATTAAGAACTTTCCTCTCAGTACCACTTAAGTTATTTTTATATTAGGAACAAGCCAGGCCTGAACCTCTTCTCTAACCAGAAGGAAAAGCCTTCTGGATTTGGCTGGCAAACTGCTCTCTACATTTATATTAGGAATTCTGCAGTTAGTTAGTAAATGTAAGAAATAGACCCTAGTTCATCTCTTAAAAGTGTATTTAAGTGGAAGTATTACATATCAAGCTTGGTGATTGTATAGGGCGCTGCCTTCTGGGGTGCCAGACTGGGCACCCCCTGGTGCAAACCTGGGCAGTGTAATAAAAAGTAGAGACATCAGCCTGCCAACAAAAGTCCGTATAGTCAGAGCGATGGTATTCCCAGTAGTAATGTATGGCTGTGAGAGCTGGACCATAAGGAAGGCTGAGCACAGAAGAATAGATGCTTTTGAGCTGTGGTGCTGGAGAAGAATCTTGAGAGTCCCTTGGACTGCAAGAAGATCCAATCAGTCAGTCCTAAGGGAAATCAGTCCAGACTGTTCCTTGGAAGGTCAGATGCTGAAGCTGAAGCTCCAATACTTTGGCCACTAAACGAGAAGGAAGCACTCCCTGGAGAAGACCCTTGAGAGTCCCTTGGACTGCAAGAAGATCCAATCAGTCAGTCCTAAGGGAAATCAACCCAGACTGTTCCCTGGAAGGTCAGATGCTGAAGCTGAAACTCAAATCTTTTGGCCACCAAATGAGAAGGGAGCACTCACTGGAGAAGACCCCTGAGAGTCCCTTGGACTGTAAGAAGATCCAGTCAGTCAGTCCTAAGGGAAATCAACCCAGACTGTTCCCTGGAAGGTCAGATGCTGAAGCTGAAGCTCACATCCTTTGGCCACCAAATGAGAAGGGAGCACTCCCTGGAGAAGACTCTTGAGAGCCCCTTGGACTGCAAGAAGATCCAATCAGTCAGTCCTAAGGGAAATCAACCCAGACTGTTCCCTGGAAGGTCAGATGCTGAAGCTCAAATCCTTTGGCCACCCAATGAGAAGGAGCACTCCCTGGAGAAGTCTCTTGAGAGCCCCTTGGACTGCAAGAAGATCCAATCAGTCAGTCCTAAGGGAAATCAACCCAGACTGTTCCCTGGAAGGTCAGATGCTGAAGCTGAAGCTCAAATCCTTTGGCCACCCAATGAGAAGGGAGCACTCCCTGGAGAAGTCTCTTGAGAGCCCCTTGGACTGCAAGAAGATCCAATCAGCCAGTCCTAAGGGAAATCAACCCAGACTGTTCCCTGGAAGGTCAGATGCTGAAGCTGAAGCTCAAATACTTTGGCCACCCAATCAGAAGGGAGCACTCCCTGGAGAAGATCCTGATGCTGGGAAAGACCGAAGGCAAAAGAAGAAGGGGACGGCAAAAGAGGAGATAGCTGGACAGCATTACTGATGTCACAAACATGAATTTGAGCAGACTTCAGAGGATGGTGGAAGACAGGAGGGCCTGGCGTGACTTTGTCCATGGGGTCGCAAAGAGTCAGACTCGACTGTGCGACTGAACAACAACAAATGTGTCTTGGTGACTTATCAGTGTGTGGGGGGGGTGCCAGACAGTGTAGGGCCAGCCCTCTCAGTGTTATACTGTGTTTTATACCCTTAAGCAAGAGATGTCCAACACAGAGCCGCATGGAGTTTTATCTAGAGTTTCTTTGAGTAGAGTTAGTTTTAAAGCTTGTAGCAGAGAGCAGTTTGCCAGCAAAATCCAGAAGGCTTTTGCAACTTTTTAGAAGAGAGGTTCAGAACTGGTTTGCTCCTAATATGTTTATTTTATTCGATTTATATCTCTCCCTCTCTGTAACAGGATCAAGGCGGTTAACCATCAATAAAACACAGAATATAAAATATAAACAATCAAGAAATTACTATCATAAAACAAACAATTAAGATTACACAAAGTTCTTGTCAAATATGACAGTCATGACGTTGTTACAGTAATGTTGGTCAAGACTGTCAGTTATGGGGTGACTTAACAGCTATCTCCCATTAGTTATTAAATGCAAGGCAGAATAGTTTGGTCTTACAAGCCCTGTGGAACTGCGAGAGGTCCCGCAGGGCTCTGATGTTTTCCGGTGGCACATGCCACCTTGTGGGAGCTGCCACAGAGAAAGCCCTGACTTTGGTGGTAGTCAGCTAGACTTCCTTCAGTCTGGGAATTGTTAGAAGTTTTGGAGATCCTGAGCACAGTGCTCTCTGGGGCACATGTGGGGAAAGGCAGTCTCGAAGGTACACAGGTCCCAGGCCATATAGGCCTTTAAAGGTTAACACCAGCACAGTGCCAGATTAAACCCTGTGGCAGTCAAAATCATGGGGGGCCCCTTGCAAATTAACTCAGAGTCGGGGTACCACCCTGCCACCCCACTGCAGCTGCAAGCACTTTCCCAAAAGCCCCTCTGACAAAGCTGTGAGGGAGAGGCAGAGAGAGGCAAACTTGGCAATGCCGCCAGCAGCAGCACTGGGCAAGTCAGGCAAAGAGCGGCTCAGTTGCTGGTTGTGCACAGGCTGGGAGGGCTGCAAGCAGGGGGAAGTGGGGGGGAGCCGGCCCGGGGCCCCTAAAGGTGTGGGGGCCCATAGGCCGGTGCCTACTTGGCCTAATTGTTAATCCAGCTCTGCACCAGCACACAGGCAGCCAGTGCAGCGTTTTCAGCACAGGTTGAATATGCTCCTATATCGGGAGCTCTAATGACCTGCATTTTGCACCAGCTGCAGCTTCCAGATTTGAGACAAGGGCAGCCCCATGTGGAGGGTGTTACAGTAGTCTATCCTCAAGGTGACAGTCCACAGTCGCCAAGTCGCTTTCAATAATATATTTTAATAATTCACTTCCATTCAGCTTTGTGTAGTATCTCATAATTACCATGGTTTATTCCAGGAGGCCAAATTTTGAAGAACATAAAGAGGTTGCAGAGAGCATTTTGCCATCAACATTCAGAAGGCTTTTGCATCTGGTTAAAGAAGAGGTTCAGGGCTGGCTTGCTCCTAAGTGGTATTGAGAGGATGAGAGATTTTGAAGGAAATAATGAAGCTGCAGAGAGCATTTTTTCAGCCAAATTCAGAAAGCTTTCACATCTGTTTAGAGATGAGGTTAAGGGCTGGCTGGCTGGCTCCCAGTATCAACACTGAATTATAACTGGCGTTTGACAGCCTTGAGGGAAATAGGAATCCTGAGGAAGACTTTGACAAAATGAGCCTATATCCCGGTGCTCATTGGGTGGACATTTCTTTGTAGTATTGTAAAGTTATAGAGAGCCAGTTTGGTGTAGTGGTGAAGTGTGCAGACTCTTATCTGGGAGAATTTGGATTTGATTCCTCACTCCTCCGCTTGCACTTGCTGGAATGGCCTTGGGTCAGCCATAGCTCTCGCAGAGCTGTCCTTGAAATGGCAGCTTCTGCGAGAGTTCTCTCAGCTCCACTCACCTCACAGGATGTTTGTTGTGGGGGAGGAAGGGAAAGGAGATTGTGAGCCACTCTGAGACTGTGAGATTCAGAGTGGAAAGCTGGATATAAATCCAATATCATCATCATCATCTCCTTCTTCCATGCAAAAGATTTATATGGCTCTGTTCTGAGGTTGTTGTTTCTTCTGTCTCTCTCGGCAGGTACCACAGAGCCCCAGGAGAGGCCGCTGCCGCCGCAGGTGGTAGATGGCTGGTGGGCCTTTTCTGTGCGCCGGCGCCTTGCCACGCAGCTCCAGGAGACGGGCCATGCTGAGCCCCAGCAGGTGGAGGCGCTGGTGGCTGAGCTGGTGGCTGTCTTTGCCACGGTGCTGCAGAAGAGCAGCCGCAGGGCCTGGCTGCACCTGATGGAGGTGCTCCGGCTGCTGGCCCCCTTCCGCCAGCTCCTGGCCGGCCGGGTGGACCTCCTGCCCTACCTGGAGGGCCTCTACTATCAGTATCGGAGCAGCCAGGCCTTGGTCTCTGACCTGGATGTCCTGGGAGCCATGGGGCGGGCCTTCCCCCAGGACCGCTCTGTGCTGCAGGCTCTTCCACAGGCCGCTTGCCCCCGAGAGCCTATGCCCCTGGGCAAGTGGCTGCCCTCAGGCCCCGAGCCGGTCTTTGCCGGCCTGCCCTGCCCTTTTGCTTCTGACTGGCGACTGGAAGGCGCCTCTGGCTTGGAGCCCCCGGCCCCCGTGTCTCTCCAGGAGCTGCAGAGGTCCTTGGGGGCGGTCGGCAGTGCAGTCTGCATGGAGGAGGCCCCCTGGGCCAGCTGCCTGGGCCTCATGGCCCTGTCCTTGGCCACAGACGTGCCAGTGGAATACTCACCCTGTGCGGAGCCCAAAGACGAGGCGGCAGCAGCGTAAGGCCCGGGAGGGCAGGCGGGAGTGCCTTGCAGGGCTGCTTGTGGCCAGGAGGCCTTCCTGACGCTCTCCGCTCTCCCCCCCTCCGCGGCAGGCCTTCTTCAGAGCAGTGCCCAGCAGCCCCCCTGGCCGTGCCCGTCCCTGTGCGTGGGAAGAAGGGGGCATGGGGCAAGGGGCACCCCATGACCGGTCTGCAGGCAGTGGAGGCCTTTGTCGAGAACCGACATGCGGGGCGGATGCACTTCTTGTATCTGAATGTTGCCCCCAACCGGCATTTCAGGTGGCTACACTTTCTGCCCTGATTCCCCAGGTGGTTGCAGGTAGATCCCTCCCCCCCGGCACCTTTGGGGGCTGGCAGAGGGGCTCCCCTTCTCACCTTTGGGGGCTGGCAGAAGGGCTCCCCTTCTCAAGAGCAGTCTGCCTGGGTGGGCTCCCCTGCCTTCTGCTGCCTCTCTCCAGCCTGTGTGGCTTCCGTGGCTGGTCCTTGGGGTGATGTCCCCTCCCCAAGAAGGGGAGACGCTGGGAAAGGAGGGGAGGGAGGAGGCGGTTCCTGCCTGCAGGTGTGTGAGTGGAGGGCGCAGAGGGCAGTCCTTTCCCCTCTTCCGGCCTGCCTGGCCCCAACCTGAGCTGATGCTGGGTCTTGTGGCGCCTCTTGTCGGCAGGCCCTACGACCTCCTGGTGGTTCCCAAGAGGCTGGCCGACCCCGAGCACTACATCTTCTCTCCCTTTGGCGTGCTGCACGTCCACCCCGAGGAGGGCTCGGAGGCCCTGACGCTGGGCGCCTGGCACCGCGAGGCTATGCTGTGGCAGCTCCTGCAGCACGTCCCCTTCTTCCGCCTCTTCCTGGTCCGCAAAGCCTTTGTCCGGTAAGCCTGCTGCTGAAGGGCCCCCCCTTGCTCGGCTTGCTGGGCCCGGGCCAGCCTCACCGGAGCTCCTTTGCTGTCCTCAGCTGGTGCTGCAGCACGAAACACCTTCACCTCCTGAAGCAGCGGCAGATGCTGAGCTGCCAGTTGCTGCAGGCGGTGCCTCACTTTGCAGCAGCGTTGCTTCATATTTCCAGGTAAGGCTGCTTGGTTGGGGCCCTCTGCGACTGGAAGGCTCTCGGGTGCTGCCCCTCCCAGCAGCCTGTTCCCTGCCTCCTTGTCCCTTGCAGGCTCTTGCAAGAGCTGCGGGCTGTCCACTGGCTGCCCCACACCACCAACAGGTGCTACAGCTTTGTGGAGCTCCAACAGAGCCTGGCCCAGGAGAACAGCTGTGCCCAAGACCTGCTCCACAGGTTCCTCACCCTCTGCTCCTCCATCCTCGAGCTGGTAAGGAAGGCAGGGGCTGGGATTCGGGGTGGGGGAGCAGGGGGCTCCTGGGGGGGGAAAGGGCCTTTTGGGTAGCAGCCCCACTGCCTGTGGCCTGGCCTTCCTCAGGGCGTCTTCCTGGCATCAACTTTATATTCAGAACCTGATGAAAATGGTTTTATTTTTTAGTTACTGTCAGGTGATGCTCTCTGTGTGGAGGATGCTGAGTGATGATTGGAAAGATGTGTCTGGAATTCTCTGCTGAATGAGATACTCCAGAACTGGAGGTGGCACTTTTGCCTTTTTGATATTCTGATTTGCGATATTTTATGTCTTGCTTCTGGAACTCCTGGTGAAATATATGATTTTTTTTATGTTAGTAGAATTGTTGGTTATTTTATGATGGTTGTTAGAGGAGTGGGTGTGAACAAGTACTTATGGTACGGGTGGACCATAAGTAAATATAAGCAGCCAGTGTGATGCAGTGACAAAAAGGGCCAATGCGATCTTGGGGTGTTATACAGAGAGGCAGAACATCCAGATCACAAGATGTCCTGGCCCCACTGCACACTGCATTGATCAGGCCACCCCTGGAGTTTCGTGTGCCGTTCTGGAGGCCTCCCTTCAAGAAGGAGGTGGGCAGAATGGAGATGATGATGATGATGATGATATTGGATTTATATCCCGCCCTCCACTCCGAAGAGTCTCAGAGCGGCTCACAATCTCCTTTACCTTCCTCCCCCACAACAGACACCCTGTGAGGTAGGTGGGGCTGGAGAGGGCTCTCACAGCAGCTGCCCTTTCAAGGACAACCTCTGCCAGAGCTATGGCTGACCCAAGGCCATTCCAGCAGGTGCAAGTGGAGGAGTGGGGAATCAAACCCGGTTCTCCCAGATAAGAGTCCTCACACTTAACCACTACACCAAACTGGCTCTCAAGCAGGTGCAGAGGAGAGCGACAAAGATGCTCAGGGGCCTGGAGACCAAGAAGCCCCAGGAGGAGAGGCTGAGGGACTTGGGGAGGTTCAGTCTGGAGAAGAGGAGGCCTAGGGGGGGGGGGCAGGATGGCTCTCTATAAGCATTTGAAGGACCATCAGCTACAGGAGGGCAGGGGGCTGTTGGAGAGGACTCGCAACAATGGCTCTAAATTACGGGTAGGAAGGTGCTGCTTGGATCTTAGGAAAAACTTCTTGACAGTCTGAGTTGTTCAAGAGTGGAATCAGCTCCCAAGGGAGGTGGTGAGTTTCCCCTCCTGGCTGGACAAGCCCTTGTCAGGGGCGCTCTAGGCTGATCCTGCATTGAGCAGGGGGTTGGGCTAGATGGCCTCTGTGGCCCCTTCCAAACGATTCTATGATTCTGTGGCTTAAATTTCTCAAGCTGCCTTAAGCACTTTATGACAAGGTGGGATGTTTTTTCTTTCTGAAGTGAGCCACAAACCAGAGAAGAGGTGCTCCCCCGTGTGCCTCACTCACCAGGCTGAAGGGAAGGGGGAACTCAGGCGTTTCCCAGTCACCTTTGGGCTGCTAAGAATTCTGCACTCTGCCCCAAACCATAAGGAGGCGGGGGGGGGGGGAGGGACAACAGACATCAGTGCTCCCTGGGGTGAGAACTGGGGAGGGGTCTCCCCCCTTTGGGGCGTGATGTGAGAGTAAATAACTGTCTGTTTTGGGGGGGGGGGAGCACTGAACCAGAGAGGTGGCTATAAATTGCCATCAAATTTGGACCCGAGCTTTCTGGGTCCCCCTTTTGTGGAGTTCCGTGAGACCAAAGGGAAGTCAGCTGGACACAGGGGGGGAGCACAGGAACACACCTGTCGAGCCCCATGATGTCCCTCTGCCTTCCCGGAGCACTCTCTGTCCTCAGAGCTGCAGACCCCTCGGCATGTGGGCATCCTTCTAACAGGCCCATTCGGCCGGCCAGTATTTGCATCCCTCTGTTGCAGGGGCCGGGCCTGCGGCATGGAGGGGTCAGCTTGTGGCTCAGCCCCCTCAGCTCCCCGCTGCTAAAAACTTCCTTTTCTCCAAATCCCAAACTCCAGGGGGGGGGGAGGAAAAACCCATCTAGGAGCCGCAGCCAGCCTTTTCCTACCTCATAAGAAGAACCCTGCAGGATCAGACGCATGCAAATCTATCTAGGCCAGCCTCCTGTCTCCCACAGTGGCCAGCCAGTTCCTCTGGAGGGCCAGCAACAGGGCAGAGGCCGAGGCCTTCCTTTGAGAAGAGCATCAGAAGAGCCCTGCTGGATCAGACCAGTGAGGGGCCATCTAGTCCAGCCTCCTGTCTCACACAGTGGCCAGCCAGTTCCTCTGGAGGGCCAACAACAGGGCAGAGAGGCTGAGGCCTTCCCCTAAGAAGAACATCAGAAGAGCCCTGCTGGGTCAGACCAGGGAGCGTCCATCTAGTCCAGCTTCCTGTCTCACACAGTGGCCAGCCAGTTCCTCTGGAGGGCCAACAACAGGGCAGAGAGGCCGAGGCCTTCCCCTGAGAAGAACATCAGAAGAGCCCTGCTGGATCAGACCAGGGAGCGTCCATCTAGTCCAGCTTCCTGTCTCACACAGTGGCCAGCCAGTTCCTCTGGAGGGCCAACAACGGGGCAGAGAGGCCGAGGCCTTCCCCTGAGAAGAACCTCAGAAGAGCCCTGCTGGATCAGACCAGGGAGGGTCCATCTAGTCCAGCCTCCTGTCTCACACAGTGGCCAGCCAGTCCCTCTGGAGGGCCAACAACGGGGCAGAGAGGCCGAGGCCTTCCCCTGAGAAGAACATCAGAAGAGCCCTGCTGGGTCAGACCAGTGAGGGTCCATCTAGCCCAGCCTCCTGTCTCACACAGTGGCCAGCCAGTTCTTTTGGAGAGCCAGCAACAGGGCAGAGAGACCGAGTCCTTCCCCTGAGAAGAACCTCAGAAGAGCCCTGCTGGATCAGACCAGGGAGGGTCCATCTAGTCCAGCCTCCTGTCTCACACAGTGGCCAGCCAGTTCCTCTGGAGGGCCAACAGGAGGGCAGAGAGGCCAAGGCCTTTCCCTGAGAAGAACCTCAGAAGAGCCCTGCTGGATCAGACCAGGGAGGGTCCATCTAGTCCAGCCTTCTGTCTCACACAATGGCCAGCCAGTTGCTCTGGAGGGCCAACAACAGGGCAGAGATGCTGAGGCCTTCCCATGAGAAGAACATCAGAGGAGCCCTGCTGGGTCAGACCAGGGAAGGTCTGTCAAGTCCAGCCTCCTGCCTCACACAGGGGCCAGCCAGTTCCTCTGGAGGGCCAACAACAGGGCAGAGAGGCTGAGGCCTTCCCCTGAGAAGAACATCAGAAGTGCCCTGCTGGGTCAGACCAGGGAGGGTCCATCTAGTCCAGCCTCCTGTCTCACACAGTGGCCAGGCAGTTCCTCTGGAGGGCCAGAAACAGGGCAGAGAGGCCGAGGCCTTCCCCTGAGAAGAACATCAGAAGAGCCCTGCTGGGTCAGACCAGGGAGGGTCCATCTAGTCCAGCCTCCTGTGTCACACAGTGGCCAGCCAGTTCCTCTGGAGGGCCAACAACAGGGCAGAGAGGCTGAGGCCTTCCCCTGAGAAGAACCTCAGAAGAGCTTTCCTTGATCAGACCAGGGAGGGTCCATCTAGTCCAGCCTCCTGTCTCACACAGGGGCCAGTCAGTTCCTCTGGAGGGCCAACAACAGGGCAGAGTCCTTCCCCTGAGAAGAACCTCAGAAGAGCCCTGCTGGGTCAGACCAGGGAGGGTCCACCTAGTCCAGCATCCTGTCTCACACAGGGGCCAGTCAGTTCCTCTGGAGGGCCATCAACAGGGCAGAGAGGCCGAAGCCTTCCCCTGAGAAGAACCTCAGAAGAGCCCTGCTGGGTCAGACCAGGGAGGGTCCATCTAGTCCAGCCTCCTGTCTCACACAGTGGCCAGCCAGTTCCTTTGGAGGGCCAACAACAGGGCAGAGAGACTGAGGCCTTCCCCTGAGAAGAACCTCAGAAGAGCCCTGCTTAATCAGACCAGGGAGGGTCCATCTAGTCCAGCCTCCTGTCTCACACAGGGGCCAGTCAGTTCCTCTGGAGGGCCAACAAAAGGGCAGAGAGGCTGAGTCCTTCCCCTGAGAAGAACATCAGAAGAGCCCTGCTGGGTCAGACCAGGGAGGGTCCACCTAGTCCAGCATCCTGTCTCACACAGGGGCCAGTCAGTTCCTCTGGAGGGCCTTCAACAGGGCAGAGAGGCCGAGTCCTTCCCCTGAGAAGAACCTCAGAAGAGCCCTGCTGGGTCAGACCAGGGAGGGTCCACCTAGTCCATCCTCCTGCCTCACACAGGGGCCAGCCAGTTCCTCTGGAGGGCCAACAACAGGGCAGAGAGGCTGAGGCCTTCCCCTGAGAAGAACATCAGAAGAGCCCTGCTAGATCAGACCAGGGAGGGTCCATCTAGTCCAGCCTCCTGTCTCACACAGTGGCCAGCCAGTTCCTCTGGAGGGCCAACAACAGGGCAGAGAGGCTGAGGCCTTCCTCTGAGAAGAACATCAGAAGAGCCCTGCTGGTTCAGACCAGGGAGGGTCCACCTAGTCCATCCTCCTGTCTCACACAGGGGCCAGCCAGTTCCTCTGGAGGGCCAACCACAGGGCAGAGAGGCTGAGGCCTTCATAAGAACCTCAGAAGAACCCTGCTGGGTCAGACCAGTGAGGGTCCATCTAGTCCAGCCTCCTGCCTCACACAGAGGCCAGCCAATTCCTCTGGAGGGGCAGCAATGGGGCATAGAAGCCAAGGCCTTCCCCTGAAGTTGCCTCCTGGCCCTGGGATTTGTGCCTCTGAATGTGCCGGTTCCCTTTGGTCAAGATGGCTAGTAGCCATTGATAGACTTCTTCTCTCAATTTCTGAAATCCCCTTTGAAAGTTGTTTATTGCTGTGTCCATCACGACATCCTCTGGGAGAGAATTACACATTAATCATTCTCTCTGTAAAGAACTATTTCCTTCTGTCCCTCCTGCCCATCTGATGTTGGGAGAGGGAGAAACCTTTCTCCTTGTCCGCTTTCTTCGCAGTGTATGTAATTTTATAAACCTCTCAGCTGTCTCTTTTCTAAACCGAACAGCCAGAGCCTCTTCAGCCTTTCCTCCTAGAGAAGGCTCCAGCCCCCCCTTTGGTGCCAGCAGTCCAGGAGGTCGTGGCCACAGGCGGAGTGTCCCGGGCCTCACTTTCCCAGCCACTGATGGAGGGTGCAGGCAGGCTGGCTCCTGGATCAGGAGGGTGGAGAGATTGCTGGCGCTTGTCTAACGGTCGCTGCGGTTGGCAGGAGACCAGTCGGGCACCTCAGAGCCCCATAGGCAGGGAGCCTCCTCCTCCTCCAGCCCTCTTCCCTGGGAGAGGCGGCCTGCCCGGAGTCGCCAGTGGGATTCTGCCTTTTGACGTGCAGGTGCGGGAGGACACGTACAAGATGGTGCACAGGCTGCAGACTCAGGTGCAGGGCCAAAAGCTGTATGTCACCAAGGAGTCCTTGTACCAGCAGCGGATGGAGGCCGAGCGGCTGCGGCAGCGCCTCCGGGAGGCCGAGTCATGGCTGCAGCAACTGGGCTTCCTGGCCCTCCTGGTGAACTTCCTCATCTGCCAGAACCTGGTCTCCATCGTGCAGGAAGAGGCCTCCACCTTCGTCAGCCGCACCATGCAGGTCCTGTGCCTGAGGAAACGGGGCTCTCTCCGGAGGGAGGAGTGGGGGGCGGGGGCTGTGCGTGTGGGGCCCCCTGCAGGTCCTGTGCCTGAGGAAACGGGGCTCTCTCCGGAGGGAGGAGTGGGGGGCGGGGGCTCCTGCTCACCCCGCCGCGTTGTGCCCTCTCCCCCTGCAGGTGGATGGCACCAGGAGGAAGGCTGTCCTCCGGGTGGAGGTGGTGTTTGGCCCAGAGGAGCAGCTGGCGCTCTTTCCCTCCCCGCCGGAGCTGGAGTCCTGCTTGGTCGGGGCCCTGGACACCATGGTGGAGTCTGTTCTGCTGGTGGGTGGCTGACTGAGGGCCGGGGGGGGGGGCAGCCCAGGCTGAGCAGGCAGGGGCCTGGGGGAGACCTGGCAGGCTTCTCCTTCCCTCCAGGTGACGCGGATCAACAGTGAGACTCCCCGCACTCCCGCAATGCAGCTGCCTCTGGCTGTGTCTGCAAGTGAGGAAGATGGTGAGCAATGCTGGGGGGGGGGCAGAGGGGCACCCCTCCCTCTGTGGCGGTCCCCCCCTCCCTGCCATTCTCTTGCCTGCGCTTTGGACCTTCCTTCTCTCGCAGCTGTCCAGAGGTTGCCAGTGGAGCCGCTGTCCGGGGAGGAGCCGCAGCTGGTGCACCACCTGGACCTGAAGGTGGTGGGAGGGCTGGAGGTGGTTGGCCACCGGCTGCGTGGGCAGTACCCCTTGCTGTCCCGGGAGCAGCTGGAGAAGGATCTGCGCTCAGACAGCATCATCCAGAACGCCTGGGGCAAGCAGCAGGCCCAGCTGGAGGTAAGAGCCTGGTGTGGCTTGCCTTGTCTTGGGGAGGAGCTGTGGGTCAGAGGTTGATGGCCATGGCCGTGGCAGAGAGAGGGGCTGTGGCTCAGTGGCAGAGCATCTCCTGCGGATGGAAAGAGGCCATAGGTGATAAGGAGAAGGGGCTCTGTATGAGACCCAGGAGAGCAGCTGCCCATCAGAGGAGAGAAGAGGACCAATGGCAGGGCGGGGGGCGGGAGCTGAGGGAGAGGTCTGCCACAGTTCTTCTTCTTTCTCCCCCTCCTCTCTCCCTTCTTGGGACTGCCGCCTGCACTTGGGTGGGTGGTGGGGCTGAGGAGGCGGAGCCTGCTGCTGCCTGGCACTCCGGCTTCATATTCGCCCCCCGCATGCCCGCCAGTCCTCTAGCTCGGCTGTGCCATGAGAGCAGGCAGCAGAGAGGAGATGCTCACTAGGCCTTCAACCCCACCCCCAAACTGACATTCTGCACTACACTCAAAGGAACCAACCGTATGAGACTGTGATTCTAGTGTAGAGAATCCTAGTGTGCTGTGGAGCTGGAGCTGAAGCGAGAAACGAGAGCAGCCCCAGAGCCGGAAAAGTTGGGCTGCGCAGGCGTTCCCTTGCAGTGGCGCAGCGGCCCCAGGCTACGGACAGCCTCGCAGGTCTCCCTCCGGTTCAGTCTCTGGACGAGGCCTGCAGCAGCCCTTTCCGCCTTTGCCCCTTGCCTTGCCTGCTGCTCACGAGGACGAAGGCTGCTTGCTTGTCCAGGCGCTTCAGCGGGCTGCAGGGGCTTAGAGGCTTTGCCACGGAGCCCCATGTGGCTGGCTCAGGAACAGATCCCTCTGCTTCCGGCAGCAGGTCTTTCCCCCTGGCTGCAAGGAGGACAAGGCCCCCCCTCAGCACTGCCCAGTGAAGGACTCCCCACTGTGGGGGGGGGGGGCAGGTCCAATTCAAGAAATATCTGGGGCCTTTGGGGGCGGAGCCAGGAGCACTGCTGGCATCACACTGAAGGGACCTCTGCACACCTTTTCAGTGCCTTCCCTCCCTTGGAAATAATGAAGGATGGGGGCACCTTCTTTGGGGGTGCATAGAATTGGTCCAGTCTTTGCGAAACTTGGAGGGTGTTTTGGGGAGAGGCATTGGATGGTGTGCAGCCCCAGATACCCACAGGCCAATTCCCCATTCTACCCTATGGGAATTGGTCTCCCTAGGGAAGAATGGAGTGCCCAGCAGACATTTCCCTCCCCCCCCCCCGGGGCTTTCTGATAACCCTGAAGTGGGGGGGGGGGCTCCAAACTGGGGGATCTCCTGCCCCCACCTGGGGAGTGGCAGCCTGGCCCCCCACCTATAAGTCCTGAGGGCTGAGGGGGGGCTTTCAGGTGGGAGGGAGCTGCTCTCTCCCTCTCTCTGCCGGGGGGGGGGGGAGTCGCCACCCACCCATCAGGCCTTGCTGGGGGGGATTTCCCCTCAAGACCCACATCTCCCAGGCAGGCCCTGCTAAGCCTCGTGATTGGGCCAGGGGGAAATGGAGGGAAAGCGGAGGCCAACCATAGGCCAGGAGGCGGGGCCTGCTTGAGAGAACAGCAGAAGCTGCCCCCCCCCCGAGGAGGGGAGGAAGGGGGGTGGTCCCTCCTCCCCCTCTTTGCCCAAGGCGGGTGTGTGGGGGGGGGGAGGAGTGTGGCAGCGTGGGTGTGGGTGTGTATGGGGGGGGTCCCTTGCCTGCTCCAGGGCTGCAGGGAGGGGGGTGCCCATAGGAGGGGGGTCTCAGGCCAGCGGCTGACAGCTTTCCCTGACCCTCCCCCAGGCCGCACTGTCAGAGACACAGCACCTGTGCCACGAGTACTCCTGGCTGGCCGAGATCTACCGCTTTGTCCACAGCTGGGGGGCTGGGCAGCTGGAAGACATGAAGGGCTGGCCGTCCGAGGAGTACGTGAACCGGATTACCAAGCTGCGCACGTGGAGGAGCCGTGTCACGCAAGTGCCCCGGTCTGTTGTCACGTCCAACTGCCTCCTCTTTGTGGACTGCGCTGGCATTCACCAGAACCTCTGTACGTGGCGCAGGAGGGGTGGGGGCTGTGGGGGAGGGACCCCTCACCTGCAGGTGCCCTCACCCGCCTTGGCTCCCTCTGTCCTGGCAGTGCCCCTCCTGGCCTCCATCAGCGAGGACATCCTCTCCCTCTTGCTGAGGGAGACCACGCAGCGCAGCGAGCTTTTGATCGCGGAGATGTCAGCCGTTCTGCAGCTCTACCTGAATGTCAGCAGTGACATCTTCACCATTGCCAAGTGCTCCCAGAAGGTAACCTTCTTCCTAGCAGGCAGGATTGGGGCCAAGCCTGTGGTCCACAGCTGACAGAAGAAGAAGGAGAGAAGAGATTGGATTTATATCCCGCCCTTCACTACCCAAAGACGCTCAGAGCAGCTTCCAGCCTCCTTTCCCTTCCCCTCCCCACAACAGACACCCTGTGAGGCAGGTGGGGGTGAGAGAGCTCTGACAGAAACTGTTCTTGAGCAGAACAGGGCTTGTGAGAGAACTTGTGGCTGACCCAACATCACACCAGCAGGTGCATGTGGAGGAGGAGTGGGGAATCAAACCAGTGCAGGAGTCAGTAAGTGGGGAGCCAAATGAGTGGGGAATCCAAAGAGTCCACACACTCAGCCACAGCACCACACTCATTTATAGAGCCATGTTTGTGACCTCAAGCACTCTCAAGAGCCACCGGACTGCAGCGCATGTTCACAGTAACATCAGATGAAGTTATTACATAGATGCCTGTAGCCTTTTAGATTACCCAAGAGTGCCTCTGAGCATGTGGATGTCTCTCCCCACCATCACTGCCAGCCCCTGTGGAGATCTGGGGTGAGCAGCAGGGCTTGGAGGGTGTGCAGCCTTCTGAGTCCTGCAGAACTTTTAGGCTTCACTGGGGCGGGGTGGATGCTTCCCTATCACAGCATCACAGAGTTGGAAGGGACCTCCAGGGTCATCTAGTCCAACCTCCTGCACAGTGCAGGAAACTCACAAACACCTCCCCATAAGTTCACAGGATCTGCATTGCTGTCAGATGGCCATCCAGCCTCTGTTGAAAAACCTTCAAGGAAGGAGAGCCCACCACCTCCCGAGGAGGAAGCCTGTTCCACTGAGGAGCTGCTCTGTCAGAAAGTTCTTCCTCATGTTGAGCCGGAAACTCTTAATTTCAATCTGTTGGTTCTGGTCCTACCTTCTGGGGCCACAGAAAACAATTCTGCAGCCTCCTCTATGTGACAGCCCTTTGAGGAACTTGAAGATGGTGATCATATCACCTCTCAGTTGTCTCCTTTCTAGGCTAAATATACCAGCTTCTTCAGCCTTTCCTCATAGACCTTGGCCTCACCATCTTCATTTCCCTCTTTTGGACACGTTCCAGATTGTCTGTATCCTTCTTAAAATGTGGTGCCCAAAACTGAGAACAATACTTTAGGTAAGGTCTAACCAGAGCAGAGTAAAGTGATACCATTGCTTCTTGTGATCTGGACACTATACTTCTGTTCAAATAGCCCAAAATTGAATTTGCCCTTTTAGCTGCCACATCACACTGTTGACTCATGTTCAGTGTATGGTCCACTAAGACCCCTAGATCCTTTTTGCACATACTACTGCCAAGAGAAGTCTCCCCCATCCTATAATGATGTATTGGATTTTCCCTACCTGAATGCAGAACTTTACATTTATCCCTATTAAAATTCATTTTATTGGTTTTAGCCCAGTTTTCCAACCTATCAAGGTCATCCTGTATCTTGTCTCTGTCTCCTACTATATTTGCAACCCTTCCCAATTTAGTATCATCAGCAAGTTGCCTCTATTCCATCAAAATCCTTGATAAAGATGTTGAACAAAACAGGTCCCAGGACAGATCCTTGAGGCACTCCACTTGTCACTCCTCTCCTAGAGGATGAGGAACCATTCACAAGCACTCTTTGGGCGCCATCTGATAATCAGTCACAGATCCACCTAACTGTAACAGGATCCAGACCACATTTTACCAACTTGTCAACAAGGATAGTATGTGGAACCTTATCAAAAGCCTTACTGAAATCACAATAAACGATGTCTACAGCATTCCCCTGATCCAGCAAGGTAGTCACTTTCTCAAAAAAAGACCAGGTTAGTCTGACTTGACTTGTTCTTGAGAACCCCATGCTCGCTGTTAGTGATCACAGCTGTCCTTTCTAAATGCGCAAGGACTGACTGCTGATTTGTTCTAAAACTGTTCCAGTAAAGATGTCAACCTGTAGTCCACTGATGGACCTCCTGATAGTCCCTGGGGTTTTTTGGCCACTGTGTGACACAGAGTGTTGGACTGGATGGGCCATTGGCTCAGCATAGATTCTCTTATGTTCTTATGTCTGGGGCAGTGATGCTCTGTATTCTTGGTGCTTGGGGGGGCAGTGGGAGGGCTTCTAGTGTCCTGGCCCCACTGGTGGACCTCCTGATGGCATCTAGGTTTTTTGGCCCCTGTGTGACACAGAGTGTTGGACTGGATGGGCCATTGGCCTGATGCAACAGGGCTTCTCTTATGTTCTTATGTGAAACAGAGTGTTGGACTGGAGGGGCCACTGGCGTGATCCAACATGGCTTCTCTTATGTTCTTATACCTGGGGCAGTGATACTCTGTCTTCTTGGTGCTTGGGGGGCCACAGTGGGAGTGTTTCTGGAGTTCTGGACCTGCTGGTGGACCTCCTGATGGCCACTGTTTTTTGGCCCCTGCGTGATACAGAGTGTTGGACTGGATGGGCCATTGGCCTGATCCAACAGGGCTTCTCTTATGTGAAACAGAGTGTTGGACTGGAGGGGCCACTGGTGTGATCCAACATGGCTTCTCTTATGTTCTTATACCTGGGGCAGTGATACTCTGTCTTCTTGGTGCTTTGGGGACCACAGTGGGAGTGTTTCTGGAGTTCTGGACCTGCTGGTGGACTTCCTGATGGCCACTGTTTTTTGGCCCCTGTGTGACACAGTGTTGGACTGGATGGGCCATTGGCCTAATCCGACAAGGCTTCTCTGACATTCTTACCTCCCAAGCCATTTCAGTCTTTAGGTAAAGTTGCTTGGGAATGCTGCTGCGTAGGGGAACATGGGGGGCTCTCACATGGCACACTGTCAGGAGTCAGACCCACTGAGAGGGGGCTGTGCTTGCTTTTCTGCAGCTAGAGCAGTACCAAGGACAGCTGCTGGAGCTGCAGGAGTCCGTGGACTACGTGCGGGGCCTCAATGAGGTCATCCAGCAGTGCTTCCGCCCACTCAGCTCCAGCGAAGAGAGCCTGGAAAACTCGGTGAGGGCCCTGTGCTGGGCGGGGGAGGGGCGCTTCTGGTGAGAGGAGGTTGCTCCGTGCCACCAAGGTGCTTGCCTTGAGCCGGCTGTGACAAGGGGAAGCTGGAACGTGGGTTGTCCTTTCTAGCCTAGCTGTTGATGGGGAGCCACACGCAGGCTGTCTTACCCCCCCCTCCCCGCTGCTTGGACCATCAAGGTCGGTTTTGTGACTCTTCAGGGGTTGTTCACACCATGCTGCCTTGTCCTTTGAACTAAGGGCCACAGCCCCTCCCCAAGGGTCTCTCTCTCCTGGTGGCTGTTTTTGGAAGCAAGGAGGGTGGAGAGCTTTCCACTCTGTGAAAGACAACTGGAGGGCAGAATGTGACCCCCTCCCCTCCCCTGGGTCTGGCCTGGCTTCATCCTGCAGCAGCACTCACAAGCCTCCAGGGGCTTCCATCTCATAAGGAGACCCCCCCCCCCCTCAGCCAGGCACTGCAGAGAAGGAAGCACAGACCCTTTGGGGTGGGATATTCCCAACTGGTCCTTCATTTATTTTAGTTAGAAAAGTGCCTGCTTGAAGGAGGTTGCAAAATAAAACAATTAAAAACACAGCGCAGTACTAAGTTACCAATTAAAAACCCTGTTTTAAAAGCCCGGTGGAGTTGCCAATCCCCAGGTGGGGGCAGGGATCCCCTGGTTTGGAGGCCCTCCCCCCACTTCAGGGTCCTCAGAAAGGAGGGTGGGGGGAAATGTCTGCTGGGCACTCCATTATTCCCTAGGGAGACTGATTTCCATAGGGCATAATAGAGAACTGATCCATGGGTATTGGAGTGGGGGGCTGTTTTTTGAGGTAGAGGCATCAAATTTTCAGCAAAGCATTTGCCTCTCCCCAAAATACCCTCCAAGTTTCAAATTGATTGGACCAATTCTATGTGCCGCAAAAGAAGGTGCCCGTATTCTTCATTCTTTCCAGTGGAGGGAAGGCATTGAAAAGGTGCGCAGTCCCTTTGAATGTGATGGCCAGAACGCCCTTTGGAGTTCAATGATGCCTCTCACAGCCTTGCTCCTGGCCTGCCCCCAATGTCTGCTGACTGCATCCCCAGAGTCTCCTGGCTCCACCTCCAAAGTCCCCAGATATTTCTAGAATTGGACTTGGCAGCCCTAAAGCCCAGCCAGGGCACAAAAACATCCTAAAACAACAAACAGCTTAAAAGGAACCTCAGAGCAGTTCTCTGGCAGGAAACCCCCCCCCCGAAAAATGGGCGGGGGGGAGACTAAGAAATGTTTTGGCCTGAGAAGGCCCCTGCGCTGGTTGCCGCCCACCTTGCCTCAGAGGACTGGCGAGGCAGGCAGATGGGGAGGGGGTGGTCGTGGAGAGACGCTGAGGAGTGGTTGTGCCTCTTCTGGGCAGGCTAGAACTTCAGCCCTTGTAGTCATCTCCAGCAGAGAGAGAGGAGCCAGCCAGAGAAGGCCCTCTGGAGGAAGGGGAGCTGGTCAGCTGGCTTGGATGAAGGGAGTGATGCTCTCGGTCTGCTCTGCTGGCCAGAAGGTGCTGCTGGAGAGATCTGCCTCCTTCCGCTGAGGGAGCGGAAGAGGGGTCCCAGCATGCAAGGGCCAGGGCACTGGTCTAGACGCAGGTCCCTGTCGGTCATCTAGCAGGGCCTTTGTGGCTGGCTGCTGGGGCCCTGGCTGATGCATTGGGGTGGGCAGGGTGTGATGGATGCCCTCTGAGCCCCAGGCTTCCCCTCACAGCTCCTGGACACCTGGGACGCCTTTGTGTACCAGCAGCGAGAGGTCTCTGACTTCATTGTCTCCCGGCGCCTGAGCATCATTGCAGAGCTCAGCAGCTCCCTCCAAAAGGCCACGCGGGAACTCCAGGAGATGCTGGCCACGGTCACAGTGGGCCGTTTCCGGGACCCCGTCCAAAACCCTCGCACCATGGAAGAGGAGCTGTGCAGTCTCCTCCAACACTTCCAGGCTACGGTGGTGCGTGTGGCTGAACTCTGCCGTTCCCAGCGGATCCTGACAGGTGTGTGTGAGGCTGGGGGGGAGCGGGGGCTGTGTGGGGGGTGTCACAGCCCCCTCTTCTGCAGAAGCTTCCAGTGTCTCTTCCCTCCCTCTGCAGGGGAATGCATGGATGTCTCCTTTGTCACTGGGAACCAGGGGATCCTTGACGTCCACCTGCGCATCTGGCAGCTCTTCCGCATTGTGTCTGAGCAGATCACAGAATGGAAGTGCCTGGCTTTCTTCAAGGTAAAACGGGGGGGTTCGGAGCCTCCTCACTTGGCACATGAGGAGAGAGAAAAGCTTCGGCAAAGAGTGACCAAGACTTCCCAGGGAGTTTCTGGAGGAGTGAAACAGACTGCTGAAGTGGATTGGGAGGAGGGGTGGCCTGATGCTGTTTGCTCTTCATATTTCCATGACAGTAATGCCCCCCCCCAGTAGTCTCCTGCTCAGCACTCCCCCCCCCTCTGCTGTCCCTCGGGAATGCAGCCTGCTTGGGGCTCTCTGCACTCCTCCCCCTCCACCACTGGACTTCCTTCAGTGACACTGCTCTGCCCCTTCCAGTGGGGCAGACAGAGGTAGTGTGACCTTCTCCTCCCTTGCGCTGGCAGTTCAACGCCACTTTGGCCATGGAGAGGACGGACGAGTGGCTCACGGAGGCCTTCCACATCGAGGACAGCCTGCCGGCCAGCCACCCCGTCATCCAGGCATGCATGCGGGCCATCAAGAACCTGCAGAAGTACCTTCCCTTGCTACGGAAGCTGGGCAGCCATTTCGTCAAGGTCAGCTGCTGGAAGGAGATCTTTGCTGGTGAGCGAGCCGTGCGCTCGGGAAACTGGGAGCCACTTGGGGTGTCGCCAGCAGCAGGGGCTGCTGTGGCCTCAGTGGGCGGGGGGGGGGAGAGAAGGGAGAGCGTTCTTTTGTTGGTTTCTTCCCTCTGCTAGGGGCTGGACGAGTAACACTGTGGGGTGCAGTGTGGGGTGAGGGGCCGGAAGAGTAGCAGTGTGGGGTGCAGTGTGGGGTGAGGGGCTGGACAAGTAACACTGTGGGGTGCAGTGTGGGGTGAGGGGCTGGAAGGGTAACACTGTGGGGTGCAGTGTGGGGTGAGGGGATGAAAGAGTAGCAGTGTGGGGTGCAGTTTGGGGTGAGGGGCTGGACGAGTAACACTGTGGGGTGCAGTGAGGGGCTGGACAAGTAACACTGTGGGGTGCAGTGTGGGGTGAGGGGCCAGAAGTGTAACACTGTGGGGTGCAGTGTGGGGTGAGGGGCTGGACAAGTAACACTGTGGGGTGCAGTGTGGGGTGAGGGGCCAGAAGTGTAACACTGTGGGGTGCAGTGTGGGGTGAGGGGCTGGACAAGTAACACTGTGGGGTGCAGTGTGGGGTGAGGGGCCAGAAGTGTAACACTGTGGGGTGCAGTGTGCGATGAGGGGCTGGAAGAGTAGAAGAGTGGGGTGCAGTGTGGGGTGAGGGGCCAGAAGTGTAACACTGTGGGGTGCAGTGTGGGGTGAGGGGCTGGACAAGTAACACTGTGGGGTGCAGTGTGGGGTGAGGGGCCAGAAGTGTAACACTGTGGGGTGCAGTGTGCGATGAGGGGCTGGAAGAGTAGAAGTGTGGGGTGCAGTGTGGGGTGAGGGGCCAGAAGAGTAACACTGTGGGGTGCAGTGTGCGGTGAGGGGCTGGAAGAGTAGAAGTGTGGGGTGCAGTGTGGGGTGAGGGGCCAGAAGTGTAACACTGTGGGGTGCAGTGTGCGGTGAGGGGCTGGAAGAGTAGAAGTGTGGGGTGCAGTGTGGGGTAAGGGGCCAGAAGTGTAACACTGTGGGGTGCAGTGTGGGGTGAGGGCCCGGAAGGGTAACACTTTTGGGTGCAATGTGGGGTGAGGGGCCGGAAGGGTAACACTGTGGGGTGGAGTGTGGGGTGAGGGGCCGGAAGGGTAACACTGTGGTGTGCAGTGTGGGGTGAGGGGATGAAAGAGTAGCAGTGTGGGGTGCAGTGTGGGGTGAGGGGCTGGACGAGTAACACTGTGGGGTACAGTGTGGGGTGAGGGGCTGGACATGTAACACTGTGGGGTGCAGTGTGCGGTGAGGGGCTGGAAGAGTAGAAGAGTGGGGTGCAGTGTGGGGTGAGGGGCCAGAAGTGTAACACTGTGGGGTGCAGTGTGGGGTGAGGGGCCGGAATAGTAACACTGTGGGGAGCAGCCGCTCGCTGAGGGGTAAGGCGGCAGTTGGGGAAGTCTTGGAGGAGTGTGGCCCACTGATGTCTGCGGCTTGCTCTCTTCCAGCCATGGGTGCCAAATGCCCTGTGAACATGCAGTTCACGCTGGGGCAGCTCCTCGCACACCCCCTGCTGGAGCACAGCGAGAACATCTTGCGGGTGAGCCGTGCGTCGTGTGGGGTGGGGCACGCTGGCCAGCCCCAGCCTTCTGTGGGCTGCGGAGGGAGAGGCGGCTGTCTCAGAGGGCCCCTATGTTCTCCAGATCTATGCCTGTGAGAAGGGCCGCTATCGCTCCAGGGACACCCTGAATCGCCTGCAGCGGTTCTGGTCTGAGAAGCAATTCCGCCTCGTCAACTTTATCCTTAACGTGCCCTACCAGCCACAGGCTGAACGCTTCCGCCGGCTGGCCAGCAGCCGCCAACGCCCAGCCAAGCGGGAATACATCTCCAAGGACAGTGGCACCTTCATACTGTCTGGTGAGGCCCTGGGCTGGCTTTTGCCTGTGTCTTGTGAGGGTGGGACTCATGCTGAAGCCCCCCTGGGGTCACTTGGGGTGGGAGGTCTCTCAGAAAGGCGGGCGATGAATAAAGCACATCCACAGTGGTTGTTTCCAGTCAGGTGAAGCAGAGGGGCCCTTCCTGGTGGGGCAGTGGCAGAGCCTCTGCTTGGCCTGCGGAAGGTCCCTGTTCAATCCCGCCTGCAGTGAAAAGGACCAGGCGGTGGGGTGGCGGGTGGGGAAGCCCCTTCTCTCCCTGCCTTAGGCCTGGAGGAGAGGAGAGCGGCTGCCGGTCTGAGCAGACAAGGCTGCCCTGGACAGACTGGTTCCCTGGAGGCCGCTGCCCGTGTGCTTGCAGGAGCAGCAAAACTAAGCAGAAGCCCCGTGGAACCTCAAGGGCCAACCCCACTTATTTCAGTATTGGAATAACTTTAAGGAGTCTTTGGAATTGTGTTTGATGTCGCGGAAGGAGGCCATTTCTGCCTTAAAAATGGGGACAGGATTCTGTTTCCCAGCGGCACAGGCCGTGGGAGAGGAGCCATGAACTGTGGTCTGGTGTGGTGTGGGATTCAGTGTCTTGAGCTGGAAGTTCTGCCAGAGCTCCCAGGCAGCCTTTCCAGCGGCCAGTCTTGCTCAGCGCACAAGAAGCAGCTGGTGCAGCTGCAACCCAGCCCAAGCCATTGCCAGCCCAGCAGGGTTTGCATTTGTTTGCTCGGAAATAGTTTTTGAACATATTTGAACATCTGAAGCTGCCTTCTACTGAATCAGACCCCCCCTTGGTCCATCAAAGTCAGTCTTGTCTTCTCAGACTGGCAGCGGCTCTCCAGGGTCTCCAGCTGAGGTTTTTCACACCTATTTGCCTGGACCCTTTTTAGTTGGAGATGCCGGGGATTGAACCTGGGACCTTTTGCTTACCAAGCAGATGCTCTACCACTGAGCCACTGTCCCTCCCCTAATAGTCGTTTTGCACTTTTCATAAAGTTAGGAGCAGCTGGCAAGAGAATTTAAAAAGATCATTCCAGGAAATAAAACCAGTGGCAGATGAAAGTGAATTTAGATCTTCTAAAAAACATCCAGTCACTATCTTTCCCGGGCAGCAAAATTGATTTATTTGAGAATGAGCCACAGTGCTGCAGACTGCTGGGCCAGGAATTCTCTCCCAAGCCGAGTGAAGACGCCAGGAGCCCTCAAGGCAATGAGGGAGCCGGCCAGGCCAGGCCGACGTCTAGGGGAGCAGAGCAGAGCTCTGTGGTGGTGGCACTGACAGCCATGTGCCATTCGTGACCTGGCATGCCCCTGGCACATGACCTCTTCTCTCTTCCTCAGACACTGCGGAGTTGAAGGCCACTGTGGAGCAGAGTCTCTTGACCCTTCAGAACATGATTGTGTCCCCCTACTCCTCCGAGCTCCGGGAGGAAGCTGTGAGCTGGACTTCCATACTGCGTTCCTTTGGTGAGGAGGCAGGGAGCGTGGGGGGGGGGGGAGAAGTCCTGGGTGCTCTGGGTGAGGGTGGAGGAGGCCCCTTGCAAGACCTGGGGTGGGGGTGGGGGGAGGCTGTGGGCTGGGACTGGCAAGCAGAAAGCACCTTCCGTGAGTGACGTTTGCTGCTTTTGTGTTGCGGCAAGGATGGACTCACGTGGTTGTACGCTGCAGCTAGTCACCTTCTTTCCTCTCCTCCCCTACCCCCTGCCCCCTCCTTCTTCTGGGCCGGAAGAATCCCTCCTGGAGGCCTGGGTGGGTTTCCAGCAGAAATGGGTCTTCTTGAACATCGTGCTCTATGAGATGGACATCAGCCTGCCCAGCTTAGAGCTGGTGAGTCACTTGTCTTGGCAATGCTTTCCTTCGGCCGCCTGCTGCCCCAGCCTGCTCTGGAGGGCCCCCTTGGCTGGTGGCTGGCCCTTGCCCCCTGCGGCCGGCTTCCCTTCCTTTGCCCATGACGCTCTCCTCTCCTCCTCGTGTGCAGGAGTCTCGCTTCCAGCAGGTGGACGCCCACTTCCGGGAGCTGATGCAGGTGACCTGCCAGGACCCCCTGGTGCTGTCCAGCGTGCGGCCGGCCCTGGGCTCCAGCCGGGAGAGTGGCTTTGTGGGGGGGTCCTTGCAGGCGGCGCTGACGGAGGCCTCCGGGGAGCTGCAGAGCATCATGCGGGCCCTGGACTACGTGCTGGAGGCCACCCGCATGGGCTTCCCCCGCCTCTTCTTCCTCAGCAACGAAGAGCTGGTGGCCATGGTGGCCACGGCTGCCGAGCCCGCGGATGCTTCCGCCTGGTCCCAGCGCTGCTTCCCGGGAGTGCGGCAGCTTCAGCTGCGGTTGCCGTCTACGGTGCAGACCGTCAGCGCCTTCTCCGCCCAGGCACAGGAGATGCAGGTGACGGGGCTGGTGGGGGACCATGGAGAGAAGCTGAAGCTGTGTGCCGCGGTGCCCCTCAGCCAGAAGGCCACCCAGTGGCTCTGCACGCTGGAGCAACGCATGAAGGAGACCCTCTTCCACAAGCTGCAGGACTGCTTGGCCCAGCGGCTGGCCCTGCGGCCGGAGCTGGACGTGGCCTTCGAGCAGCCCCCCGGGCCCACGGAGCTGCCCCTTCACCTGCTGGCGGAGCACTGGGCCAGCCTGGGGGCCAACTTCCCCGTCCAGTGCGTCCTGCTGGCCGAGGAGGCCTTGTGGCGCTCCGACATGGAGGAGGCCCTGGCGGAGTCCGGCAGCTGGTCGGGCTTGGAGCGCAAGCTGAACCTTAAGGTGGAGGCGCTGACCCACTACATCCGCAACTACCGCAGCGTCCACTCCTGGCAGCCCGAGAGCGACTTCCTGGGGGTCCTGCTGGGGGGGCTCCTCATCATCACGGTGCAGCAGCGCGACGTGCTCTCCCAGCTGCGGGGGCAGAAGGTGAGTTCCCCGCAGGCCTTTGAGTGGGCCCGGCGCTTCAAGTACCGCGTGGCCATGAAGGCCGAGAAAGCCAAGGCTGCCCGCCTGTCTCCGGAGCGGTGGGTGGGCAACCCCCCCGGCTGCTGGGCAGAGGTCCTGGACAGCTGCTTCCCTTACGACTACGAGTACCTGGGGCCCAGCGTGCGCTTCCTGGGCAGCCCCAACCTGGACAGGACCTTCCTGGGCCTGCTGCTGGCCCTGGAGGACTTCTACTGCGGGGGGCTGCTGGGCCACCAGGGGGCAGGCAAGTCCTACACCGTGCAGGGCCTGGCGCAGGCCCTCGGCCGCCAGCTGGTCACCCTGCAGTGCTCGGCCCAAGTGTCCATCAGCTGCCTTAACCACTACCTCTGCGGGGCCGTGCACGCCGGGGCCCTGCTGCTGCTGGAGTCGGCCGAGCGGCTGGAGCCGGCCGTGCTCTCTGCCTTCAGCCAGCGCCTGGCCGACCTCCGCCAGCTGTGCTTGGGCGTGAAGGAGGGGAGGGGGAGCGCCGCAGGCCCCTCTTCCGCCAGCCAGGCCTCCGCGGACTCTGACGGCAGCAGTGACAGCGAGGGGCAGCCCATGGCTGCGGTGCCGGAGCTGGGGATGGACGAGGCCGAGCCGTTCCATCCCCGGGTGGTGGGCAACATCCTCTTTGGGGGGCGGCTGCTGCGGGTGCGGGAAACGTACGGCTGCGTGGCCACCCTGGAGCGCCTCCCGGAGCCCCTGCGCCTGGCCCTGCGCCCCCTGGTCGTCCTGCCCCCGGACCTGGCCAAGCTCGCGGAGGTGAGTCTTCTGGCCGCGGGCTTCCGGGAGGCCTCCCGCCTGGCGGGGAAGCTGAGCGCCTTCCTGAGCCTGGAGGCGGCGCTGGGCCCGGGCTCCCCGGCCAGCCGCGCGGCCCTCATCCGGGAGGTGGTGAGCAGGGCCATCAACATCCTCTTCAGCCCGGGCCCTCGGCAGGACCTGCTCCTCGCCAAGGCCCGGCCCTCCCCTCGCACCACCTTCTTCCTGGGGCTGGAGGAGGAGCCCGCCATCATCAAGGCCGTGTGCCTCTCCACCCTGTTCAGCGGCCCCGAGTGCCCGCGCCTGCACCACACGTGGGACTTGCTGCGGGGCATCTTCCCCACGGCCGCCCTGCAGCTGCCGGAGCTCCCGGCCTTCCCGCGGCTCCACAACGTCCTGGTCGCCCAGCTCCACGAGAACAAGCTGCACCCGGAGCCCCACTTCCTCAGCACCGCTCTCCAGCTCTTCCAGGCCCTGCGGAGCACCTCCAGCGTCCTCCTGCTGGGGCCCCCGGGCAGCGGCAAGACCACCACCTGGCAAATGCTGGCCAAGGCGCTGAGCAGGCTGGCGGCCAACGAGGCCGCCGCCGTGGTGCGCAAGGTCAGCGGGTCTGCAGCCCCCATCGCCTTCGTGCCGGTCCACGCCGTCTGTGTCTGGCCCAACAGCCTGAGCGTGGCGGAGTTCCTCGGCAGCCTGGAGGAGGGCGTGTGGCGAGACGGCGTCCTCTCCCGGCTCCTGCAGAGAACGGCCGCCTCCGCCCTGGCGGGGGGGGTGGGGGAGGAGAGCGCCCAGAAGTGGGTGGTGCTGGACGGCGCTGGCAGCGCAGAGTGGCTGGAGCCCATCTCCTCCCTCTTCAGCCCCCGGCCCTCACTCAGCCTGTCCAGCGGGCAGAAGCTGCAGCCCCCCGAGAACATCAAGGTCCTCTTTGAGATGCCCGATGCTTCCGGGATGCTGCCCTCCATCTGCACCCACTGTGCCGTCCTGCACTGCAGGGGCTCCAACCTCTGGCAGGGGGTGCTGGCCTCCGCTATGGGCCCCCTCTACCGGCCCTACAGCCTGACCCAGCAGAGCCTGGCCATGCTGCAGGAGCTGGCTGAAGACGTCTTCCCCCCGACGCTCGCCTTCCTGCAGCAGCACTGCTCCTCCATCCTGGTCCCCCACGCCAGTCCACGCAGCCTGGTGGCACAGGGTGTCCAGGAGACTACGGTCTTCACCAGGATACTCCGGGCCCTGCTGGAGCAGCACCTGCGCCGAGAGAAGGTCAGGAGCGTGCCTGCCCAGGAGCTGAAAGGTGAGCAGCCGCCGGGCTGGGGTGGCAGCCAGTCCCCCTCGGGAGCGAAGCTGGATGGGTCTTACCTCTTGAGGCCTTTTCTTCCTCCAGCCTCCAAGAGCCCATCCCTTGGAGCCAGCTCTTCCTCGTTCACCAGCCGGCTAGACGAGGCCGTCCCTGCGCATCACCACACGACGGCCAAGAGCTTCTTTGCCTTTGCCTACATCTGGGGCTTTGGGGGCCACCTTCATCCCAGGTACTCCCCCCATGTGGGGGCTGGGGCCTGGGGCTGGGAGGAAGCCCAAGTCCTGTGCCTGTTTGTGCCCGGAGGGAAGGCCCGGGGGGGGGGAGCATCTTCTGCCCCAGAGGAGAATTCTGGGTTCTGTGTGCTCAGAAGGACAAAGGAAGGCAGTTGCGCTTCTCTCCATCCCCTGCGGCATCAGAGGCTGCGAGAGCCCCCTGGGGGGAGGACGAAGCCAGGCGGTGGGGGGCTGCCAGCCAGGGCTCCATGCACAGGCTTCCTGCCTTCTGCAGGCAGAGACTTGACTCCAGAGACCCCAGGGGTGGGTGTGTGTGTGTGTGCTGTTTCCCTGGGGCTGCCATTTGCGGGTGGGGGGAGAGGTGTTGCCATTAATCCGCTAATGAAGGGACTGCTGTCTCGGCTGTGCAGAGCAGACCCTCAGCAGCCTTTGGCCGTCTCAGGGTTTCCGCGTGAGAGGAATACATGTCCTTTTAGGAGCCCAGTTTAACCCAAGCAGGAGAAACGGCACGTGGGTGACCCAGCGCTGCTTGTGGCCGAGCAAGGGGGGAGCGTTTAGCCCCAAAGCTAAAAACTGACTTTGGTTCGGAGTCCAGGAATTGTGGCCGGATGCCTGAACACGCGGGTTCCCTCAGCCTTGCCAGAGGGGCAGCAGGGCAGGCAGACCCAGATCCAGGGGGGCGGGGGAGCCCTGGTCACCCTTCAGAGCAGGACCTGCAGACCTGGCGTCTGCTGCCACCTCTCTCACACAGGCAGTGCTCTGGATAAAGCAGCCCGGATGGAGCTGCCTGGAGGCAATGGGCTCCCCAGGAAATCTACCCCCTTTCTCAGGGCAGACTCCTGAAGGCGGTGGGGGGGGGTGCAGGCAAGAATGACTGCTGAAGCAGTGCTCAGCTTGTTGGCAGGAGTCTGGGCTCGCTCTCTGGATTCTTGCTTCACAGTGCATCTGACTTCACCTTAGCAAGCCCAAGAACAAAGACATGTTGATTGTAAGCTCCTTGAGGGCAGAGCCCCGTCTCCTTGGCCTAGGAAACCACATGAGGTGCCATGTGCGTTGATTTTAAAAGACCAGCTCACTGAAGACTGGCAGAGAGGCTTTTGTGGAGGCCGGGGGGGGGGGGCTTGCGGGTTCTGGGCAGGAGGGACACAAGGCTTTTGTGGAGGCCGGGGGGGGGGGCTTGCGGGTTCTGGGCAGGAGGGACACGAGCCCCGTTCCCTCGGCTGCCAGGAGCTCCCAAGAGCCTCACTGTCAGGCAGCCGGCCCAGGCCTTTGCCCACTGGCACGGCCCGTTTCCCTTGCTGCCCTCCCCACCGCATTTGATTGAGAGTGGCAGAGGGGCTCCTGCTGGGCTGGGGGTCAGAGAGGAGGACGTGAGGCCAGAGCAGCTCCCCGCCCCTCTTTGTGCAGGCACTGGCCGCTCTTCGAGCAGTTTGCCCGACAGACCCTCCTCAGCAGCCGCCACCCCATAGAACTTCCCTCCGCGGCTTCTGCTTTTGACCTCTGCCCTCTGCCGGAGGATGGCTCCCTGCAACCATTGGATGGGCGGTTCCTTTCCTGCCGCGTCAAGAACGTCCCTGCCGCCTTCTGTGTCCTGCCACAGGTATGATGGAGCCAGGGAATCAGACCACCTCTGTGCATGACTGTGATGTTTCCCAGAGCTGGGAGACCTGGGACCGGGATCTGGCGCTGGCTTGGGTGGGAGGAGGAGACACTCAGGCCTGGCAACCCCTGCCCGAAACAGGATCCTGGCCTGGGTCTTTTGACTTTCACATGCTTGGGCTCGATGGCCTTTCAGGGGGCAGCAGGCTGGCAGTAATGACAACAGGGACTGAGAGCAAAACTGCGGCTGTCCTGTGGTCCTCCTACCCGTCTGTGGTGGGGCCTCACTGGGAATCCTGTGGGCAGCAGCCTCTGGAAAGGGGTACTGCAGAGCTGGGAAAGGTGCAGGACAGGATCCGGGGACTGCAGCAGCAGCAGCAGCAGCCCTCTGAGGATCGGGCAAAAGGCTCAGGGGCTGTTCAGCCTTGAACAGAGGCGAGGAAGGAGAGACAGGATGAGGGGTTCATGACATTGTGCCGGGTGTGGAGAAACTCTCCTCCCTCTCCCATAACAGTAGAACCACCCCCCCTCGCCCCGGTCATCCACTGAAGAGGCAGGACAGGCACAAGGAAGGAAGCCCTCTGTACTGGGGCAGCTTTCCCCGCAGGGCAGGGCAGGGCAGGACACAGGCAGGGCTGCAGAGAGTAACCAAAGTAGGGAAGGGAGGGTGGCTCAGTGGCAGAGCACCTGCTCGGTAAGCAGAAGGTCCCAGGTTCAATCCCCGGCATCTCCAACTAAAAGGGTCCAGGCAAGTAGGTGTGAAAAACCTCCACTTGAGACCCTGGGGAGCCATGAATGGGGCTGTGGCTCAGTGGTAGAGCATCTGCTTGGGAAGCAGAAGGTCCCAGGTTCAAGCCCCGGTATCTCCAACTAAAAAGGGTCCAGGCAAATAGGTGTGAAAACCTCCGCTTGAGACCCTGGAGAGCCACTGCCAGTCTGAGTAGACAAGACTGACTTTGATGGACCCAGGGGGAAGTCTGATTCAGTAGAAGGCAGCTTCAGATGTTTATATGTTCAAAGCCCAGTCTAGGGTCAGGAAGTTCCAGGCAGCAAGTCCAAATCCAGTCCAGGGTCAGGGGTTCCAGAAAAGCCGGTTGTCAGGTCCAGTTCGAGGCTGCATAGGTCCAGTAAGAGCAAGGCCGGTGGCACAGTAGCCAAATGTCCTTGTTGCATCCACAAACGGCGGCTTCTCCTGGCTGAATTTATACCCGTCTTTATGAGCTAAACTCCCAGCCAATTCCTTGGCAGTTATCCTGGAATTGGTGACTCATCTCTTCAACTGACAGTGGGCCCCGAGTCTACAGCGTCTCCTCCTCTCTTGCAACTCTAAGCGTCTCTGACAGCAGCGTTGGCGCTGCAAGGATGTGGGTGAGCCGGATGGGCTGGAAGTGGCTTGTGTCGGCTCCCTTGCAGCTGTTGGCTGTGCCTCCTGATCTGCCGGGAACCTGATCTCTGGTTGTTCTCTCTCTGGCTCAGAGCCAGCTGCAGCTGCCTGTCCCCTTACCTGATGAGGGCTGCTTCATAACGAATCATAATGAATCTACTGCTCTGTAGCTCTTACCCTTTCGGCTCCAGTAGCCATTTGGTCAGCTCTCTAGCTCCAGGATACGTCAACACTCCAAGGTGTTTCTAGATGCAAGACTCCGCTTGGGAAGTGATGCTGAGTGCTCACAGACCATCTCCAGTCACCTGTGGGGATTGCGCCATGTTTGTTTTCCTCCCTGAGGACCAAATGGACCGCACTTGTCAGAAGTTGATAGGACTCTTAGAGGAGAAGGTTTGGTGCCTGGAGGAAGGAATTACTGTTCTCCGTGGAATCAAGGAAGAGGAGGAGTTCATAAACAGAAGCCTTGATGTCATGCGTAGGGAAGGAGAGACCAGTCAAAGGGACAATGGTGCAGTTGACAAGAGTCTTTACGAGTGCTACAGCCCTACCCCAAAGGCGTGGAGCATGGCAACGCTCAGCGCCACTAGAACTAAGGAATCGATTCCAGGCCCTTGTGGTGGAGGCAGAGATGGAAACGCTGCCAGAGGAAGCATCACAAACACAAGGGAGACAGAGGGAGGCGGACAGGGAGATACGAAGAAATAGCACAGGAAGGAGAAGAAAGGTGTTGGTCACTGGGGACCTCCTGCTGAGGGGGATGGAAGGTCATGAGTCCAGGCCAGACCCCCTGGCCCGAGAGGTGTGTTACTTGCCAGGCGCAAAAATGAAAGATACTGCATCAAACCCCCAGAGCACTACCCATTTGTGATGGTCCATGTGGGAACCAACAAGATGGCCGTGACCACCATCGAAAGCTTTAAGGCTGACCATGAAGCTCTTGGGAGGAAGCTGAAGGGACTGGGGGCCCAGGTGGTGTTCTCTTCGATCCTTTCTGTCGTAGGGAGGGGAGTATGGCAGGAGCAGACGATAACGGAGGTGAACCACTGGCTGCGTTGGTGGTGCCAGCAGGAGCGACTTAGATTCTGGGACCATGGGATAGGTTTTTCTGGATGATAACCTTCTAGCACGCGACTGGCTTCAGCTGTCAAGGTCAGGGAAGAAGGTGTTTGGCAGAGAGATGCCTCAAGAGGACTTCAAACTGACACCACGAGGGGAAGGAGGCGACCAACATAGGGGTTCAAACGAAAGAGAGGCCCTCTTAGAGGGGAGCCAAAGGTGTCTGTGCTCCAATGCCCAAAGCTTGAGCAATAAGAAGGAAGAGCTTGAGCTTCGAATGCAGGCAGAGGGATAGGATTCAGTGGGCATTCCAGAGACTGGGTGGGATGATTCCTGTGGCTGGAATGTAGCAGTGGAGGGATAGGAGTTGGGTCAAAGAGGAGGCGGAATGGCGGGACCTGACTGCTCTCTTTGTATTAATATTTTTATTGAATTTTCAGGTATATACATTTTTAAAAAGAAAAATATAAAAAAATTAGGAATAAGAAAAGCAAGACAAAAATGCAGAAAAACATAACTTTACAGTTTTACCAAATCTAAGACATATCTTGGCAAAATACAGTCACTTATTTCCACAGTCCAATTTATTGCTCTTAACTGTCATCTTTCCCCCAGCCTTTCTCTGGAGCTCCTGCTAGTGGGCCAGTCCTCACTACTGGGAATGTAGCTCCTCCTTTTCCAGGATAGGGCCGGCTTAAACTTGATTCTGGAGGGGAGGGACTTATCCCCTAGTTCCCCAGTCTTACCGGCCCTGCCCTTGAAGCAGGGTGGTTGGCTTGACCTCTGTTGAGCTCGAAGATCCTGATAAGAAGAAAGAAATTGAGGCGACCAGGGAACCAGACAGGCACCCAAGCCTCTCTGGTATCCCGTCCTTCGCTGCAGCAGCCAGCTGCATGGCTCCTTTGACACTGAAGCCAGAGGCTGGTCCCTCAGAGGGCTTGGAGCTTCAGTGACTCCTGCATTTGCCACCAGTATCCCTCCTGGCTGATTCCTTCATGATCCTACACTTGTTGGGACTCAGAAGTGAGCAGTTGAGTCAGCAACAGTATCTGGTGCTGCGTTGCCCAGGCACGATAGTCCAGAAGGCTAAGACCTCATCGCTTCCAGCGTCGACGATTTATTCAGAGCCAGCGGAGGTCCAAGGTTGCACCCTGTGAATAAGGTGCTAGCCTGGAAGGCTGAGGTCTCATAACTCCCAGCATCGACGATTTATTCAGAGCCAGCGGAGGTCCAAGGCTGCACCCTGTGAATAAGGTGCTAGCCCGGAAGGCTGAGGTCTTATCACTCCCAGAGTAGACGATTTATTCAGAGCCAGTGGAGGTCCAAGGTTGCACTCTGTGAATAAGGTGCTAGCCCGGAAGGCTGAGGTCTCATAACTCCCAGCATCGACAATTTATTCAGAACCGGAGGAGGTCCAAGGCTGCACCCTGTGAATAAGGTGCTAGCCCAAAGGCTGAGGTCTCATCACTCCCAGCATAGACGATTTATTCAGAATTGGTGGAGGGATGGTGGCTCAGTGGTAGAGCATCTGCTTGGGAAGCAGAAGGTCCCAGGTTCAATCCCTGGCATCTCCAAAGAAGGGTCCAGGCATATAGGTGTGAAAAACCTCAGCTTGAGATCCTGGAGAGCCGCTGCCAGTCTGAGAAGACAATACTGACTTTGATGGACCAAGGGTCTGATTCAGTATAAGGCAGCTTCATATGTTCATATATATGTCCAAGTCTGCACCCTGTGAATAAGGTTCTAGCCTGGAAGGCTGAGACCTCATCAATCCAGGCATAGACGATTTATTCAGAGCCAGTGGAGGTCCAAGGCTGCACCCTGTGAATAAGGTGCTAGCCCAGAACACTGTGATCTCATCACTGCAATAAATGGGTTCCTCCTGAACCTCCAAAAGAAAAATGAAGTCAGTCAGATGGATTCATTTCCTTTTTTATATTAACCAAATTTATTAAATTTTGCAATATATTGAAATGCATTTCAAATAAGAACCCCCCCCCCAAAAAAACAGTAATTCAACCCTTATCAATACATTACACATTTTCTTTTTTTTCTCACTTCCCCCACCTCTTTTCTTTGACCTCCGTCGGTGTTTCAAGCTATTGAGAAAAAACAATTAAGGTACCATCTGTTTTAGAATCTTGCACTATAAAACTTACATATAATCTAATAACATATCTATATCTCTATTTACAATTTGGTCTTCTAGCTTTCCTTCAGGACATTGTTAGCACATCCTGAACTTATTTATCTCAATATACTAAATCATATCACCTTAACGTTTTTGTTCACCCATAGTATTACACTTATTTTTCATTTATTATCATACCAGTTATAGCTATTTAAGTCTTTTTTAGTATTACACTTATCTTTCATCAATCTATTATCACACAATTATAACTGTTTGTTGTAATTATCTCTATATTTTCTAAAAAGAGCTATCGTATATTGATTCAAAAAATTCTTTCTAATCATCTATCTCCCCCATTTTCCCCAATTTCAGGTTATACTTTCAAAAACCACCAAATGTCTCTTTACTCTCCATTACTTTTCAATATAGTCCTGAAACTTCTTCCATTCATCTTTAAATTTTTCTGCATCACTGTCTTTCAAGATTCTAGTAAGTCTATCCATTTTACTCCAATGTAAAGTTCTTAAAATCCAGTCCCATTTATCTAATATTTCAGCTTGCTTCCACCTTTGTGCAAACAATGCTGTTGCAGCTGACAACATATACCACACCAAAGTCCTGTCTTGCTTCGGAAAACTTTCCATTTGTAATCCTGCCAGAAAGGTATCTGGTGCCCTTTTAACTGCATATCCCAAAATCTTCGACATCTCTTGTTGAATCATTTGCCAAAATTGTCTCGCTTTTTCACATGTCCACCACATATGGTAAAAAGAGCCTTCATGCTTTTTACATTTCCAACACCGATCAGATGCCTGCTTGTTCATTTTTGCTAACTTCTTAGGTGTCATATACCACCTGTATTGCATTTTCAAACAGTTTTCTTTTATATTATTACATGTCAATATTTTCATAGAGTTCTTCCATAGGTGTTCCCATGTCTCCATTTAAATTTCTTTATTCATATTTATTGCCCATTTAATCATTTGAGATTTTACTACTTCATCTTCTGTAGCCCATTTCAATAACCATTTATACATCTTTGCAATCAACTTTTGTATTCCCCTAATAACACTTTTTCCATTTCTGTCTGATCTTGCCTTATACCTGTAGTCCTGATATCTTTATCCGCTAAACTTTTAATTTGTAACATCTGGAACCAATTAAATTCGGCTTGCAGTTCTTCTCCGCTTTTAATTCTACTTTGCCACCCTTAATTTTTAGCAATTGTTTGTATGTAACCCATTTGTTTTCCTGTGAGTCAAAAATCCATTTTATAACTTCCATTGGTACAATCCACAGTGGTTTCCTCTCATCACCATATTTAAAATATTTTTTCCAAGTATTCAACAAACTTCTTCTTATAAAATGATGCCAAAAGAAACCATCCATCTTCTCCTTCCCATAATACAAATATGCATGCCAACCAAATAGATTTTCATGACCTTCTATCACCAATAACTTCTGGTTGGATAGGGTTATCTAGTCCTTGAGCCATACTAAACATACTGCTTCATGATATAATTTAAGATCCGGCAGTTGAAAACCTCCTCGTTCTTTTGCATCAATTAGTATTTTCCTTTTGATTCTTGGTTTTTTTCCCGCCCATACAAATTCAGAAATCTTTTTTTGCCATCTATTGAATTGTTGAACATCTTTCACAATTGAAATTGTTTGGAAGAGGAACAACATTCTTGGTAAGACATTCATTTTCACGGCAGCTGTCCTGCCCAAAAGATATTCCATTTCAACAAATCAGCTTCAATTTTACGCCAAAGTTTATCATAGTTATATTTAAACAGATCTATATTTTTCATCATGATCTCTACACCCAAATATCTTACTTTCGAGGTGACTTCACATCCAGTTGCATTTTGAAGTTCTTACTGTTTGCACAATGATGCATTTTTACTTAAAATTTGCGATTTTTCTTTATTTATGTAAAACCCAGCAAGGTCACCATATTCTCTAATTTTTTCCAATAACAATGGTAATACTTGTATTGGATTTTCAGTAATAAACATCACATCATCTACAAAGGCTCTGTATTTATAAGTACATCCTTTCAATTTTAGCCCCTCTATTTCCTTATCTTCTGTTATTTGCAACAACAAAATCTCTAGAGTCATTATAAATAGCAATGGAGATAGAGGGCAACCATTTGCTCCGTTAAATCTGAATTAACACATAGCTTAGCTCAATGTTCAGTATATATTGCCTTCACCATTCTTATAAAGTCTTTTCCCAACTCTACTTTTTCCATCACAGCAAACAAAAAGTCCCAATTAAGATTGTCAAAGGCTTTCTCCGCATCAGCAAAAAAGAGTGCCACTTCTTTTTCCGGGTGTTTTTCATAATACTCTGCAATGTCCAGCACTATTCTGATATTGTCTCTAATTTGCCTCTTCGGGAGAAAACCTGCTTGCTCCTCACAGATAACCTATGCAGGTATTGTTTTAGTCTTTCCACCAATTTTTTTGCAAAGATTTTGTAGTCATTGTTAAGCAATGAAATCGGTCTATAATTTTTCACATTTGTAGCATCTCTATCTTCTTTTGGTAACAATGAAATTTATTTTATTTATATTAAGATTTATATCCCGCCCTTCTCACCTAAGTGTCTCAGGGCGGCTTACAACATAATAATTAAAACAACTTCAGTTTAAACATTTAAAAATACAATTAAACCATAAATTAATAAAAACAAGATGGAATAAAACCGGCGGCCTATAGATACATTTTGTTCCATCCAAGATATTTTACATTGTCAGTTAATGTCATAGGCCTGCCGGAAGAGGACTGTCTTACAGGCCCTGCGGAATTGCCCTAGATCCCGCAGGGCCCGCACCTCCTCCGGCAGCTGGTTCCACCAATAAGGTGCCGTTATTGAGTAGGCCCGATCCCTGGTGGATTTTAGACGGGCCTCCTTTGGCCCGGGGACTACCAACAGGTTTTGTGAACCTGAGCGTAGTACTCTCTGGGGAACGTGTGGGGAGAGACGGTCCCTAAGGTAGGCAGGTCCTAGGCCATATAGGGCTTTAAAGGTAATAACCAACACCTTGTACCGGACTCGGAATATTACTGGCAGCCAGTGCAGACCCTGGAGCCCTGGCTGAATGTGCTCCCATCTTGGGAGCTCTAATAACAGCCGGGCAGCAGCGTTCTGCACTAACTGCAGTTTCCGGGTCCGGCACAAGGGTAGCCCCATGTAGAGGGCATTACAGTAGTCCAGCCTCGAGGTGACCGTAGCATGAATCACTGTTGCCAGGTCGTCACGTTCCAGGAAGGGGGCCAACTGCCTCGCCCGCCTAAGATGAAAAAAAGCGGACTTGGCAGTGGCTGCTATCTGAGCCTCCATCGTCAATGAAGGCTCCAACAGCACCCCCAGGCTCTTAACCCTGCCCGACGCTGTTAATGGAGCGCCGTCAAAAACTGGCAGGGGGAGTTCCCTTCCCGGGCCGCAGCGACCCAAGCAAAGGACCTCTGTCTTCGCCGGGTTCAGCTTCAGCCCACTCAGCCTAAGCCACCTAGCCACTGCCTGTAACGCCCGGTCCAGATTTTCTGGGGCGCAGGCAGGCCGGCCGTCCATAAGCAGATAGAGCTGGGTGTCATCAGCATATTGATGGCAACCCAGCCCATACCCTCGGGCCATCTGGGCAAGGGGGCGCATATAGATGTTAAATAACATCGGGGAAAGCACCGCCCCTTGAGGCACCCCACACTCAAGCGTGTGTCTCCGGGACAGTTCCTCCCCAATCGCCACCCTTTGTCCCCGACCGTCAAGGAAAGAGGAAAGCCATTGCAAGGCCAACCCCTGAATCCCTGCGTCGGCAAGGCGGCACGCCAGAAGCCGATGGTCGACCATATCGAACGCTGCCGATAGGTCCAGCAACATCAGCACCGCCGAGCCGCCTTGATCCAGATGTCGCCGAAGGTCATCTACCAGGGCGACCAGCACCGTCTCCGTCCCGGTGCTTCTTTCCAAGTATTTGGAAAGATCTAACTGCTTCTTTCCAAGTATTTGGCACTTGCCCATCCAAACGGATATTATTCATCAATTTTTGGAACATTGGAACTAATATATTTATAAGAACTTTGTAAAATTTTATTGAAAAGCCATCCGGTCCTGGTACTTTCCCTATTTTCATTGAACTGATTGCAGCTTCTATTTCACCTTTTTCAATTGGATCATTCAATGTTTCTTTCATCATTTCTGTTGTTGGATTTACCTTCACATTTTGTAAATAAGCTTCTATTCTTGCTTTATCAACTTGCTGGCCTTTAAATAAGTTAGCATAGTACTTGTAGAATTCCCTTTTGATGCCTTCCAGATCTACAATTTCTTTGCCACCGGTTTTAATCTTGTTTATGTATTTATTTTCCCTTCTTTTCTTCATTTGCCACGCCAAATACTTTCCAGGTTTGTTTGCCCCTTCAAAAGATTTTTGTTGGAGTCTTTTCAAATTCCACTCCATCTCTTTATTCAGTAAATGACTTAACTGACTCTGTAAAATTGTAATTTCTCGCAAAATTTTCTTTTTTCCCCGGTCTCTTTCTTAATTCAATTTCTTTTTTACTTATTTTCTTTTGTAAGTCCAATAATTGCTTTTCATTTGCCCTTCTATCCTTATTATTCAATGTAATTAATATTCCTCTCATCACAGCCTTATAGGCATCCCAAACCGTTTGAAATTGTACCTCTTGGTTGTCATTTATTTGGAAAAAAAGCTTTAGTTTCTTTTTCTAGAGATGCCACTACCTCCACTATCTGTAATAAGTCATCAATCCTCCACCTCCTCTCTTTTTTCCTCCCTTTAGCCAACCACATCAACGGGTTATGGTCTGCACCTATTTTCGGAAGAATCTCTACTTTTTTTGTGATCAACCCCAGCTCTTTTATAGCCCATAACATATCAATCCTAGAAAAGGTATTATGTCTGGCTGAAAAAAAGGTATAGTCTCGTACCTTGGGGTTGAATTTTCTCCACACATCTTTTAAGCTCTCTTGTTTGATTAGTTCAAAAATGCTTTAGGTAGTTTCCCATCGGCATCCCCCCCCCCCCCCCCCCAGATCTATCTAAGGAGTTCTGGATAGTTCCATTAAAGTCACCCATAAGCATTATCTGATCGTATGTTACTTGATCCAGTTGTTTCATAATATCATTGAAAAAGTCACTCTTAGCCCCATTAGGAGCATAAAGTCCCAACAACAGAGTCCTTTTGCCATACATCAAAACTTCTACTGCCAAATCTCTACCTTCATTATCTTTAAAAATCAGTTTTGGCTCCAGCTCCTTCTTTATGTAAAAAATCATTCCCCCTTTTTTTTCTTTAGCCAATGAACCAAATTCTTCCCCTAAAAATTTGTTATGTAAAAATCTGTAATCCGACTGTCTAATGTGTACTTCTTGTAAACAAATTATATTACATTTTTGTTTTGTAATCCAATGAAATGTTGCTCTTCATTTCTGCAGCGAATTTAGGCCATTAACATTCCAATAAATTAATTTGTAATCCATAATGTTTCTTCAATTAAGCTGTGTCCCCAAAATCCATATTGTCCGCCAAAAACCCTTTCATGCCTTGAATGTCTATGTCAGCGTAGGGACATTGAAGATTTCAATATGAGACAGGCTAGCTTTGTTGAAAACAAAGTTTCTGTTTATTGATTACAGCAATGCATACCACAACGCAGGGTCGTTGATACTAATAACGAAAAGGGTGCAAGCATGAGTATATAAGGATACACATCAAAGGCTAGGGGGTTTAAATCATTCCCCACCATAAACCTGGGACTTCTTGGCTGAGAAGAGCCAGGGCAGTTATCTGTTATCTCCCACCTACATAGCCGCCTCTCCTCCGCCTCGATGGCCTTGCTTGTCTCTTCCAGGCGCCTGGGAACGGCTAGATGTTTTACATTTCAAAGGCCTGTTGGAGTACTGGCCTCCCCCCCCCCGCCCGATGAGCCTTCTACAATTCTAGGGTTAGTGTAGCAAATGGCCTAATGTTAGTTCACAGTAAATAAACAGGTCAAGTCATAAAACAAAGCTTCAATGTATACAAGCTGACAGTCTATTATGGAATACTTCAGCCCTTTATACTCAAAAGTAAGTCCGGCTGGTAAAATCCATCTATATCTTGTACTTTTTGCCCTTAATTTATCCGTCAAAGGTTTAAATTGTCTTCTGTCACTGATGACCTTCCTTGGTAGTTCCTTCATTATTCTGTCTCTGCTCTCCTCCACCACCAATTCTTTTGCAAATTGTTGGCTCAAGATCCTTCCCACTATATCTCTAGTGGCAAATTTAATTACTGTGTCTCTTGGCAATTTACGCCTTCTGGCAAACTCTGAATTGACCCTGTACACGTAATCACATTGATCTTCAGTCTTCTATGGATCTTCACCCAAATATTCAACAATAATAGTCATGATATATTTCTTTAAGTCCTCGATTGTTTTCTGGCACCCCCCGTACAAAGTTCTCCATCAGCTTACAGTCTTGTAGTAGAACTTTTTCCTGAATCTTCTTTATTGTAACATCTTGATTTGTAACTCTATTTTCCACCTCTTTATTGTAACATCTTGATTTGTAACTCTATTTTCCACCTTGTCTGTGCTGTTGCTTGTGACTCCTTCCTCAGATCTTCAGTTTCTTTCTTAATCTCTTTCTTAACAGCGTCAGCACTGGAATTTATTTCTTTTGTTAGTTTCTTAGTTATCTCTTTTGTTATTTCTTTAGTTTCTTTAGTCAACTTTTTCTCACTTGTAGTTATCAAATCTTTCATTGCCTTTGTTAGTCTGGCCTCCACAACATCCAGCTTGTTCTTGGGCAATCTTAGACATTTTGCCCTCCACTGAACCAGCTCTTCCACGCGTTCTTAGTTCGTATTTTGGATCAGACATCAGACGTCAGTCTTCCCATAGCATATAATAGGCCCCAAGATGACCTCACCAAACTACAAACTGATAACAGGGTTAAATAGATTAGAGCATGCCCTCTTCAGCAAGCCCAAAATCGCCATCCTCAGAGCTTCTTGGGCCAGGATATTAATACTTAAAGTTTTATAAACATTCAAAATGGTGGCCGCAACTTATTCAGGCCCCAACTCTATGATTTTTTGGGCTAGAGTAGGCCTGGAGGTCTAGCATATGTCCCTCTTCTCCCAGCGCTGTTTCCTGACTCTCTGGAAATGAAGTCCCATTCTCAATGGTTTCCATTCTCGCGATAGTTCGATCGTCACTTCCTGTTTTGCAATTGCAAGCTGAGGCTTTGTTATGACGGGGGATTTTTTTTTGCAGAAGCCACAAAGGTAAACAAATCTTGGTTTTTTGAATTTTACAGCACCTATTAAAGTCCCAAAGCCATGATTTCACCCCCAGCCTTTGTAACACAGCTTTACTTCTTTGCAAATAGTTCCAAATCTTTGTTTCTTTAGTTTAAAAACATTCTTTTAGTCCCGGAATGAAAGATAAGAATTGTACCTTATCAAGTGTCCAAAACTTCCTTACACCGTTCGTTCCAATCTTCAGTAGTCTATAGTCCATAGAAAGTTGGGGTTGGGTGAACTTATGTCAACTTAATGACTCCAGAAAGCCTTTGTAGACGTTGTTATGCGATTTTTCACGGGAGATTCTTCAAAGCCGAAAAGGAGCCCCAGCGGGACTCCTCGCCAGCCAATGTTAAACTCCTCAAAATATTGCAAGCATGTCTGGGAGGGTAGGCAGCAGGTGATAAAAACACCTTTTATGCCCAGAACAAAGGCGTTGGTCCACTCCACGAAAGAGAGATGCGTCAGTTCCCAATCTTTCCAACCCCGGAAGTCTTAGTCATATGGATTCATTTCATAGATTTACTGATATCAGCAGGAGCATACATCAGGCAAGCTCGGCTCATTCACAGAATTCCATGCAATTTATCCTGATGCCGAATGATAGGTTCCTCCCCTGCCATCTCATTGGATGAGACAGCAAGGTTTACAACTTTCTGGTACGCCTCACACACACAATTTACATATCAGCTCCTTAATATGAACCCCCACCTTCAACATGTATTTCATGTCCATGCAAATGAAGCAGTTGCCTATGCTGGGCATGGAACTGAATATGCATAAAGCTGTTAAGCATGCTCAGTGGTCCCACTTTTATTTCTCGCTGCCAAGATGGCCTTGAGATGTATCGAGCTCTGTCCAACACAGAGACTTCGCTGTAATATGCAGCATCCCTAAGTTTCACTCTTGCTTCTCTGTTGGCTAAAGTTAACCCTTGCACATTGGGTTTCACTTCAGCTCAAATGTCAAAATCATTTCCCTCATCGCTCCCAGTGAAGACGATTTATTCAGAGCCAGTGGAGGTCCAAGCTGGCTGCACCCTGCAAACAGGGTAGGGTTTGGGCTGTCAGGCTCCTGGGCCAAGCAGGGCTCTACTGCCATGGAGGTTCCAACCTGCCGGCCTACATTGTGCCAGTGGGGAGAAGCTCCCTTAATGTCACCAGTGCAATGATGTCACCCACAAGTAGGGTTGCCAATCCCTACTTGTGGGTGGGGGCAGGGGATACCCCGGTTTGGAGGCCCTCCCCTCGCTTCAGGGTCATCAGAAAGCGGGGGGAGGGGAGGGAAATGTCTGCCGGGAACTCTATTATTCCCTATGGAGACTTATTCCCATAGGAAATAATGGAAAATTGATCTGCGGGTCTCTGGGAGGGATGTTTTTTGAGGTAAAGGCACCAGATTTTCAGTATAGCATCCAGTGCCTTTCCCCAAAATACCCCCCAGGTTTCAAAAAGATTGGACCAGGGGGTCCAATTCTATGAGCCCCCAAAGAAGGTGCCCCTGTCCTTCATTATTTCCAGTGGAGGGAAGGCATTGAAAAGGTGTGCAGTGGTCCCTTCAGTGTGATGGCCAGCACTCCCCGTGGAGTGCAATGACACTTGTCGCACCCTTGCTCCAGGCTCCACCCCCAGTGTCTCCTGACTCCACCCCCAAAGTCTCCTGGCTCCACCCCCAGAGGCCCCAGATATTTCTTGAATTGGACTTGGCAACCCTACCCGCAAGTGACCAGGGAAACCATAGAGTTTCCCCAGAAACGCCTGGAGCAGCTGGCATGTGATGTTGCTGGCGCGATAACGCCACTCGCGGGTGATGTCACTGCACCGCGCGCGAAGGAAGTCCTCCACCAGAGGCTGCGGGAGACTCAGCAACCCTTGGTGGGGTTGTGTCCTGGGCACTGATCCAGCACTTTCCACTTTCTTCTGCCTGGGCCCCAGTTTTATTCATTTGGAAAGGGAACTGGGTGGGCTGTTGACTAAGACATTTCCTTCCTCCCTCCCTTCTGGTGTGGTTGGGAGCCGGAGGTTTGTTTCTCCCTGGGTGATGAGGCCCCTTTGTTCCCTTGGGCTTCGAGAGGGAAAGGCAGCCATGTTAGGAGCAGCCTTCTCCTGACTCAGCCCCTGGATCCTAGAGGGGTTAAGGCTTCAGGCTGAGGAGGGGCTGCTGTCACTTTCAGTTGCAGGCCAGAGACTCAACCGGTGACTTCTAGCTGCCAACTTCCCCTTCATCCCATAATGAGACACAGCTTGAGAGTCAAACCATGACTATTTCAGAGGAAGCTGCCAAAGCCAGTCATCTTCGTGGCTGTAGGCTGAGTCAGGCAGGGCTGCTGAGACCTTTGGAAAGAGGGCTCCAAGACAGAGACAGATTCTTTGAGCCCAAGAAATGGGGCAGAGAGGAGGGGGTGGGTAAAGAGTTGGACAAAACAAACCACAGGCCCCTAGGGATCGCAGCCCTCTGTTGAGTGAGCAGCAGGGGATTCTCAGCCTTCTCTTCCGTTAAAGAAGAAGTTGAATTATATGAGGAAGAGCAGCAATTTTGCCTCCTGCCCTAGTGGCCAGGCTGCTTCCCCAAGAGCTTTATTTTAGACTCTCATTGAAGCTCTCGGCAACCCTGGGCCTCTCTTATACATTCCAGCCAGCTTATCTGGTTATATCAACAAAACATAATTTTATAAAAATGTTCCTATCGATTAACATCTAATGTAAACTCAAATCCCTTCAGCCATAATCTTTCCCACTGTGCCATTAGAATATCATGTCCAAAGTTCTTAGCCCATTTTATCATACAGTCTTTCACCTGTCCCTCGGTTTCATATTTCAACAATTCATACATTTTTAGCAATGACGTCAATAATTATTCTAGCAGTCTGAGAAGTATAAATTGACTTCACCTATTTCTCAAAATTATCTCCAAAATTCATTTTTCTTAATTTTTTAAAAAAATCCACTTCAAATTATCCAATGCTTTCTCATCATCTAGAAAAACCGATGCCAGTTGCATTTCATTATGCTTCTCATAATATCCGGAAATAGCCAATGCAAAACAACATTGTTCATAAACTGTCTCTGAAGGAGGAGGGGGGCAGGCAGCAGAGGATGAGAGCACTCACAAGAAGGGGTCTCAGTGAAGGGCGGGGAGGAAAACTTCAGCAGTTCAATAGTGGAATCCCCCCCCCCGGCAGTCTGGCAGCAGTGGCTGGAGGAACACTGGGCGGATCCTGCATTGAGCAAGGGGGTTGTGGCCCCTTAAAACTGTGGTTCTATGACTCATCTAGAGATGTTATTAATAAGTATATTGGGGGGGTATGAGAAAGGAAAAGAACGTGTGTGTGTGTTTCGTTCGTTAATTGACTCCTAGAAGTCTATTGATTTGTTATCATTCCCCCAGCAGCAGCAGCAGCAGGCAGGCAGCAATATGATGCCCCTTGGTCTCAGTTGCTGGGGTGGGGGCATGCTGTTGCAGTCGTCCTGCTTGCGGGCTTCCTAGAGGCAAGTGGGTGGTGGGCGGCCGCCTTTGGTGTGATGGGGTCCTTCTGCTCAGGCCCTGGGGAATGGCTGCCCTCATGCATTCTGCAGGGCCTGCAAGGCAGAGATGCTCTGGCAGGTGTGTGGTGTGGGCAGCAGCAGTGGTTTATATCTGGCCCTCCCACTTCTGCTCTCACCCGTGGGATACCAGCACCATCTGCTCTGGACACCGTCCAGTTTGCAGGGAATCAGAATATTTGGTTGTTATTTAACTTGGTTTTATTTGTTTTTGAAATGTAAATTGCAGTGAAGTGCCCTGGGCCCGGCTATCGGGAGGGGTGGTCAAACCTCTCAGGAAGTAAATCAATAAACCTGGGCCACAGCAGCAGCACCGCCCGCCTGCCTGCCTGCCTGTCTGGGTGGGAGGCGGGCATCAGAGAGCCCAGCCGGGTTGAGGCCAGCGTGCCTTTCCCTTTGCAGTACGAGCGAGTGCTCTATGTCCTGGACCTGCTCCTGGGGGCCAACCAGCCAGTCCTCCTCACTGGGGAGCCCGGCGGTGGGAAGACATCCTTTGCGGAGATGCTGGTGCAGCCCAACCACTCGTGCCAGCGGGTGTGCGTCTCCTTGGTGCTGAAGGCTGCTCACCTGCGCCGGCTGCTGCTGAAGAAGTCCCGCGAGAAGGGCCCTTCGCCCCTCAGCAAGCCTGCCTGGGCCCTGGCCCTGAAGGGGCGCTGCCTCTTCTTGGTGGAGGACCTCCACTTGTCCCCCCTGGGTGAGTGCCAAGCACTCCGGGGCGGGGGGGTGGGAAGCTGTGTTAGTTGGTCTCCCTCTTTGCCTGAGGCCTCCTCAGACAGGCCCTGAGAGCTGGGACGGGGGGGGGGGCACCCGCTCCTTTCACCCTGCTCTTCTTCCTCCCATCAGATCCAGGGCGAGGGACAAGCCCCATGGTGGAGACTCTGCGCCAGGCCCTGGCACACCAGCAGTTCTATCATCCCGACACGCTGGAGCTGCAGCACTGCCCAGCCGTGGGCTTCAACTGCTTTGGCACGCTTTCCGTCCCGGTGCTGGGGGCGATGCCGCTGTGCCCCCGCTTTGGCCGGCTCTTCAGCACTGTGGTGCTGCCTCCTCTGACCAGAGAAGCCCTGCTCAGCATGCACACGCCCGCCACCTTGGCCTGGCTGGAGAAATTCCCACTGCTGACCCGGCACAACGACTTGGCTGCCGCCCTGGTGAAGGCCAGCCTGGACGCCTACGAGGCGGTGAAGAGCCAGTTCCCGCCCTCGCCGGCCTGCTGTCTCTTCCACTTCTCCCTGCACAGCCTCCGGCAGCTCTTCAAGGGGCTCTTCCTGCTGCGGCCCCGCCCAGGCATCCACCTCAGCTGCCCCCTGGAGGAGCAGGGGGTCAAGATGATCTTCAGCAGGCGCAGCTCTGCAGGATCCCGCATGGCCATCGGCCCCAGCTACACCGTGGTGCTCATCGTCCGGCTGATTGTGCGCCTCTGGCTGCACGAGGCCTTGCGCATCTTTGGGGACCCGCTGCGGGGGGAGCACCTGCAGGCGGCCTGTGGGCAGCTGCTCTTGGAGATCGCCATGGCCCACTTCTGCACCAGGCGCCCTTTCCTGCGCATCATCCCCTCCCTGGGCGCCCTGAGTGCTGCTGAGCACCCCCCCAGCCACAGCCACGTCTCCTTCTACCCCTCCAGCCTCTCCAGGTCCTGCGCCACCTGGGCCCTGGGGTCAGAGGAGGAGGGGGAGGAGGAGGGGCTGGAGCCGGAGGACAGGGACTTCCTCCCTGACCCACAGGCCCTTCTGGACTTCCCTGGCAGCAGCGTGGAAGCGGAGCAGCCTGACCCCTGGGACCCCGTGCTGCAAGCCCCGCCCCTGGCCCTGGAGCCTGCCCAGTGGGGGGGCGGGGGAGGCACTGCCCTGGGGGAGCTGGAGAGGGAAGGCCCCAAGGCAGAGCCCGAGAAGGAGGAGGAGGAGGAGGGGGAGGGGGGCAGGAAGGTCGAGAGAGTCCCGTCAGGGCCGACCCCTGACCGACGCCAACCACAGCACGAGCACCACCCGCCCTTGCGCCACGCCAGGGCCAAGCGCCGCCCATCCTCCAAGAAGGAGAGTTCTGGCCCGCTTCTGCCCGCCCACTTGCTCTTGTCGCCAGGCGAGTTGCCGGGAGACATCGTCTTCAGCAAGGAGCTGGACCTGGAACGCCGCAGCCCCGGTGCCCACAACCCGTACCAGGAGAGGCTCTGGAGGGCTCTGGAGAGCCAGCTGGCCCCCTCGCTGCCCCCCCACTTCCTGCTCTCCTCCGCAGTGCTGAGGCACGTGGTGCACCTGAGCCGCCTGCTGTGTGGCGTGGAGCAGCACGGGGCCTTGGTGGCCTTCCGGAGGAACACGGGGAGACAGACCCTCGTGGCCCTGGCCGCCCAGGCCACCGCCTCCGTGCTGATGGAGCTGCCTGCGGAGGCCAGCGAGGGGCAGGTGCTGGCGCTGCTGCGACTGGCCAGCTGGAAGGCGGGGGTCCAGGGCCAGCGGGTGCTGCTGCTGGTGCCCCCCGCCTTGGGCCTGGGCCCCCTGCACCTGGTGCTGGCCCTCATGGCCGAGGGGACCTGCCCGGGACTCTACGAAGCCGAAGACACTGCACCCATCGTCCAGGCCCTGCTGCAGGAGCAGCAGGCCCTCAAGCGCACCATGCGGGAAGATCTCGTCCTGCAGAGGTGAGAGGAGGGAGGGGAGCAGGCGGGGGCAGCCTCCAGGCCCTCCCTCCCTCCCTCTCTCCCTCCAGCGGGCTGCTTGCTCTGTTGCAGGTTCTTCCAGTCTGTGCGCCACAATCTTCATGTGGTCCTGCTCCTGGGGGCTCCCAGCCGGCAGGGCTCGAGCAGCCTGGGGCTGCCCCCCCTCACCAGCACGGTCCTCTCCCACTTGCTGGGCAGCCTGAAGGTCTGCCAGGCCTGGAGCCTCAAGGCCCTGCGGGAAGTGGCCTCCAAGCACCTCCAGAGCAGGCTGGGCCAGGCCTCCTGGATCTCCCCCGGTGCGTGCCGAGTTCTCTCAGGGGGGTCTCCTCTGCCCCCCCCCCTCTGCTCTCTGACATCCCTCCTGCGTGCTCCTGTAGCGGCCAGCTCCCTGCAAGCCCATCAGAACCTGGTGCTGTGCGTTGCCAAGGTTGCAGCCCTGATCCACAGTTCAGCCGCCACCTACAGCACCTACCTGGATCCTCACCTGCCTCTCGTCACGCCAAGGAGCTTCCTGGACCTTCTCAACATCTTTGTGTGGCTCCTCTTTCACTTGAAGGAGAAGACCGGCAAGCGCTTAGACCAGTAAGTCCCTTTGCCCCTGCAGTGCCCAGCAATGGCCCTCCCCGCCCCCCCAGCAGCCTGGGAGTTTGAGCAGCAGACCTGACGCTGCTTCAGAGGGCGTGTTTGTGTCTGTGCTTAAGAGTGGTGGGAAGAGCAAGGTTCATTCCCCACTCCTCCTCCTCCTCCACAGCCAGTTTGGTGTAGTGGTTAAGTGTGCGGACTCTTATCTGGGAGAACCAGGTTTGATTCCCCACTCCTCCGCTTGCAGCTGCAGGAATGGCCTTGGGTCAGCCAGCGCTCTCCTATCTGGGAGAACCAGGTTGGATTCCCCACTCCTCCGCTTGCAGCTGCTGGAATGGCCTTGGGTCAGCCAGAGCTCTCTTATCTGGGAGAACCGGGTTGGATTCCCCACTCCTCCACTTGCAGCTGCTGGAATGGCCTTGGGTCAGCCAGAGCTCTCTTATCTGGGAGAACCGGGTTGGATTCCCCACTCCTCCACTTGCAGCTGCTGGAATGGCCTTGGGTCAGCCAGAGCTCTCTTATCTGGGAGAACCGGGTTGGATTCCCCACTCCTCCACTTGCAGCTGCTGGAATGGCCTTGGGTCAGCCAGAGCTCTCTTATCTGGGAGAACCGGGTTGGATTCCCCACTCCTCCACTTGCAGCTGCTGGAATGGCCTTGGGTCAGCCAGAGCTCTCTTATCTGGGAGAACCGGGTTGGATTCCCCACTCCTCCACTTGCAGCTGCTGGAATGGCCTTGGGTCAGCCAGAGCTCTCTTATCTGGGAGAACCGGGTTTGATTCCCCCCTCCTCCACTTGCAGCTGCTGGAATGGCCTTGGGTCAGCCAGAGCTCTCTTATCTAGGAGAACCGGGTTGGATTCCCCACTCCTCCACTTGCAGCTGCTGGAATGGCCTTGGGTCAGCCAGAGCTCTCTTATCTGGGAGAACCTGGTTTGATTCCCCCCTCCTCCACTTGCACCTGCTGGAATGGCCTTGGGTCAGCCAGAGCTGTCTTATCTGGGAGAACCGGGTTAGATTCCCCACTCCTCCACTTGCAGCTGCTGGAATGGCCTTGGGTCAGCCAGAGCTGTCTTATCTGGGAGAACCGGGTTTGATTCCCCCCTCCTCCACTTGCAGCTGCTGGAATGGCCTTGGGTCAGCCAGAGCTGTCTTATCTGGGAGAACCGGGTTAGATTCCCCACTCCTCCACTTGCAGCTGCTGGAATGGCCTTGGGTCAGCCAGAGCTCTCTTATCTGGGAGTTGTCCTTGAAAGGGCAGCTTCTCTGAGAGCCCTCTCAGCCTCACCCACCTCACAGGGTGTCTGTTGTGGGGGGAGAAGAGATAGGAAATTGTAAGCTGCTCTGAGTCTCTGATTCAGAGAGAAGGGCGGGGTATAAATCTGCAGTCGTCTTCTTCTTGGCATGCAGTCCACTGGGTGACCTTGAGTCAGTCTCTGTGGACTCTCTTAGCCCCACCTACTCACAAGGTGCCTGTTGTGGGGAGAAGACAGAAAGAGCTTGTCAGGCTCCTTGTAAAAAAACAACTTATTCTAATCAGTAGATCTGTTTCAGAAACAATGGTTCAAAGATACATTAGTCTAAGTTCACCCTTGTGCAGAAGGAAATTGCCAGCATATAACTCAGATCTCCTTCAGGGTAACTAAGTATAAAGGTGCCCGTTTGTGGCTGAAACCCTGGCTCCAGAGAGAGAGACCGGAGAATGAATGAGGGAGGAAGCACTGGAGGGCAGGAAAGGCATCAGAATGGCCAGTCCCCTAGAGACCGACAGGACCCCTCCCTGCCCCTTGAGAGTTCTTGGGGGGGGGGGGGCTTGGAGTGCTGGGAAAGGCAGCCGGGCTGCCCGAGAGGCTGCTGGAACAAGGACAGGCTGCCGGGGCTGGAGCTGAGGAACAAGGTCTCCCTGAGGGCCAGTGAGACACAGCCAGGTTTTAGGAAAGGATGTGCAGTGTGGAGGGAGTGAAACTTCTGGGTGCCCCATGAAACTGGTGGTCAAGGCAGGAAGAAATGTGGACTTCCTGGCGCAGCAGGTGCTATGTGAACTGGGCTGGTCCAGGATGTGTGGATGGCCACAAGAGATCAGGCAGGTGAAAGCAGGGCGGTCCACCTCCTCCTCCTCCGTGAGATGCAGCCTGTCTCTGGTGGGGAATGAGGGAGGCTACTGCCTTCAGGCCCTCTCGTTGGGGGGCTTCCGTGAAGCACCTTCCTGGCTATTGTTGGAAATGGGGCTCTGAGTGCGGATCCAGCTGGATTCTTCATCTTCCTTTCCCTGATGTCGATGAGCTCGCTGGCCTGTGGGCCAAGGCTGCGCCTTCTGTGTCCTTCCTTCTCCTTCTCTTGAAATCAAGTCATTGAGAAGGAAACCTGCACAGAGAAAAGGGAATGGATTCCGCATGCAGCATTTATTCCCTTGGCATGTCGTTTGCCTGTCTGGCCCTCCGGCCATTTTAATCTCTCCCTGAAGAGGCTGCTCAGGGTGGCTGCAGGTTCCTCCCCCCCCCATTGAGAGAGAGAGACTGGTTGGCTGGCCGGCCGGGGGGCCCTGGGGGAGGCAGGGGCCAGACGCTGCCCCACAGCTCCTTCCCTTCCCTTCCTGCAGGATGAGGCTGGCTCTGCACAAGATGGGGGAAGTCAGTGAGAAGCAGCAAGCCCACTCCCGGGACGTGCACGCCCTCCAGGAGAAGCTGAACAGGATCAAGCAGGTGAGCTCCCTTCCTGCTCTGGCCACAGGAGCATCAGTCGTGATGGTCGATCTCCTGCCCACTGCAAGAGCCAGTACCTGGCCCAGGGGGGGGGACCTCCCAGGGGTTCACCAGGCTTCTTTCCCAGGTGGAAACCTTCTGGGTTGGAGCACTGGCTGTGGGAGTGGAATTCTGTTTCCCTGGGGTAGGAGGAGGCGGTGGGATGGGGGAGCAAGTATGCAGCAGCACAGTTTGGATATCTGCTGCAAAGGGGGGGGGGAGGAAGGAAAGAAGGGGCCAGGACTGCCACAGCCTCTGCAGCCAGCCAGGGCATCTGCCTCAGCCAATGGTGGCCTGCCCTTTTGGAGAGACCAGACTGATCTTGGCTGGGGATGGGGGGAGGGCAGATGTCCCTGTGATCCAAAGGCCAGGCCAGGTGGTGGCAAGGAAGCGGCTATGCTCTTCCGCAGAGCAGTGAAGTGGTGCATGTGGAAGAGTGGCAGGAAGCGTTAGCAAACTTTGTGTGGGCTCACTGCCATCTCCTTGGGGCTCCTCCGGTTGGTGCACAGCAGTAGTCCCCTGAGAAGGCTGGGCTGGCAGGAGCACGGCTGGTCTGCTCTTGTAGCACCTGCCCCTCTTTGCCCTGGGAATAAAGATGCCCGGTCTTGAGGTGCTTCCTGGAGCAGCCAGGAGTCTTCTTGGTCCTTCTGGAAGTGGGACTCCAGCCTCTGTGGTTTGTCAGAGAGGGGGAGGGTCCTTCCTGGGGCCTGTCTGGTTTCCTTCTGGGCGGTCTCTCTGTTGCACAAAAGGGGCTCTGCACTGGCAGAGATAGTGGCTTTGTCATGGACTCTGCATCACCCGGGTGGGGCTTTTTGGAAACTCCTCTTGCCTGAGACCTCTGGGAAACGTGGCCACCTGAGACCAGGAGCAGGGGGGTCAGGACCCAGGCATGGCCTTCGGCGAGGGGGCTGCAACCTGCCACCCTCCGTGTTGGAGAGAACCACAGAAGAAGAAGAAGGAGAGAGGAAGGAGACAAGAAGACCTGCTCTGGTAAGACCTCACCTGGAGTATTGTGCTCTGTTTTGGGCACCACATGTTAAGAAGGATATAGACAAGCTGGAATGCGTCCAGAGGAGGGCGACGAAGATGGTGAGGTGCCTGGAGACCAAGTCCTATGAGGAAAGGTTGAAGGAGCTGGGGATGTTTAGCCTGGAGAGGAGGCAGCTGAGAGGTGATATGATCACTATCTTCAAGTCCTCATCTAGAGGATGGTGTGGAATTGTTTTCTGTGGCCCCAGAAAGTAGGACCAGAACTAATGGGTTGAAATTAAATCAAAAGAGTTTCCGGCTCAACCTTAGGAAGAACTTCCTGATTGTTAGAGCGGTTCCTCAGTGGAACAGGCTTCCTCCTTGGGAGGTGGTGGGCTCTCCTTCCTTGGAGATTTTTAAACAGAGGCTAGATGGCCATCTGAGAGCAATGAAGATCCTGTGAATTTAGGGGGAGGTGTTTGTGAGTTTCCTGCATTGTGCAGGGGGTTGGACTAGATGACCCTGGACGTCCCTTCCAACTCTGATTCTATGATCTTCATTGTGTTAAATGGCAACCATGTAAACTAAGCTGAATCTGATAAATCCCTTCATTCTGTTGCATGCAGATTTAATGCCCACCCTCTGCTGATATGTATGGACTGGTAAATTCCACTCCATTGTATCTGAGGACAGAAGCTCACATGTGGCATAAAACTTGGATGGTCTTCCAGGTGCCCCACTGGACTCAGACTTTGTTCTGCCACTTGAGACCAACATGGCGGCTGCTCCCCCCCCCCCCCCCCGCCCTGTCCGGATCTGTCTCTGAGATGGTGTCTTCTGGCTCACCCTGCATTCATGGAAGAAGAAGGCAGCTGGGGGAGACCACACCTCCTGCCCCAAAGCAGCCCAGAAGGCTCTGAGAGGCATGGCCAGGGAATGATGCCCCCACCCAGTAGTCGTGGGCAGAAACCGGCAGGTTTCACATGCAGCCCCTGCAGGCACAGAAGACAGGCTGCTGGGCAGGAAGGGCACAGTTTCTGTGGAGCCACAGCTCAGCCCCTGAAGGTTTCTTACATCTTAGATGGTGTGACCATTTCAGAAGAAGGCTGCCCCACTTTCTGACCAGTTTCTCTCCAACGTGAAGCAAATGGCTCCAATGTTCTACTGGGGTAAGGAGTCTCTGTGCCTTGCTTAACAGCAGCGAGGAGCATGGCCTTTTGTGGAGCAGAGAGGATGGCTGCCATAGTCACGATCCATGGCCAGGCCTGGCTGCATCAGTCGCCCTTCCGCCAGAGGTTAGCTCTGGGAGGGGACAACTTTCCATCACTCAGGTGGACGAGACTTGCTGGGGAAAATGCAAACACAGACATCTACAGCGTGCTTCATGGGCAGCTTCTTTTACATGGAAACAGTGTTCTGTCCTGCAACGAAGCACCTCAGTTCTTCCTGCCTGAAGACTCTTGGACTTGCAGGCCTCATCCTGCCTAAATCCAGTTGTCTCCAACCAGCCCATGGCAGTTTTTGGTGGGGGTGGGGGTTTAAAGCCCCTGCTGCCTCCATCCTCTCATCAGTGCTTTTCTCCAGTCACATCTTCCAGCCTGGGAGGTGATAGCCTTGGACCCGCCCCTCCCCTTGATCATCAGGCTGGAATGTGCAGCTTGGTTTACTTCTCTTCCACCACCCAGACGGCCCCAGGGCTTTGCTGCAGATACTTCACCGTCTTGAAAAAAGACAGAAGTCTCCACCCGCTGTTGATCTTGGGGAGCCAAGACTGTGGACAGTGACTCTAACTTCCATCCTGCCCTTTCTCCATCCAGGAGCCTAGTTGTGTCTGTTGACCTCACGGATGTGGATTGTTTCCACGTCTCTGTGCAACCTCAGCATCTTCGGATTCTGTGGTACGTTGTGGGAGATGCCTGCTGCTTCCAATACAAGGTGTTGCCCTTTGGCTTCTCAGAGAGTTCTCACCAAGTGCATGGCAGTGATTATACCTGAGAGATCCGTCCTTCCATCTGCAAGAATCTTCCAATTCACAGGTGCATTACTGGGCTTCCCCACTGGCAGGGTTCATCTCCCCTTGGACGTATCATGACTTCCATCCACCACCCCAACAACAGGTAATCAATATCCAAAGAGTTTTGGGACTCAAGGCAACCACCTTCTCAGTCATCCACTATGCCAAATTAGACATGAGACTTTTACAAGTCATGTTTTTCCAGCACTTCTAATTGATGTTGGACTTTCAAAACAAATTCCTCCTGTTACAGTCCTTCCTGCGAGGGAGTAGTTTGGACTTTGCTGTGGTGATGGAAGCTTTTGCCTGAGGTTGAAGTGCCCACCACAGCATGGGTTCCTTCAGCCAACCCACGTAGTCCTACCAGAAGTTCCTTATCAACTACTTGGTGCTTCTGGTTATGTACTCTGTGAAGTAAACACTGTGAGCAAGGGTCAGCTTGGGAGGGTGACCACTATAAATTCTTCCCCAGGCACACACACAGAAATCCTGTCAGAAAAATATAAAGACTAGGCACCAGACATTTTAAAGTTTAAAAACCACAAAGAATATTTATTGGTTCACCAAAGGTAAAGGAGAGGGATAAAATAATATTGATTAGGCTAATTAAAAAGGCAAATCAGTGGGCAGGCAGAAATTCAAAATAATCAATCTCTACACTCCAGAGATTTGTCAGGCTGAAGTAGTTCAAAATATAAACAGGCAGGCTTAATAACTATGCCTACTGGGCACTCAGGACATTTGGCAGGGTTGGAATAGCCCTAAGCTCAGGCTTCTTTAAATCATGAAAATAATAAAACTGACAGTCACTTTTTTCCACACTGAGAACTCCTGACTAGTGCCAGATTAATTCTCCCACACAGAGATACACACTAGCCTCCAGGACTCACACCTCTGAGAGCCAATACCAGCCCCTCACTCCTGTGTGTCTCAGCCCCAGCTAGATTCCTTGAGTCTTGGGATTCCCTTCCAGCCATCAGCATCCAGTCCTCCTTCCAGTGTTTGAGTGATCTCAGTTTGTACAAGGAGTCTTCCTAGATGTGCTGGCAGAACTCCCACGGAGTGTTTCCCTCACAGAAGGTGCCTGGTTTTGCCCCCTTCTGACTTCAGACTCTCAGACAGAAGCTCAACCCAGCTCTGTTCCACAAGGAACTCAGCCCCGCTGGCTGTCCTCAGCTCCTTGTCCAGTTGCTTCACACCACAACTGACCAGCCTACGTCCCAGTCTTCACACTCCAGGCTTTTTCTGAAGACTTCCTCTTGAAGACTAAAAAACTCTCTGAGGTGTTTTTTTCTTCTGGAGCCCCTTCATTTCACTACATTTCAGTTACCATGGCTGTGTCTCAGCCAATCGTGGCAAGGCTGTTCCCAGCTTCTCAGGCTAAGTTGCCTGAGTCCATGACAAACACGTTGCCACCTTCTTCAGTCTCATCGTCACCCATGTTGCAGTGAACAGGTGGCTGCCCTCAGGCTTCAGGGCAGAGGGGTCACTTAGGCATATCCAGGTAGATCCAGGTAGGTAGCTGCGTGGGTCTGAAGCAACAGAACAAAGTTCTGGTGGTCCAGTTTGATTCTGGATAGAAGGTTTTGTGGATGGAAAGCTTCAGATGGAGGCCCCTGAGGAAGTGGGCGCACACGAAAACTTCTACCCAGAACCAAACTTTGCTGCTCTGAAAGGTGCCTGACTGGACTCAGACTTTGTCCGTATCGACATGCAGGGTTCTAGAGACGGGGCTTTCCCACCATAAGCAGTCCATTTGCTAGGAAGCAGAGGACAGCTGTGCTCTGGTTGTCCCTGGGAGATGCCTTCCTGCAGGAGCGCTCAGGATGCCTCTTCTAGCACCCCTCCCTCCCTCCCTTCCTTCCCCCTGCTCCACGGGAGGGAGACCATGCTCTGCAGCCTATCCACTGTGCAGCGGCCACAGCAGCCGTGGCACACAAAGATTCTGCAGCTGCCCTCTGACAGGTATATCAACTAACCACAGATCTCAGACAACCTTAGGACAGAGTCCCCCATCCAGAGCTCCTGCCGCTTGTGCCCTGGAGGACTCGTGAGCTCTCTGCAGTCCAATCAGACCCTCCACAGGAGTATAGTAGTCCTCAATCAAGCCTATCATCTCTCATAAGTGGTTGCAGGACCATGGAAGCAAGAAGTTGCTGTGTAAATGAGAAACATTCAGGTTTAAATCGGAATGTAATAGTGAAGGTGAACGCAGTTATTAGTGAATAGATAGAGTTAACATTGCAAGTGAATAAGAATGTGGGAATCTACCTTTGATCTCTGTTTTATCTGTATTTGGTTTTTTTAATATGGTATATGATTTATTTATATAATGTATTTCAATAAACTATAAATACGAATAATAATTTTTAAAAAGCCTATACTCTCTCTCCTGCCTCAGACGGCATCAGAAACCCTCTTGAAACCAAGATCTGGCCCTTCTCTGAGGCTGACAAGAGTCTTCATTCCTTGGATGGGGCCAGGCCTGCTCTGTGTAGACCAGACGAGCCATTTCTGTCAATATCCAGCACTCTTGGTTTGCTGTTCTGGACCAAAGAAAGGCAGCATTTGCTGGAATTGAATTTGATGGTTTTAATGTAATCATATATATAAGTGAATTTATGTAATACGTTGTGAAACCAGTGTGCTTTTATTATTGTAATGTTGGTATTTTATGTTATGCTCTGTGAGCCTCCCTGAGCCTGCGGGATACAAATTAAATATTGTTATTATTATTAGCGCGCTTCATCTCAAACCTGAGTCACTGAACCTCCAGTGCCAAAATGGGTGCACAAGCCATGTCCACAGAACATCTGAGCTCCTTCCACCAGAACTCTAGCAACATCAGTGGCCTTCAGTTGCAGCTCAGACGGGAGCTGTCCTTGAGGTGCATGTCAGGTGTAACACATCCCTTTGAAAAACTGTACTTCATTCTCTTTTTGGTGGATGCACCTGCAGCGGCCACCAGGTAGGCCAGTCCACTGCTCTGCCCCTCTCACTGTGCGGCACAGAGACCACCAAGAAGTAAAACCAGGGTGTTCATCTATTCTTGTTGTATTTCAAAAGGTCATCTGTGCATCCACTCTAACCCACCTTCCCCCTGTGACAGGGGCCTTTGACTCGGACACAGGAACAGCAGCTAGATGTGAGTCCAGGAGCCCTTCAGAGAGCAGCAGCAGGAGAGTCAAAGCTCCCTCCAGCAGAGACCGCTGAGAAGGGACTCTTGACAGCTTCTGCCCCTCTGTCAAAGTCTGGCTGATCTGAAAGGTGCTCCTGGATGCTGCAGCCAACAGGGCTCCCCTTGGAAATGACGATGGCGACGAACAGGCAAAGCAGCTGCCTTTCAGGGTGTCAGGGTTAGGACTGTCAGCTCCAAGAAGTGGGAGTGGCTCTCGCGCAGAAAAAGGTCTTTCCATCACCTGGAGATGCTGCTGCTGCCACCAGGGGCTGAACCTGGGACCTTCCGCAGGCCAAGGAGAGGCTCTTTCCCACTGGCTTGCTCAATGCCCCTTGAGCACGCACAGCCCAAAGTTACAAAGTTGTGAGGGGAGGAGGTTTCTGTGCCTGGCTGTTTTTGCGTAGAACTTCCTGCATCTTTGCTTTGTGTGGCTGTGCAGACGATAACCACTCAAAGGAAAGAAGTGCCTGTTTGCAGGCAGCCTCCCTTTGCGTGGGGGTCTTTTGGGCAAGGGAGGCTGGCTGCACCCCTGGCCATGGTCTCCTTCCTGTCTTCTGCAGCAAATGTTGGAGAGCCAGCAGGAGGTGGAGCAGCAGCAGTTAGTGCTGCAGCAGCAGGAGAAGGAATGCCAGCAGTACGAGGAGCGCATCGATGCCCTCACCAAGGAGCGGGACGAGCTGGAGAAGGCCAAGGAACTGGCCATGAAGAAGGTGTGGGGCGCGGGGGGGGGGGCATGGGTGGGACGGGAGCGAGAGGCCTTGATGCCAACGGCAGCCCTCTCTCCCCAGATGAGCAAAGACTACCGAGAAGCCCTGGCGGGGCTGCGGGCGCAGGACGTGGAGGAGCTGCGGAGCTACCGCCAGCCCCCCGAGCAAGTGGTCTGGGTGACGGACATCCTCTGCAAGTTGTTTGGGGAGAAGCCAGGCTGGGAGGCCGCCAAGGAGATGCTCAGCAGGGAGGACTTCTACCAAGTAAGGCCCCAGGAGGGAGGGAGGGGTCTCCGGAGAGCCAGTTTGGTGTTGTGGTGAGAACTGGGTTGGATTCCCAGAGAACTGGGTTGGATTCCCCACTCCTCCACTGGCAGCTGCTGGAATGGCCTTGGGTCAGCCATAGCTCTCTTATCTGGGAGAACCAGGTTTGATTCCCCCCTCCTCCACCTGCAGCTGCTGGAATGCCCTTGGGTCAGCCAGAGCTCTCTTATCTGGGAGAACCGGGTTGGATTCCCCACTCCTCCACTTGCACCTGCTGGAATGGCCTTGGGTCAGCCAGAGCTCTCTTATCTGGGAGAACCGGGTTTGATTCCCCACTCCTCCAATTGTACCTGCTGGAATGGCCTTGGGTCAGCAATAGCTCTCACAGAACTGTCCTTCAAAGGGCAGCTGCTGGGAGAGCCCTCTCAGCCCCATCCCCCTCACAGGGTGTCTGTTGTGGGGAAAGAAGGGAAAGGAGATTGTCAGCTGCTCTGAGACTCTTCGGAGTGGAGGGTAGGATATAAATCCAATATCTTCATCTACTTCACAGGGTGTCTGTTGTGGGGGAGGAAGGTAAAGGAGATTTTGAGCCGCTCTGAGACTCTTCGGAGTGGAGGGCGGGATATAAATCCAATATCTTCATCTACCTCACAGGGTGTCTGTTGTGGGGGAGGAAGGTAAAGCAGAGTGTGAGCCGCTCTGAGACTCTTTGGAGTGGAGGGCGGGATATAAATCCAATATCTTCATCTACTTCACAGGGTGTCTGTTGTGGGGGAGGAAGGGAAAGGAGAGTGTGAGCCGCTCTGAGACTCTTTGGAGTGGAGGGCGGGATATAAATCCAATATCACAGGGTGTCTGTTGTGGGGGGGAGGAAGGGAAAGGAGATTGTGAGCCGCTCTGTGACTCTTCGGAGTGGAGGGCGGGATATAAATCCAATATCTTCATCTACCTCACAGGGTGTCTGTTGTGGGGGGAGGAAGGGAAAGGAGATTGTGAGCCGCTCTGAGACTCTTCAGAGTGGAGGGCGGGATATAAATCCAATATCTTCATCTACCTCACAAGGTGTCTGTTGTGGGGGAGGAAGGGAAAGGAGAATGTGAGCCGCTCTGAGACTCTTCGGAATTGAGGGCAGGATATAAATCCAATACCGTCATCTACCTCACAGGGTGTCTGTTGTGGGGGAGGAAGGGAAAGGAGATTGTGAGCCGCTCTGAGACTCTTCAGAGTGGAGGGCGGGATATAAATCCAATATCTTCATCTACCTCACAGGGTGTCTGTTGTGGGGGAGGAAGGGAAAGGAGATTGTGAGCCGCTCTGAGACTCTTCGGAGTGGAGGGCGGGATATAAATCCAATATCTTCATCTACCTCACAGGGTGTCTGTTGTGGGGGAGGAAGGGGAAGGAGATTGTGAGCCGCTCTGAGACTCTTCGGAGTGGAGGGCGGGATATAAATCCAATATCTTCATCTACCTCACAGGGTGTCTGTTGTGGGGGAGGAAGGGAAAGGAGATTGTGAGCCGCTCTGAGACTCTTCAGAGTGGAGGGCGGGATATAAATCCAATATCTTCATCTACCTCACAGGGTGTCTGTTGTGGGGGAGGAAGGGAAAGGAGATTGTGAGCCGCTCTGAGACTCTTCGGAGTGGAGGGCGGGATATAAATCCAATATCTTCATCTACCTCACAGGGTGTCTGTTGTGGGGGAGGAAGGGGAAGGAGATTGTGAGCCGCTCTGAGACTCTTCAGAGTGGAGGGCGGGATATAAATCCAATATCTTCTTCTTCTTCTTCTTCTTCAGAGAAGGGTTTTCCCTTGCAGCCAGAGGGTTGGCAGGGTGGGGGGCTGTGGTGGGCCTCTGTGTTGCGCTCTTGTCAGCTGTGGTCCTAAGAGAGAGAAATCCCTTGTGAGAGGTCATGAGCTCCCAGAAGCCCTTGCGTGTAGTGAGTAGTGAGCAGGAAAAGGATGGCAGCACTGCCCCAAGGTGGCTCCTTGCTGGGGAAGGGGGGTGAAGCACGTTGGGGGGGGCCCTCTGTGAGTGCCCAGGGCTTTTGCTCCAGCTGCCCTTCTGAGGGCTGCAGCCAGATGGAGGGAGAAGGGAGCGCTGAGATGGTCAAAGCCTTAACAGCAAGCCTGGATAGGGTTGCCAAGTCCAATTTAGGAAATATCTGTGGACTTTGGGGGTGGAGCCTGGAGACTTTGGGGGCAGAGCCAAGAGCAAGGGTGTGACAAGCATAACTGAACTTCAAGGGAGTTCTGGACATCACATTTAAAGGGACGGAACACCTTTTTAAATGCCTTCCTTCCATAGGAAATAATGAAGGATAGCGGCACCTTCTTTTGGGGCTCACAGAATTGGACCCCCTGGTCCAATCTTTTTGAAACTTGGGAGGTATTTTGGGGAGAGGCACTAGATGCTATACTGAAAATTTGGTGCCTCCATCTCAAAAAACAGCCCCCCCAGAGCCCCTGATACCCACGGTTCAATTCCCCATCATTCCCTATGGGAATCGTTCATGGAGGTGCATGATGACTGTGGGGGTGGGGCTTCCCCCACCGGCCAGCTCGCTGGAGGAGGGGGGAAGCCTGTAAAACTGGGGGATCCCCCTCTGGGACCTGGGGATTGGGAAGCCTAAGCCTGGAACCCTGGGGGGCGGGACCTGGAGAAAGAGGATTGTGTTAATGTCTTTTTGATTCTCCTGGGGGGCTGAGATGCTGCGGTCTTTTGGGGATAGGGTTGCCAAGTCCAATTAAAGAAAAATCTGGGGACTTTGGGGGTGGAGCCAGGAGACATTGGGGGCAGAGCCAGGAACAAGGGTGTGACAAGCATAATTGAACTCCAAGGGAGTTCTGGCCATCACATTTAAAGGGACAGCACACCTTTTCAAATGCCTTTCTTTCATAGGAAATAATTAAGGATAGGGGCACCATCTTTTGGGGCTCATAGAATTTGACCCTCTGGTCCAATCATTTTGAAACTTGGGGGGTATTTTGGGGAGAGGCACTATATGCTGTACTAAAAATTTGGTGCCTCTACCTCAAAAAATAGCCCCCCCAGAGCCCCCAATACCTACGGATCAATTCCCTATTATTCCCTATGGGAATCATTTTCCATAGGGAATAATAGAGTGCCCAGTAGACATTTCCCTCCCCGCCTCCAAACCAGGGAATCCCCTGGCCCCTCCCTCTCTCACACACACAAATACTTACTGCGTCTTCCTGCAGAACTCTACTTGCTGTGAAAACGAAAGCAAAAGAAAGGGAGGGGCCGTTCTCCATGGAAACTTACTGACCCTTTCCAATGAAGCCCTTCCTGTTTCCTGCGCAGCCTTAAAGGGGCACACATTTTACAAAGGGATCAGGAGCTCTACAACAACATGATGCCTACAAGTATGTTCTCTCCCCCCCCCCGCTTCCGGATTTTTGGAAAGCGGGGGAGGAGGCTGCCAATTCAAGGGCCCCCCGCCAGGGCAGGGGGGTTGGGAAGCCTATTTGGGGAAGGGGGTGTGGCTGAGCGGTAGAGCCTTTGCTGGGCATGCAGAAGGTTTCAGGTCTAGCCTCCCGTTAAAGGGGCCCAGCAGGAGGTGGCGGGAAAGGCCCGAGACCCTGACCTGGAGGGGCCCATGCATGAGTCAGCAGAAGGCAGCTTCCCCCCACCCCTGCCCCCTCTCTGTGGGCTTCTCCTTGTTGCTGCTAAAGATAATTTCTCCTGCAGCCCTGGGCAAAGTCTCAGGCTCTGGTTCAGGCTTATCTGGTGGGGGATGCCTGTAACAAGTGAGATGTCCCAGGATTCCTCCTCCTCCTCCTTCTAGGATGATTCTTCTGGGCTGAGATTCTGATGTTGGGAAGAGGTTCTTGCTTCTAGTGCCTGCAAGCACAAGGGAACGGCTCTGAGTGTGTGTGTGAACTCCTCATGAGAGCTAGCACCTTGAGACTGAGGCCTGGAGAGTAAACCCCTCCTTCCCAGGGAGAGGCCTGCAGGGCTGTTTTGGGCTGGGGGCTTTCGCAGCCTTCCTTCCAGGCAGAGGGCAGGTCTGAGCAGTGCTGGGGCTGGGGGGGCAGGCAGTGTCAGCTGAAGGAGCTGGATTGTTTGCTCACAGCCCTGGCTTTGGGAGGGCCACCGGCATCCTCTGAGCTCTCCCAGCAAGAAGCTGTGTCGGGATGTGGGTCAGTTGGCTAAGCTGTCTGCCCCCAGCCTCTTAGGGGAAGTGCAAGCAGGGAGGGAACAGTCTTACAAGGGGGGGGGGGGTCCACAAGGACTTGTGGGGGGCGTTTTATTTCCCCCTTTCCCACTATTCCCTCCTTCTCTTCCCTGGCAGCCCCCATAGCTTTTCCCCGTTCCCTGCTTCCTTCTCTCCTTCCCACCCACCAACCAACCTTGCAGATGGGGTCCATCTCCTGCTGTATTTATGAGGAGGTCTTGATACCCACCTTTCTCCACATTACTCTCCTCCCCTCCCGTTCATCCTTGCAGCAGCCCCGCCCCCCCCCGGGAGGGGCCAGGCGAGCAGTGGGGGGCCCAGAGGCACTCGTGAGCTTCCAGGGCAGCCTCGGGGTCTGAGGCGCTCTCCAGGACTCCCTCCTGGCTTTGGTGGGGCGGCAGCTGAGGAGCCACAGGGTAGGTGCCGCCTCCCCCTCCCTTTCATTGACAGAAGCCAAGACTCGAAGGCTGGAAGTAGTGTGGCTGCCAAGCCACGACCACGGAAGGTTAAAAAAACACAGTTACAGCACTCCTTTTATCATTTTGCAAAGTTTTAACCTCTCCAGTGTATTTTAAAGGGTTTTTTGCAAACTTGGGGCTTTTCTCAGGTTCATAGAAAGCATAATGGAATCATCGTGTTGGAAAGGGGCAGAGAGGCCATCTAATCCAGCCCCCTGCTCAGTGTAGGATCGGCTTAGAGCATCCTTGGCGAGGGTTTGCCCAGCTGCTGCTTGAAAGCTGCCGGGGGGGAGGAGGAGCTCACCACTCCTGAGGCAGCCGGCTCCACTGCTGAAATATTCTTACTGGGAAAAGAAATTCCTAATATCCAGCTGGTTCCATAATGTAAACCCATTTTTGCAAGTCCCATCCTCTGCTGCAAACAGGCTTCCTGGCACCCGGGGCAGGGAGGGGGGGCACACCCATGGTGCAGGAGGGCCCCAGGAGCAGCCCTTCCCCTCCCCACGCCAGTGAAAGGTCCCCACGATCAGCTGATCCACGGGACCTTCCAGTGGCACAGGGAGCACTGGCAGAAGCAGCTGGGCCAGACTCCCTCTCCCTTTCAAGAGCCCACTGACCAGCTGGGCTCTTAAGTGGCACAGGGAGGGAGGGAGGCTGCTCCTGCCGCTCTTCCCATGCAAAAGCAGCCACAGGCCTCCCTGAGCCATTTGAAGACCCCACCAATCAGCTGATCAGCGGGGGCCTTTCACGGGTGTTACTATGAGACCACACCATCGATTTATACGGGGGCATGATGATACTGGCTGATTTGTTTTCAGTTCCCTTCCTAATAATTCGCAGCATGGCATTGGCCTTTTTTATTGCAGTCACACACTGTCCCAACATTTTCAGTGAGTTATGCTTTACTGAAAGAGGTCTCATTAACATGTTGGGTTGCATTTGTTTCCACTTGTGTTTCATATATTTTCATTTGCAATGAGGCAAATGTTGAATCCTTAAATGCTTTTAACCATTTTAAAATAAATACATGTATCTGGATAAAACTAAAGTCATATGTACCATTTTTAAGAAAAGGCCCTTGATTTGGTTTGCAACGACCTTTGTGGTTCTTGATCCTAATATTTTTGGGTTAAGTTCTCCCACCCCTTTTGTTTCTTTCTTTGTTCCTGTTGGCAGAATAATAGTGATGAAGAGAGCTCAGAAATACAGTGACACCCCTCCACACCACACACACACACACACAGACACACACACACTTCCAGCAGTGGTCCTGAGGAAAGGTCCCTTGGCTAGAGCTGGTCTCAAGGAGGAAGGTCTGGCTGACACCCCTCCCCGCCACTCGTCTCCCAGTTTTCCAGGCTGCTGCCTGCCTCTGGCCAGCTGGTCAGTGAGGGGGAATCCTGCCCCCAAATGCAAGTGGCATCATTGTGTTGGCGATGTCTCATCACAACACTCTGCAGTGGAGGACGGTAAGCAGTGGGGTGCCGCAGGGCTCGGTACTGGGTCCCATGCTCTTTAACTTGTTCATAAATGATTTAGAGTTGGGAGTGAGCAGTGAAGTGGCCAAATTTGCAGATGACACTAAATTGTTCAGGGTGGTGAGAACCAGAGAGGATTGTGAGGAACTCCAAAGGGATCTGTTGAGGCTGGGTGAGTGGGCGTCAACGTGGCAGATGTGGTTCAATGTGGCCAAGTGCAAAGTAATGCACATTGGGGCCAAGAATCCCAGCTACAAATACAAGTTGATGGGGTGTGAACTGGCAGAGACTGACCATGAGAGAGATCTTGGGGTCATGGTAGATAATTCACTGAAAATGTCAAGACAGTGTGCGTTTGCAATAAAAAGGGCCAATGCCATGCTGGGAATTATTAGGAAGGGAATTGAAAACAAATCAGCCAGTATCATAATGCCCCTGTATAAATCTATGGTGCGGTCTCATTTGGAGTACTGTGTGCAGTTCTGGTCGCCGCACCTCAAAAAGGATATTATAGCATTGGAGAAAGTTCAGAAAAGGGCAACTAGAATGATTAAAGGGCTGGAACACCTTCCCTATGAAGAAAGGTTGAAACGCTTAGGGCTCTTTAGCTTGGAGAAACGTCGACTGAGGGATGACATGATAGAGGTTTACAAGATAATGCATGGGATGGAGAAAGTAGAGAAAGAAGTATTTTTCTCCCTTTCTCACAATACAAGAACTCGTGGGCATTCGATGAAATTGCTGAGCAGACAGGTTAAAACAGATAAAAGGAAGTACTTCTTCACCCAAAGGGTGATTAACATGTGAAATTCACTGCCACAGGAGGTGGTGGCGGCCACAAGCATGGCCACCTTCAAGAGGGGGTTAGATAAAAATATGGAGCAGAGGTCCATCAGTGGCTATTAGCCACAGTGTGTGTGTGTGTGTGTGTGCGTGTGTGTATATATATATATATATTTGGCCGCTGTGTGACACAGAATGTTGGACTGGATGGGCCATTGGCCTGATCTAACATGGCATCTCTTATGTTCTTATGTTTTGGGGGCAAAACTCTATGGTTTGAGGGCAATTTCACCATAGAGTTTTGGGCAAAAAGCAGGACATCACCATGTGACATCACCATTGTGATGACGTCACTTGTGCACGATGTCAGCATGTTGCAGCACCCCTCCCCCACTGGTGTGATCACGAGACCTGGCGACCCCAATCAAACCACATGATATTTGAGACAGCGACACCCGGTCAGGACTGCTGTGTGTTGTTTTCTGTGTTTTTAAAAGTGAAGTGTGTGTTGTTGTCTGCTGAGGAAGGCCCTTGAGGCTGGCCTGGTGTTGGTTAATTGACACGTTCATCAACCTCCTATGGAAGATTTTTACAGCGGATGTAGAGCGTGTTCCAACTTTTAATGCAGCCTGATATTCAGGCCCGGTTTTTAAATTTTAGTATTGTGTACACCATTTAATGAATATTTGTTCTGATATTAATTTGATTTGCTGTATCATTTTCTGTTGAAATTAATAACGCCATTAATTTATATGAGATGTTTCTACATCTTCAGCTGACTCTCTTCAGGCTATTTCTCAGAATTCTTCAAGTACATTTGGAAATAAAAGACTTTGGAGCTGGGAAGATCACTGCTCCTCCCTCCTTCTGCTCCCTCCTGCAGGAGCTGGTCTTCTACCCCAAGGACACCATCTCGACAGACCTCTTCCAGGCGCTGGGCATGGCGGTGGCCCAGAGTCCCCTCCGCGTGCCCTCCATCAGGAGAGCCAGCCACGCAGCGATGTCCCTCTGGCAGTGGATCTGTGCCATCTACTTCTACCACCGGGCCCTGCGCAGCTGGCAGCCGTCCCTGGAGAGGCTGGAGCGCTGCGACGCGCAGATCAACTCAGAGAAAATGCAGCTGGGCCACAGCCGCCTGCGCTCGGAGCACCTGCGGGATGCCACCCAGGCCCGGATCAAGGAGCTGAAGGAGACCCAACGGCACCAGCAGCGGCTGCTCCACCAGCTGACCCAGTCCCTGCAGGCCAGAGAGGAGGCCTCTACCGTGGAGAACTCCGTGGCAGAGCATTTGGCCAACTGGACGGTGGCCACGCAGGTAGTGGCCGGCAGCAGCAGCAGGAGGAGGGGAGGCTGCCCGCAGGTCCCCCTCCCTCTGACCGTGCTTCTCCCCCCCCCCCCCCCCGCCAGGTCCTGGAGCATCAGCAGAGCACGGTGTTTGGGGACTCCTTGCTCTGCGCAGCCACCGTCACCTACTTGGGCCCGTTCCCCCCTGCGAGGCGGGCAGAGCTGCTCAGGAAGTGGCAGGCCTTGTGTGCCGGGTCTCGGGTCTCCCTGGGGCCAGACGATGTCAGCCAGCTGCTGCAGCAGGAGCTCCCCTGCCCTGGCTCCGCCTCCTGTGGCCCGCCTCTGCTGCCCGTGCAGCAGCCCTTCCGCCCGGCCTCTCTGCTCAGCTCAGCCAGAGAACAGCGCTGCTGGGATCGCACCCGCAAGCCCGAGGACCCCGAGAGCCGCCTGGCTGCCCTGCTGCTGTACTCCGAGGCCCATCGGCAGGGGCACCGCTGGCTTCTGCTGGTGGACCCCGATAAGCAGGCCACCATCTGGTTGCTGATGGCCTCCACTCTGGGAGACGGTAGGCACAAGGAGCGGGGGGCGGGGCTGGAGGCTGGCTGCTATGCTCTTCCCCAGCCACCGCTCCTCAGCAGCCCGCCTCCTCCTTCCAGAGGACTCCCAGACCTTGCTCAGTCCTGAGCTGGTGCCGGACATGGGGGAGCAAGGAGACTTCGAGGAATTGCCCGAGGACAATGTGGAGGTGCTGTCGCTGACCGACCCTGACCTGGAGCAGAACCTCCTGACTGCAGCCCGTGTGGGTGAGCCCTGGAGAGGCGGTGGCAGGGGGGGGGGAGCAGCAGGGGCACCAGAGTGGGGCACGGGGGCCCCTCTGGTGGGACCCAACTGGGCAGCCTCTCCTTGCCCACACAGGCACCCCTGTGCTGCTGGTGGACTTTGAGAAGAACATCCCCTGGAGCCCAGTGCTCCAGCAACTGATGCAGAAGGAGACGCTGCAGGAGGCCTCCCAGGAGATGTCCGTGGCACCCTCCTTCGAGCTCTACCTGTGCACCAAACTACCTCTGGAGGCCTTGGCTGCAGGTAGGAGAGAGCACTTTGCGAACAAACCTGTCTTCAGTCTGTTTATGGCATTAAAAAGAATAAATGTCTTCGTGGTGGCACTTCTGCGATGGCCGCAAACCGAAGAGCCATTCCTTTGCTTAAGACAGTCCTTATGCCGCTCCCTCCCTCTCTTCCTTCCTGCCATCAGGACATTCCAAGAGGAACCTGCATTTATTTATCAAATTTCATTATCAGAAATACTTTGCATCCCAAACTTTTAAAAATTTTATTTGCTTAATTGTATTATTCTACTTTTCTCACTGAAAGCAGATTACAGGCTGCAAATCAGCATAATCCAAGAGAAGGGCCCGTAGAATAAACAAGGCAGGAAAACGAGGATTGCAGAAATCTGAAACAAGGCAAAGAATTAAATGTGCTGGAAATGGCACTAGGAGAGTAGAAACACAATAAGATGAGACAAAGATGGAAACATACAGCATACTGGTAGTATCGTCCACAGTCCAGCTCTCTCTATGGAAATCACTCTCCCCTAATGCAGGCCCCTTCCCTTTGCAAAAAGGCCCTCCTCAACAGTGGTGTCTTTTGTGGTTTGCGGGGAGCCTTTCTGCTCTGCTCGCCTCAGGCAGAGCCCATCCCAGAGGGTGGGGGAGGTGCACACCTGCCCAGGCAATTCTGCACTTGGCCTGCTTGCAGGTGGCCCCTGCTGAGAGCCCTTTTCAGCTGGGGAGCAGAGGGAGGAGACCTTGGGTCATGCCTGGATGCCAGGCTCCAAGGGCATGAAGGGCTTTGTAGGCCATGCCCAGGACCTTGAACTGGGCCCAGTCACGGGGGTGTATTGTTTAAATTAATATTTTATTAAGTGTACATATACGAACAACAAACTCCTTACTCTTTATCTTATTCCCTTTCTTTACCCAATTTCACCCAATCCCCGTACCACTTTTCCTTGTTCTTGTTCTAATCCTAATTATATTCTTTTTGTTTCTAAAACTAATTCTTTCACATACATGTTTTTACACAATTTTTAAAACTTTAACTATCTTCTCTCGTGCCTGCAAAAGAAAGCTAGACAGGGTTACCTCCAAAGCTGCTTGCTGCAGAAAAATCTCTACAGTCAGAGGTCTGGGGGGACTAATCCATTGGCTTTAACAATTCAGTCTGCATTTTCCATTCCCATTTATCATATCTTTTTTTTTTTTTTAAATTATTCTTTTATTGGTTCATTCAAAATACAACTTACTATATTGAATAAAACAGAAAGAAAAAAAAACACACCGAAAAATTCATGCAAGAGGAGCGTAAGTGTGGTCATAACAAAAAGTTTCAATAATTATTATATTTGGAATTGAGAAAAGAAAAGTATTATGCCCTGATATACCATCATAAAAAACCCTGAACATTTTCTCATCCCAATTGATATTTCTTCATCCAGTTATAAAATTTTTCCCATTTTTTAAGAGCATCATATTTTGACACCCCTTTCAACAAATTAGATAAAACATCCATCTCTGCGGCTTGTAATATAAATTGAGACTATAAATTGCAGAAAGTCTCAGAACAACTAGCAAATTCCACAGAACAATCAGCACAGTCAACAACCATCTTCCTTATCTTCAAACCCCTTCCAACCTTCCCAGCAATTAACACAGAACAATGGTCACATTCAACAGCCAGTTTCCTTATCACTACCCTTCCAGGAAGCCCCACCAAACAATGGGCACACCCACAAACCTATTGCCCTTTCATCACACCCCCTCCAGCCTACAAATAGCAGTTCTCCAGCAGCCCTGGCCCCACTCAATGCACAGCAGCCAAGAAGGTCTGAGCGCCTGCTCCGGCTGCAACGCCACTGAGGATGTTCTCCGCAGCTGAGAATGAAACGTCTGGAAGGAGAACTTTCTCCAGTAGAACACGGCACTTGATCCCGAAAGAGTCTACAAACCCTAATGATGTTACCAGCCGTGAAAACCTGAAATCTTTAATAATTTCTTAACAGCAAAATTAATCATTTGGAATAAAAACATCATTTTTGGGAGAATGTTCATTTTGACCAGCACAATTCTTCCCATAAAAGATAGTCTAAAGTTACTCCATTTTTTCAAGTCCGAATTGATCTTTTTTAGTAGGGGTATGAAATTATTATTATAGATGTCACTACATTTACTAGTCATTATTATGCCCAAATATTTTACTTTTTTTTCCACTTTGAATTCCGTTTTTCTTTCTAGCTTCCAAACATTTTTGGCTGGCATGTTTTTGGTAACTATTTTTGATTTTTGTTTATTCATAATTAAACCAGCTACTTTCCATATTCATCTAATTCGTTTAACATCTCATCGATGGAGTCTAACGGGTTTTGCAAGATCGTAACCATATCGTCTGCGTAGGCTAAAACCTTTTACCTTCAACCCGCTAATTCTATTGTTACTTCTAAGAGCGTCGTTTAAGATCTCCAAAGATAGAATAAATAATAGTGGCGATAAAGGGCAACCTTGTCTCGTACCTTTACCTAACTTAATCTCCTCCGTCAGCTCACCGTTAATAATTATTTTAGCTATTTGATCAGTATAAATTGCTCGGACATTTTTAGTAAAGCCGTCTCCAAAATCCATTATTCTTAATAGTAAAAACATAAATTCCCAATTTAAATTGTCGAAAGCTTTCTCGGCATCTAAAAAAAATAACCCCACTTGTTTATCTCTATGCAGTTCATAGTACTCCAATATATCAGAAAGTATTCGAACATTAGTTCTCATGTACCTCTTGGGGAGGAAGCCCGTTTGATCAGGATGAATTATAGTGTTAAGAACCTTCTTTATTCGGTGAGCTAATATTGCAGCGTATATCTTATAATCGACATTAAGTAAAGATATTGGTCGATAATTCTTAACATCATCTAAATCTTTTTCCATTTTTGGGATGAGAACAACATTTGCATGTCTCCATGAATCTGGCAGCTTTGCTGAAACCCATACCTCCTCAATAAGCTTTTTGAACTGATTTATAAGAACCTCTTTGAAAGCAATATAATACTCCGCCGGTATACCATCTGGTCCAGGCGCTTTGTTCTTCTTTAACTTACCCCATGCTTCTTCTATTTCGAACATAGAAAATGGACTGTTCATGATCAGCTTTTGCTCTTCCGTTAGTTTTTGAGAAACTTTATTCAGTAAGTATTCCTCCTGTATCTCCCTATTTATCTCAGCCGGACTATATAATTTCATATAAAAATCTCTCACTATTGTTTTCATTTCCTCTAACAAAGATCTATGTTTTCCATCCTTGTCTTTCAGAACCTTTATAGTCTTTTTTTCATGCTTTTTCTAATCTTGTATGCCAACCACTTCCCTGGTTTATTAGCATTCTCAAAGTATTGTTGTCTGGTATAACGTATTTTACTCTCCATTTCCTCCAAAAATACTAAGTGAATCTTATGCTGCAAAAATTTAATATCGTTTTTAATTTCTGTCAGTGTTGGTTTTGCCTTTAATTGCCTTTCTTTTCTTTTTAATAATTCGGTCAATTCTATTAAAGTTTTATTTTCTTCGCGTCTCTTGAGAGCATCAAAACTGATAGCTAACCCTCTGAAGAACGCTTTACTTGTTTCCCACACGATTCTATGAGAGATCTCTTTCTGTACGTTTATCTTAAAAAACCATTTCATCTCTCGGTCTATGTATTCAAGAAATTTCTTATCTTTTATTAAATTTAAATTCATTCTCCAACCCCCTTTTTTTTTGTTTCCCCCCTCATACATAACATAATGGGATTATGATCCACTATAGTGCGAGGGAGAATTTCTACATCTTCAATTAATTTCATTGATCCCGCTGTTATCCAGACCATATCAATACGGGACCAAGAGGTGTGTCTGTTAGAAAAAAAAGTAAAATCCTTTCTATGCGGATTTAATGTACGCCAAGCATCAACTAATAAGAATTCATCAGCCATTCTGTAGAAAATTTCTGGTAGAGCATTACTGCTTGCCAGGCCATGTTTTATATTACTTGTTCTAGGACTTCTATCTATTTCCGGGTTATCCACCGCATTGAAGTCTCCAATTAAGCAGATATGTTCAATTTTACATTTGCTTACTTCAGAGTATAGATCTCTATAAAATATAACCTGCTTGTCATTGGGGGCATAAACATTTACCAATTAAAATTTTTGTTGCTCTCTTGTTATTTCAATCCCTTGAAATCTGGCATCTTTAGCGTAAAATATCAATTCAGCCTGCAGACCTTCCTTGACATACGTTACAAGTCCTCTTTTTTTCTTATCTAATTCTGAGGTTATTATTGCTTTCCCAAAACTTTTCTCCACTAACAAAGATTCATCTTTTTTCTTAATATGCGTCTCTTGCAAACAGATGATATCCGCTTTCAATTTTTTTATTTGCAAAAATACACGCCTCCTTTTCTGTGGGGAGTTTAAGCCACTGACATTTAAAGATAATATCTTCAGTTGATTAATCATTACTAAAATTCAAAATTCCTAACGTTCACTTTGTTGAGTCTTTTTCTTTCTCTGTGACCTTGTTTCTCTTTGATTCAGGTCTTCCCCTTGCTCATTCGGATATGATAGGTCCACAAAATCTAAAGTGTCCTTCTGTCCTGTCTTATCCTCTATCTCCTTTGAATTCCTCCGTCCTCTTTTAGACCAGTGTCTAGCTTGATTTTTAAGAAATTCTTCTAATTTAAAAATTGTATCAATCTTATATCTACAACCTGCGTGAGTGAACAGCAGACCTTCTGGGATCAGCCATCATTATCCCTTTTTCCTGTAGGATCACTGCCAATTTCATATAATCTCTTCTCTTGGATCTTATTAACCAGGGAATTTCTTTCATAACTTTGATTTTAGTCCCCTTAATCATAAACGACTGTTCCCTAACCTCGCTCCAAACTCTCTCTTTTATACCCTTCCGGACAAATTTCAAATGTACCTCTCTAGGTAAACCGTTATTTTTAGCATACTGAGTATGGACTCTATGAACATAATCTATTTCCTTATCTATTTCATCCTTTTTCAGGTCCAATATACCCATCAATGCTTCCACCATTATCTTGGTTAAATTCTCATTTTTGTCCTCTGGTATATTCAGAAATCTGAGAGTATAATCTGCTTGGCCCATCTCGATTTGGGCTACCTTTCCAATAACTTCTTCCTGTTTTTGCTCAATATCACCTACACGATTCTCTGTTAGTTTAAGTTTGTCTTCAATCGACTTCGTGATTTTAACTACCTCTGATATGTCTTTTTTGGTATCTTTAAACTTATTATCCAAGCCTTCCAATTTGTCCGCTAATCCCTCCATCTGAGAGGTTAGAGTCAACTGCATCTGATTCAGTGCATCCAAAAAAGTTTGTTGTATATCTTTGAGGGCATCCTCAAAGATATTCCTGCTCCCACTGATTTCGGTTGGCCAGGTGACAGTTTTGACTTAACTTGCTGAGACATTTTTATAACCTTCACAAGTAAATTTAAATTTAAAAGTTTATGAAGATCTTGACCAGACCCTGTATCCACCTATCGTGTACAGTTATAATAAGGGAGAACCACAACAGACACCACCTGGTCTAGGACCTTAACCCTTAAACTTAGAATTCAGACTTGAGATCTTAGCTCTTAAAACTTGTGTTTAAACTCTTCTCAGCTCTTCTTCTTAGCCCAATTATACTGCTAAAGATACCTCTTTTAAACTCCCTTCCTTGTTTTGAATACTTTAAATACTTTACACTAAAGCCACAGCTGGACAACACCCCCCCTCCAAAAAAAAAAAAAGTCCGCAAACCCCAGTTCTTGGTGGTAAGACACTTGAATTGTCACCACTGCTTCCTCTTCTTCCACAAACTATCGACCACCACGCCGAAGAGCAACGTCTCTCTTGCACCAACAGCACCACAATCCGACAGTCCCACCTTTTATATCAGCCACCAGATTAAACACTTTAGTCTCTTAAACTCAGGCCCCGTTACTCATTCACTCCGTCCTCTCCGTCTCACCGTCGCCTCGTCTTTCCATGCTCCACTCTCGACTCCGCCCCACTCCACTCTGCTCGACTCACTTCCGCCTTTATGCTGAGTCTTTTTATTCTTCAGGCCGCTAACAAAGGCACTCAGTTGGCTCATGGCCCTGTAAATACGCCTCTGCTCCACAAAGACTCAAGCCCAGTCCATCTGCACTCACTCCGCTCAACCTTCTTCTTCTATGCCGTCAAAAAAAAAAAATCTCCAAAAAAGACTTACAAATACTCCAGCGCGGGTGTCACAGCTACCCGCTGCCTGAGCAGCCAAAATTAAGTCCAGCGAAACAAAAATAAACAAACAGAACAAAACAAAAACACCAGTCCGATGAGCATTTTCCTGCACCGGCTTCCAGCACCCGCCCCGTGTTCCGGTGGCTGGGGCTGTCTCGTCCAAGGACGCCAGTCGGCTTCGGGACCAAGGTAAGAGGCGAAGCAGTCTGGGGTCAAATAGCTCCCCCATCCGCTCCCCTCGCCCCTTCTGTGCACTTTAACCTCCCGACTGAGGTTTGTGCGGACCCGAGGGTCCCCCTAGAAGCCTCTGTTCAGCCCGTCTCCGTAGCGAGCTCGAAGACGCTGCCACACCGCCCCGCCGCAAACCGGAAGTCCTACCCCATTTATCATATCTTTAGCTAACTTCTAACTATATATATATTCTCCTATTAATTGCTCTCAACTTCTCCTTAAGAAAACATAATTTCCCGATTCAAGCTCTTCCAGACTTTTGTTTAACTGCACTGCCAATTAGTTCCTTGCCAGATGCCTCATTCTATGCAGTAAAAGTTTGCTTTCCCATGGGAGCAGAGGGAGGGTGTGACCCCCTAGCTGCTAATAGCAGTCCCAGACAAGGCTCTCAGGGGGACTCCCTCTGCTGCCCATACTAGGAGGCAGCGGGTGACTCGAGTCAGGAGACTTGGAGCTCGTCTGGCAGAGCGGAGCAGCGGCTGAGAAATCTCGTTCCAGGGCTCCCGTCACCAGGTCAGGGGCTTGATATATTCCTCCTCAGCCCTTGCTGACTCCTCCCAGGGCAAGTCTCGGATGATGTTGATCTGGTTCTCATGATGGGCCTTGTGATCTATGAAAGCCACCCGTTGTGTTCCGGTTTCTGGTCCATCCTGATGGCTGAAGCTATGCCAGGGTGACATGAAGGAGTCCCTGCTCTCGGGGTCCCTCCCTCATCAGCCCTGTGGGGAGCTGTGCTGCTAGTCTGTTGTAGCCAAACAAAACAGAAGTCCAGGGGCAGCTTGAAGACCAAAGTGGGGTGAATGTTAAGGCTCTTTGTTAAGGCACTCCTGGACTTCCAACTCAGGGTGCCTTCCCTCAGCTGCTCAAAGAAGAAGAAGAAGAAGATATTGGATTTATATCCCGCTCTCCACTCCGAAGAGTCTCAGAGCGGCTCACAATCTCCTTTACCTTCCTCCCCCACAACAGACACCCTGTGAGGTGGGTGGGGCTGGAGAGGGCTCTCACAGCAGCTGCCCTTTCAAGGACAACCTCTGCCAGAGCTATGGCTGACCCAAGGCCATTCCAGCAGGTGCAAGTGGAGGAGTGGGGAATCAAACCCGGTTCTCCCAGATAAGAGTCCGCACACTTAACCACTACACCAAACCAGAAGTGGCTCTCTGTCCACTACTTCCCCAAAACAAACCACAATCCCTTTTGCAACAGAGGAGTGAAGCGGCCAGTTATCCTTCAGTCTGTGATCTGGCCTTCCTGGGCCAGGTGGTGGTGGAGAGGGCAGTTCTCCCTTCTTCTTCCTGGATAACTCATCTGCTCTAGAACCTTCTGGCAGAGAGCCTGCCTGCCCTCCCTGGCTTGAATCCTCCCTCCCTCCCTTCTTTCCCTCCTCTTCTTCTTAGTTGGGATTGGTTGCTGCTGCTCCAGGCCTGCAGTGTGGTCTCAGGCTGGGTTGGGACGGAGTCAGCGCTGGCAGTTTGAGAGAACGATCTCTGCTGGATCTGCCACCATGTTTTGGGGTGTGGAGGCAGAAGTACAGGCCTGTCTTTTGGACTGAGTTAAATCGTTCTGTGAGTGGCTGCTGGAGACGGCTGTGGTAAGGCAGGCCTTCTTCTTCCCGGTGCTCTTGGATCGCTAAGGAAAGACATCTGTGTGTCCCTTATTTATTGACCACCTTACTTGCGGAGTCTCAGGGCTGTTTACAGAATGTGAAACAAGGCAGACAGATGCCATCCTAGAACTAATGGGCAATGCCATCGGACTAGGAATACAGAATTAGAGAACAAGGCAAACTACAAACTGCCTGAGGCAGGATCTACCACCGCCCCCCCCCCCCCCATGCAGAAAACGGCATGACAAAGCCACCAGACAATGCGGTAAACCTCACGGGGACACCTCAGACAATCCTTGAGGGCAGTCCTGTCCCGTTCCGAAGGCATCCTGCCCAGCTGTTCCATGACTCCACTCCAGCTCCCCTGGGGCTTTGCACTTAGGTGGCACCAGAGGGCAGATGATGGCCAGCCCCGATTTCTTTGCTCAGACAGCTCAGTGCTGTTGCTGCTGTGTGGGCTGGGCTGGTGGCCGTTGCTGCAGTTAGACAAGTAAAGGCAAAGGAGGCAGAGGCAGTGAAACTGATTGGGAAGGCAGGGGGGTTGTTTGTCAGGCTCTGTAACTTTCCTATAATAAAAGCCATATAATACTAACCAAATGGACTCTTCATACTAACCCCAAAAGCCTTTGTTGTGTTGTAGCTAGTAGGCATATCAAAGAGAGACTGTTTGAAGTGTTAACCTTGTGTAGAGTGTGAAAGGAGTAAAAGAATGTCCGGCCAGCATCCTCCCTTGGACACTTAGTGGTTAAGTGTGCGGACTCTTATCCGGGAGAACCGGGTTTGATTCCCCACTCCTCCACTTGCACCTGCTGGATAGGCCTTGGGTCAGCCATAGCTCTGGCAGAGGTTGTCCTTGAAAGGGCAGCTGCTGTGAGAGCCCTCTCCAGCCCCACCCACCTCACAGGGTGTCTGTTGTGGGGGAGGAAGGTAAAGGAGATTGTGAGCCGCTCTGAGACTCTTTGGAGTGGAGGGCAGGATATAAATCCAATATCTTCATCTACCTCACAGGGTGTCTGTTGTGGGGGAGGAAGGTAAAGGAGATTGTGAGCCGCTCTGAGACTCTTCGGAGTGGAGGGCAGGATATAAATCCAATATCTTCATCTACCTCACAGGGTGTCTGTTGTGGGGGAGGAAGGGAAAGGAGATTGTGAGCCGCTCTGAGACTCTTCGGAGTGGAGGGCGGGATATAAATCCAATATCATCTTCTTCTTCAAAGAGATAAGGGAGAGCTCTCATGTGAAAGTTTGCACCTTCAGTTTCTTTTGTTATGAGAATCACTTTGTTTAGATAATACTTTGATGTAGAATTCCATAAGATCCAGGGACCCCTAGTCTCTGGCATTAGTCTCAACTTCTGTATCTTGCAATGAGTTCCCAATAAAGTGTCCATTTTTATCAATGAACACAGCCTTGAGTCTCTATTGCCTGACATTTTGAGACGAATCCTTTGAAAAAGGTTTATCTGAACCGGCCACTTTGAAGTCGGATGGCTGAAAAAGTTCTGGAAAACAGAGAACCTACAGGGGAACCGAAAACTCCCCCTTGGCACGTCCTTGGAACTAGGTGAGCCACGGGGATTGACTCCCCTACCTACACCCAAACGCTGTTCATCAGCCCACCGCAGTGGAAGCCAAGAACCTCCACGGCACTGATGGACGCAGCCCCGGCGCAACATGAGACCGTCCTCATCTGCCCATTGGCCGGAGGATCCAGAGAGGAGGGAGAGGATGCGCCCAGGAGCCCGCTCGACTTGGAGGAGGAGGAGAACGGGAGCAGTGATCCAAAAGGAGCGGATGAAGTCGCCCTGCTGGAGGAGAAAATCCTGAAAAAGGTGAAAACCCAGATTCAAGGGCTGGTGAGGGACCTCTGAAGCGAGATCCAAAGCAACACCCAGGCAGGCGGCCGGGAGATCGGGAGACAGATAGACCGCCTGCAGGCCCTATGGGAACTAGAACGACGGCCGCCCCGAGGTGGGGGGCAGCCCGCGCCACCAGTGAACCCAGGTGGAAGCGACAGCGGAGGAGCCCCAGCCCCACCAGCACCTCCTCCGGGAGGTCCAGCACCCCGAGAACCAGGAAAGCCCCGTGAACTCGACCTCAAGTTCGACGGGGATCCAGAGGAAGTGGAATACTTCACGATCCAGGCGACCAGCTACATGCACTATTGGGGGAACTCCTTCCCCGATGAGCCCAGCAGAGTGGACTACCTGGGCTCGAAGCTAACAGGAGCCGCCCGGAGATGGTATGTGAGCCTGTATGAATCGAGAGCACCGGAGTTGGGGAGCGTGCATGCCTTTTTGCAAGCTATGCTACGGCAATACGAAGATCCCCTCCGAGAGGCTCGTGCCCTCAACGTGCTGAAAGACCTGAAGCAAGGAAACCGCTCAGTGAGAGAATACACGGCGGAGTTCCAAACCCACTGCGCCCGGGTGAGAGGCTGGAACGAAATAATGAAAATCGAGGCCTACCAAAGTGGCCTCAGATCCGCACTACTGGATCGGGCCCTCCACCAAGCTCGACCGACCACACTAGTGGGGTGGGTCCAGCTAGCAGGCAAAGTGGAGACCAACATGGATCGAGTGGCACTGCAACGGCAACGAGAAGGCAACGGGGGGGATGGGGGACATGAGGCTCAGTCAGGGGCAAAGACTGAGTCCAAAAAAACCTAACCCCCCGGGCGGCACCGCAAAGGGGCCGACCACCCGCAGGTGCTACCAATGTGGAGACCCGGGGCACCTCATAGGGGAATGCCCAGAGAAACCTCAAGCCCCCCCCCCGCACCGAAGTCCGCAGGTCCCAAGATGAAGAAAATACCAGGACGACCCAAGGAGCCCAGTTGGGGCAGCACCGCACTTTCGGTGGTGTTGACGAGGATTTTACCTTCAGAGGGGACGAGTCCGGAGACAAAGCGGAGCCGGCGGGAAACGAGCATGACCTGTCCTAAGTGGTGCCGAAAGGCAGGTCGACGCCACACCGGCACCACTATGGGTGAGAATATCAGGAGAACTGTTCCTGGTCCCTGTGACTTTACTGAACCCTAACTCTAAAAGATTCATGCACGTCAGAGCGTTAATTGACTTGGGGTGCACGAGAGAGATAATCACCCCAAGGCTATTGGAAGCACTAGGCTTAGCTAAGAGCCCCCTACCCCACCCACTGCAATTTGAACAGATGGGCGGGTCAGTGATGAGGGGGGAACTGTGCATAGAGGAGACCCAACTTTTCCCGGTAGGAATTAAGGAACACTGGGACCTAGAAGTGTTCGTGATTGCCCCTTCCTCATTATTCGATGTAGTAGTGGGGGTGGGGTGGTTAGCAAGACACCAACCAAACATCCAGTGGGCAGAACAAACTATAGACTTTGACAGCCAAAAGTGCACCAACCACAAATGGTCGGGGGATTGGGGCCCCTCTCCCCCTCCCCGGAACGAGAGACTATGTCTAACAATAGAAGAAGTAAAGTCCATCCCCCAAGAGTACCGGGACTTATGTAGGGTGTTTAGTGAAAGAGAAGCGGACAAACTTCCCCCCCACAGGAGCACGGATTGTGCTATCGAACTCATACCAGGGCAAGAATTACCCAAAGCGAAACTGTACTCGATGGGCTGGGCAGAGAAAGCAGAGCTAAGGAAGTTCCTGGACAAAAATTTAAGCCGGGAGTTTATTAGACCCGCCACGGCGCCGCACGCGGCTCTGGTACTATTTAGGAAGAAGAAGGACGGGGCTTAGACTTTGCACAGATTTTCGTGGGATAAACACCATATCCATGTCCAATGCCTACCCCATCCCACTGATCAAAGACTTACTAAGCACAGTGTCGGAAGGGCGCATCTTCACCAAATTAGACCTGAGAGACGCCTACTTCCGAGTCAGGATTAAAGAAGGAGACAAGTGGAAGACAGCATTCAACACCCCGATGGGGCAATTTGAATACTTAGTAATGCCGTTCGGACTGCAGGGGGCCCCCGGAGTGTTTATGAACTTTATCAATGAAGAGTTAAGAGAATACCTGTACAAAGGGTGGTGGTGTATCTGGATGACATCATTATCTATTCTAAAGATCTACCCTCCCACATAAAGTTGGTGAGGAAGGTTCTCGATACCTTACTAGAGCACAAACTTTATGCACAACTGTCTAAATGTGAATTCCATCAGAAAGAGCTGGACTATTTAGGCTTCCGGGTGTCGGGGAAGGGGTTGGCCATGGACCCAGTGAAAATTCAAGCAGTATTAGACTGGGAACCCCCGAAAACACGTAGACAGCTCCAATCCTTCATCGGGTTTGCAAATTTTTACAGGGAGTTCATTGAGGGGTTCGCTAAAGTTATGCTGCCATTAACAGACCTGTTAAAGACGAAGGGGCAAGGTCCCGAGGCAAAGAAACCAAGCTCGAAACTAGCCTGGTCCCCCGAATGTCAAAAGGCGTTCAAAAAACTCCAACAGCTGTTCACTAGTGAACCCATCTTAATGCACCCCAACGAGCTGAAGCCTTTCGTGGTGCAATGTGACGCCTCCGATGTAGCCGTCGGGGCAATATTAATACAGCGAGAGCCATGTGCGTATATATCTAAGAAATTTTCCAATGAGCAACGCAACTGGTCAGTCTGGGAAATTTTCCAATGAGCAACGCAATTGGTCAGTCTGGGACAAAGAAGCATTTGCAGTAACATTTGCCTTAAAAACATGGCAGTCCTGGCTGGAGGGGGCCAGAGTGCTGTTTGAAATATGGACAGATCCCAAAAACCTAGAGGCACTCACGGGGCGCGGAAAATTAACTGCCAAACAGATCAGGTGGGCGGGATTCTTCGCAAAATTTGACTTCACGCTACGTCACATCCCAGGCTCGAAGAATTTCTTGGCAGATGCCCTCTCCCGGCTGCTGCAGCACGAAAGCCAACGGGAGGAAACTATAGACTCACTAATCCCGCCTTCGGCAGTAGCAGGGAGAGTGACCACTCGGTTGGGGAAAAAGACCCGGAAACCAGAACCCTGGGGGGGGGGGATAAACTGATCACGGAAGCAGAATGCGAGGGGGAGGAGCGACCAGAAGGCTTAGTAAAAGGAGAGGGAGGATTTTGGTATCACGAAGGGAAATTGTACGTCCCAAAAACCCTCCGCCAAGAAGTACTGATGCATTGCCACAGCAGCAAATTAGCCGGACATTTTGGTTATGTGAAAACGCTGCACTTAGTAAACCGACAATTTTGGTGGCTACAAATGAAAAAGGACGTTTCAGAATTTGTAGCCTCTTGCCCTACCTGTATAATGGCCAAAGGAAGAGGTGGAAAAACCCCAGGGTTACTACGCCCCACCTCGACAGCAGGGCGCCCCTGGGTGGTAGTATCCTTGGACTTTATAGTCGAACTGCCCACCTCTAAGGGGCGAACGGTGATTTTGGTGGTGGTGGATACATTTTCAAAGCAAGCAAATTTTATCCCCTGCAAACGGCTCCCCACGGCCAAAAAACTAGCAGGGCTCTTTTTTCCAGCACATTGTGAAACTCCACTCATGCCCAGACAAGGTCATTAGCGACCGCGGCTCACAGTTCATTGCCAACTTCTGGCGGGAGTTTTGTAAACTAACTGGGATTGAACTAGGCTTCAGTTCCGCCTACCACCCCCAAACGGACGGACAGACGGAACGCGTAAACTCTCTTCTCCAGCAATACCTTAGGTGCTTTATCAGTTACCAACAAGACAATTGGGTGGATTTATTGCCTTTTGCTGAATACGGCTACAGCAACAGTTTGCACAGCTCAACAAAATCCACCCTCTTCCAAATCGTGAATGGATACGAGGGGAAACCCTTCCCTAATTTACCAGCCACTGACACTACCAGTTCCCCCTCTTCTTGTTGTCAGTGGCGGGAAACTCTGACTAAGGGGTGGGAATTGATCCAGGAAAACTTGGAAATAGTGAAGAGGGATTACAAGGCTCAATTCGATAAAAAAACACTCCCCCGAATGGACTTTCAAGGTGGGGGACACAGTATTCCTGTCAACAAAAAACCTACCTTTGCCCCAATCATCCAGAAAATTAGCATACAAGTACTTGGGACCGTTCAAAATCGAAAAAGTAATAAATGCTGTAACAGTCGAGCTAGAACTGCCTAAGATGTTTAGTAAAATACACCCTGTTTTCCATTGCAGTCTTTTGAAAAAGGACCCTGGAGCTACGTCTTGGTATCCACGCCCAATGACCCCCACCCCTATTCAAGTGAGGGGTCACAGTCATCATGAAGTGCAAGAGATACTGGATGCCAAATTCAAAAGGGGAACCCTGCACTTCCTAGTTCGTTGGAAATACTTTCCCCCATCTTGTGATGAGTGGGTCAAATCAACAGATTTAAAGGCCCCACTTCTTTTAAAAAATTTTACCGACTGCACCCAGACAAACCCCGAGCAAGAGCTTAGGGGGGGCAGTATGTCAGGCTCTGTAACTTTCCTATAATAAAAGCCATATAATACTAACCAAATGGACTCTTCATACTAACCCCAAAGCCTTTGTTGTGTTGTAGCTAGTGTGCATATCAAAGAGAGACTGTTTGAAGTGTTAACCTTGTGCAGAGTGTGAAAGGAGTAAAAGAATGTGGCCGTTAATAGATACCATGTCCGGCCAGCATCCTCCCTTAGGCAAAGAGATAAGGGGGAGCTCTCATGTGAAAGTTTGCACCTTCATTCCCTTTTGTTATGAGAATCACTTTGTTTAGATAATACTTTGATGTAGAATTCCATAAGACCCAGGGACCCCTAGTCTCTGGCATTAGTCTCAACTTCTATATTTTGCAATGAGTTTCCAATAAAGTGTCCGTTTTTATCAATGAACACGGCCTTGAGTCTCCATCGCCTGACAGTGTTGCCCTTCCCGCGGTTGATGGGGTCCAGGTGAGCACAGGAATTATGCTGCTGGAGAAACCAGTGGGTTCAGCTGAAGGAAATGCTGCTGCTGCGGCGGCTTCCCTGAGAAGACCGTTCCCTTCCTTGAAGAGACTGGCCTGGACGTGAGAGCCTGTGCTGTTTTTGCAAAGGGAACGGGGCTGCCCGCCAACAAGGGACAAGGACTGCTTATTGTGTGTGTTAATGCATTGTCTCCTCATTTCTGTAAGCCAGGGGTTTTTTGCATTTCCTATGTATGTTATGTCCCCCCTCCCCCAACACACACACTGTTTCCTAACTTTGCAATCCATTCTTATTGCACGGTTTATGTTTTCCATTGTTCCTGTGGCATTGTTTGGAATTTTGTACTGGACCGTGAGCCTCAGCAAGAAAGGCAACCCATCAGTGAAATAGATTTAATTAATTACTATGGTTATTTGGGTAGCAAGTCCCTAAAGACGTGTGTGCGCCAGCCAGCCAGGTTCCGCTTGCCCGCAAGGCATGCTCTGATTCTGGGTGCTCTTTACACCTTAGAGGCCACAAGGGACAGCCCCCTCCCCTTCTCTCCTGCTGGGGAATGGAGCCCCCCCCCCCCCGCCTGTCTGCCCGAAGTGGTGGAGCCTGCTGCCAGGGGGCAGTGGGGAGGGATGCCTGGCTCCATGCCCAGCTGAGTTGGCAGCCACGTGACCCCCCCTCCTCCTCGGCTGCAAGCAAGGGCCGGGGGGGCCCTGGAGCCCCTCAGCAGCTGCTCCCCTCCTTGCAGAGATGGACCCACGGGTGCTGAAGAGCCTGAACGTGATCGACCTGAGCCTGGGCCCGGCGGCCCTGGAGGAGCTGCTGCTGGGGGAGGTGCTGTGTCTTGAGCGCCGAGAGATCCTGAAGCACCGCCAGGCCCTGCAGCTGGGAGTCGTGCAGCTGGAGGCCAAGCTGGAGGCCACGGAGGTGAGCCCCCGCCCCTGTGCAGCACAGGGAGGCCGAGGCCCTGGCAGCCAGGCCCCCCACCTCCCCCTCCCTCTCCCCCGCAGGAGGAGCTGGTGGAGCTGATCTCGCAGCCGCAGCGCTCCCTGCTGGAGGAGGAGAACTTCATGCCGATGGTGCAGCTGCTGCAGACGCAGATCCAAGCCCTGCGGGCCACCCACCAGCACATGGTCTCCCTCTACCAGGACCAGGCTGCCCTGTGCAACAAGTACCGGCCTGTAGCCCACCTGGGGCTGGTGCTTCGCCAGGCACTCCTGCAGGTGGGCCGCCTCCACCCGCTCTACCACTTCCCCTTCGAGGACTGCATCCGCAGCATGCGCCAGGCTCTGCTCTCCACCAAGCGCCCCGACCTCAACAAGCAGGAGACTCTGGAGGCCCACCTGCTGGAGCTCAGCCGGGCGGTGCTGCGCCACCAGCTCATGGAGGCCCTGCCCAGCCTGCGGGTGATGGACCGCCTTGTCTACCTCTTCCTTGGGGCCCTGGCCAGCCTGCAGGCGGCCGGCGACATCAGCCCTCTCGAGCACCTGGCCTTCTTCCAGGGCTTCCGCGAGCCCATGGCCAAGGAGCTCCTGCAGCCCCAGGCTGGTGTGCCGCGCCCGGACTGGGTGAGCGAGGAGGCCTGGGAAGAGTGCCGCTTGCTGGAGAGCCTGCCGGGCTTTCAGGGGCTGCCGGCTTCCCTGGCCGAGCGCCCCGATCAGTGGCAGGAGTACTTCCGCCTGCCCTCCACGGTGGTGGGGCTGGCCCTCTGTCCCAGCCACACCCACCTCAGCCCCTTCCAGCGGGCCATTCTGTGGCGCATCCTCTGCCCAGAGGCCATGAGCAGCGTCATCTGCGACCTCACCACCTGCCTGCTGGGCTGGACCCCCACGGAGAACGTGGTCATCACCCAAGCCTATGCCTACAGCCGGGCCAACAAGCCCGTCATCTTCCTCACGCCCCCAGCCGGCTCGCTGGCCTTCACGCACCCGCTCCACTGGATCGAGCAGATGGCCCAGCAGCGAGGACGGGCGGTGAGTTAGGGGCAGGCAGGGGGGCATGGAGGCCCATCCCAGGCTAGGGCCCCCCCGCTGAGGCCATCCTATGGCACCTGCAGGGGAAGGTCGTGGTCATCTCCTTTGGCACCTCTGATGCTGGCAACCGCGTGTGGCGGATGCTGCCCTTCTGCGCCAGGAAAGGCAAATGGCTAGTGCTCAACAACTGCCACCTGCAGGAGCAGTGGGACCCCGAGGTGCTGCTGCAGCTCGACCAGGTGCTGAACGTGCCAGCAGGTGAGGCTTCACGGAGGGCAGATCTCGGTGCAATCCCAGACACACTGGCTGGAGCCAGCCCTTCCCTCCCCTCCCTCCCTACTGGACCATAACTGAACATGAGTCAACAGTGTGATGCGGTGGCCAAAAAGGCAAATGCAGTTTTGGGCTGTTTCAACAGAAGTCTAGTGTCCAGATCACGTGATGGAATGGTATCGCTTTACTCTGCTCTGGTAAGACCTCCCTTGGAGTACTGTGTTCAGTTTTGGGCATCGCATTTTAAGAAGGATATAGACAAGCTGGTGAGGGGTCTGGAGACCAAGTCCTATGAGGAAAGGTTGAAGGAGCTGGGGATGTTTAGCCTGGAGAGGAGGCGGCTGAGAGGTCATAGGATAACCATCTTCAAGTACTTGCTGTCATCTAGAGGATGGTGTGGAATTGTTTTCTGTAGCTCCAGGTCAGACCAGAACTAATGGGTTGAAATTAAATCAGAATAGTTTCTGGCTCACAATTAGGAAGAATTTATTGACCGTTAGAGCGGTTCCTCAGTGGAACAGGCTTTCTCCTTTGGAGGTGGTGGGCTCTCCTTCCCTGGAGGTTTTTAAACAGATGGCCATGTGACACGATGCAGATCCTGTGAATTTGAGGAGGGGGCCGTGTTTGTGACTTCCCTGCCTTGTGCAGGGGTTGGGCTAGATGACCCTGGAGGACCCTCCCAGCATGCATGGTGTGTCATGGTTAAGAGCAACAGAGAACTGGGCTTGATCCCCCCCGCCGCCTCCTCCTCCACATGAAGTCTGCTTGGACCAGTCTCAGTCCTCTCCGAACCCTTTCCTCGCCACCTACCGCACAAAGTGTGGGGAGAGGTAAAGAAGCTGCTTCGAGTCTTCTTAAAAGCAGAAGAAAGGAGTGTAAAAATCTACTCCATCCACACCTCCCCCCCCCCCACCGCCTCAAAAGGGTGTCTTGCTCCTGTTAATAAGGCAGACTGGAGAGCACAAAGCCCTTGCTCAAGGAGAAAGTCCCAGCGGGCAACAGCAACCGCCTCCCCCCCCCCCTTGCATCCAAGCTGTGGCCTGTGGGGAAGAGGCGGGAACGGGGAGAAGCCCTGAGGTGGCCTGTGGGGCGTGGCAGGGGAGACACAGAAGAAGATATTGGATTTATATCCCGCCCTCCACTCCGAAGAGTCTCAGAGTGGCTCCCAATCTCCTTTCCCTTCCTCCCCCACAATAGACACCCTGTGAGGTAGATGAAGATATTGGATTTATATCCTGCCCTCCACTCCGAAGAGTCTCAGAGCGGCTCACAATCTCCTTTCCCTTCTCCCCCCCCCCACAACAGACACCCTGTGAGGTAGATGAAGATATTGGATTTAAATCCCGCCCTCCACTCCCAAGAGTCTCAGAGCGGCTCACAGTCTCCTTTCCCTTCCTCCCCCACAACAGACACCCTGTGAGGTAGATGAAGATATTGGATTTATATCCCGCCCTCCACTCCGAAGAGTCTCAGAGCGGATCACAATCTCCTTTCCCTTCCTCCCCCACAATAGACACCCTGTGAGGTAGATGAAGATATTGGATTTATATCCCGCCCTCCACTCCAAAGAGTCTCAGAGCGGCTCACAATCTCCTTTCCCTTCCTCCCCCACAACAGACACCGTGAGGTAGATGAAGATACTGGATTTATATCCCGCCCTCCACTCCGAAGAGTCTCAGAGCGGCTCACAATCTCCTTTCCCTTCCTCCCCCACAACAGACACCCTGTGAGGTAGATGAAGATACTGGATTTATATCCCGCCCTCCACTCCGAAGAGTCTCAGAGCAGCTCACAATCTCCTTTCCCTTCCTCCCCCCCCCACAACAGACACCCTGTGAGGTAGATGAAGATATTGGATTTATATCCCGCCCTCCACTCCAAAGAGTCTCAGAGCGGCTCACAATCTGCTTTCCCTTCCTCCCCCACAACACACACCATGAGGTAGATGAAGACACTGGATTTATATCCCGCCCTCCACTCCGAAGAGTCTCAGAGCGGCTCACAATCTGCTTTCCCTTCCTCCCCCACAACACACACCATGAGGTAGATGAAGACACTGGATTTATATCCCGCCCTCCACTCCGAAGAGTCTCAGAGCGGCTCACAATCTGCTTTCCCTTCCTCCCCCACAACACACACCATGAGGTAGATGAAGATATTGGATTTATATCCCGCCCTCCACTCCGAAGAGTCTCAGAGCGGCTCACTATCTCCTTTCCCTTCCTCCCCCACAACAGACACCCTGTGAGGTGGGTGGGGCTGAGAGAGCTCTCCCAGCAGCTGCCCTTTCAAGGACAACCTCTGCCAGAGCTATGGCTGACCCAAGGCCATGCTAGCAGGTGCAAGTGGAGGAGTGGGGAATCAAACCCAGCTCTCCCAGATAAGAGCTCTGGCTGACCCAAGGCCACTCCAGCAGGTGCAAGTGGGGGAGTGGGGAATCCAACCCGGTTCTCCCAGATAAGAGAGCTCTGGCGGACCCAAGGCCATTCCAGCAGGTGCAAGTGGAGGAGTGGGGAATCAAACCTGGTTCTCCCAGATAAGAGTCCGCACACTTAACCACTACACCAAACTGGCTCTCACCAAACTTTGCCTCCTGAATGGGGCCTGCAGCGTGCCCCTCAGTCAGCTGATGGGGTCTGCCTCCAGGCTCTGTACAGCGGGGGAGCCGTTGTGCTCTGTGCCACAAAGAGCACCTCAGAGTCTGCCTCAGCGTCACCTGCCCCCCCCCCCCCGTGGTGTCTTCCTGGGCTGAAACCACTCCAGCCCCCCAAAGGCTTCCATGGCCCTGGGTGGCCCAGGAGAGCCGGGGTTCCGTCACCCTCTGAGGAGGGCTTCCAGCCCAACAAGCACCATCTCCGCTCTGAGCCGCGAGCTGCGGGGCCAGTGAGGGCAGGAAGCTGCGCCTAACCTCTGGGAGTCCCTTCCTGTCATTTGGGAGAGCGAAGGCAAGGAAGGTAAATGAAGGGCAACTCCAAGGAGGATGGAGGAGCAGAAGTGGATGGCTACAGCAGATCTGGGGGGCTGTTGTGCAGATTATTGAAAAGGTTGCTTTGGCAGCAGCTGCCCCCACACCCCACTGGGGGGCTGAAGGGAAGGGATGGAAATCATAGAAATACAAGTGGAGGAGACTGACCAAGAGAGAGATCTCAAGGAACACTTTCCCTGTGAAGAAAGGTTAAAACCCGTGGGGCTCTTCAGCTTGAAGAAACGTTGACTGCGGGGTGACATGAGAGAGGTTTACAAGATTATGCATGGCATGGAGAAAGTAGAGAAAGAAGTATTTTTCTCCCTTCTCACAATACAAGAACTCATGGGCACTCAATGAAATTGCTGAGCAGTTGGGTTAGAACGGATAAAAGGAAGTCCTTCTTCATCCAAAGGGTGATTAACATGCGGAATGCACTGCCACAGGAGGTAGTGGCGGCTACAGGCATAGCCAGCTTCAGGAGAGGATTGGATGAACATCTGGAGCAGAGGTCCATCAGTAGCTCTTAGCCACAGCTTATTGTTGGAACTCTGTCTGTGGCAGTGATGCTCTGTCTTCTTAGTGCTTCGAGGGCAACAGTGGAAGGGCTTCTAGTTTCCTGGCCCCACTGATGGACCTCCTGATGGCACCTGGGTTTTTGGCCACTGTGTGACAGAGTGTTGGACTGGAGGGGCCATTGGCCTGATCCAGCAGGGCTTCTCTTATGTCTGGGGCAATGATGCTCCGTATTCCTTGTGTTTGGAGGGGGGCACAGTGGGAGGACTTCTAGTGTCCTGGCCCCACTGATGGACCTCCTAATGGCACCTGGGTTTTGGCCCCTGTGTGACACAGAGTGTTGGACTGGATGGGCCACTGGCCTGATCCAGCATGGCTTCTCTTGAGTTCAAGCCTTATAAACCTCTTGCAGCCCCCTCCTTCAGTGTTCTCTCGCACTCGAGTCCAGTTTACACAGACTGTAGACTGATGGTGGTGGTTGGGCAGTTGCTGACCTTGCCCTTTTGCAGGATTAGTTTGGTCCCCTATGCAGGAGGCCTCCGTTCCTGTGGGCTTCTCTCTGCCCAGCGCCAGGGTCAGGAGCAAGAGACACGGATGAAGCGGTTCCTTGGAAGGCACCCTGTGGATGCAAACTGCATCAGGGGCCCGATCACAGGAATACGTGGCATGGATGGGAGAGGCCCAGGACCACAGAAGGGGAGGAGGGCAGCTCCAAGTCAGTCCCCACTGCAGAGGGGGAGATGGAGCTCAGTGGAAGAGGAGGAAATGGGATTTATACCCCCAAAGGAGTCTCAGAGTGGCTCCCAATCTCCTTTCCCCACAATAGACAGACATCCTGTGAGGCAGGTGGGGCTGAGAGAGCTCTGACAAACTGCTCTTAAGAGGACAGCTCTGCAAGAGCTATGGCTGACCCACGGTCACACCAGCAGTTGTGGGGGGAGGGGGACTGGGGAATCAAACCCGGTTCTCCCAGATCAAGAGTCCATGCACAGCAGGCTGGCTCTCTGCTTGGTGTGCAGAAGTTCCCAGGTCCCATCCCTGCCATTGTGGTTGAAAGGGCCAGGTAGGAGGTGATGGGAAATGGCAGTCTCTGTTTCGAATGGGAAGCAAGGGAGCGAGACTCAGGGGCCATTTTGCTCAAAGGCACCGAGGCTTCGGCAGGGCCACAAACAGCAGCTGAGCGGTTGTGATGGAACGTAGCAGGAGGCCCCGCAGCTATGTGGGTTGGAGGCTGCACAGGACCTTGGATTTGACCTAGTCACTGGCTGGCAACCAAGGGCCACATACTAGCCAAGGGGCCTGGAAGCGCTCTCCATGTCCAGACACAGCGACTTCTGGATCCCAGCAGCATAACCTGAGGCTCTCAACTGAATTAGCAAAGGTCGGTTGAGCCCCATCGAAATGGGAAAGGGCAGTGCCCTCTGAGGCCTCCCAGCCAGCCTTCCCTCCCTCTTGCCAGGGCTCAGCTGTTCAAGGCTGCCAGAGCAGGTGGACAGAGAGATGGAGCTGGGAGGGGGGAGCCACATCAGCCAGGAAGAAGGGGCTTCTGTGCAGCCTCGTGCTGTCTGTTTGCCATGGAACAAGGCTTCTGGAGAAGGCACTTCAACAGCATCTCATTCGAATTGGTTGATGATGCAGTGCTGTCCAGGGGTAGCCAAAGACTCCTGTGCATGAGGAATAATTCGCTTCTGGCCTCCCTTCCGTTCAAGGGGAAGCAGGAGTCCAGGGTGGAAGAGGCTCCCTCTCATCAGACACCTGCCTGGGGGGGCTCCCCCACTCCACACCCCAGTCCAAACACGGCTTGCGTTCCTCTTAAAGGGACGGGAACCCCCAAGGAATCACACGAGATGCAGAACGCCAGGAGTACAGCTACGTACATGACTTCCTTGTGTCTGTACTTCCTGCTTGCTTTCTTAATAAACAGGTTTGTTTCTTTTAAATAAAAGCCATCGACTCAAGCAAGTTCTGTGCTCAAACTGCTGCCCAGGTCTGGCAAGGCGGCCTGCTGGCGTCCCTGCTCTCATCTCCTCCTTTGCCCGGCAGGGGACGTGGAAGGGGCAGCTCTGGAAATCCACCCCAAGTTCCGACTCTGGCTCATCACGGCAGCTGATGCCCCGGGCTCTGTGCCAGGTACTGCTTCCCTCGGGCATCCGGGCACTCACACCGGCTGGGGCAGGGAGAAGCCCTGACCAGCAGGAAGCAGCGCGGGGGGCCCTTCCTGGGGGACAGGCAGCTCCGCCCTCCACTGCAGCCGGTCTGTGGAGCAGGCGCCCTCCCCAGTCCCTGGGCCTGACCCTGCCTCCCCCCCCCCCTCAGGGCCTGTCCAGCGGACCGCCGTGGTCCTCTTCTGCGAGATGGCCCTGGAGCTCAAGGGCATCTTGGCCCAGACCCACCAGCTGCTGCAGGGCCAGGTGCAAGGCCTCGACACAGACCAGAGGCTGCTGCTGCTGCTCCTCTACGCCATTCTGCACTACAGGCAGGCCTACAGCCGCTGGACGCAGGCAGAGTCTTACCTGTGGTGAGAGCAAGGCCTGGGCAGCCCGGAGGCCCCAGTGATGGGAGGCAGCTGCACTTGCAGAGCCCTCAGCCCCTCCCTCCCTCCCCCCCCCCACAGGAGCCACGTGGAACTCTGGGAAGGCTTCAAGGCTCAGGAGCGGCTGGGCAGGCTGCCGGACAGCCCCAAGGAGGCCCTGCAGGAACTGGCAGGTACAGAGCCGGGGCGGTGCGGGGGGGGGGGGGAGAGGAGGCAGCTTCCCCATAGGGCCTGCTGCTAACCCCCCCCCCCGTCCCCCTTCTGGGTGTTGCCTGCAGGAATAATCCCTTACGGGGGCCACATCCTGGACCGTGGAGATGCAGAGGCTGTGCAGAGCCTGAGCCGGCAGTGCCTGGCTTCCGACAGGCCCCAGCGGCCGAGGCCTGGCCTCCCAAGCCTCTTGGCTGCTGTCCGTGGCACTCCCAACCCACGTGAGCGACCTGCCAGACCCCCCCTCCCCTCCCCCCCCGAGCCACGCAGGGTGGCCAGCAGCTCTCTCTCCTCCTCTCCCCTGCAGGGCTGTCTGAGGAAGAGGCGGCGGCAGCCACCCAGGCGCGCATCCAGCATCTCCCCAGCCCCATGGAACCGGCCTGGGTGGGCCTCTGCAACGGCCTGCAGCGGGAACTGTTGGCCAGCCGCAGCCGGGCCATGCTGGAGGCCCTGCAAGTGGCCCAGGGGAGGTGGCAGCCCCCCCGCCTGCCCAGCCTCCAGCAAGAAGGAGGGGCCTTGGAGGAGCTGGTGGGCCAGGCGCTGGAGCTGATGCAGGAGCTGCAGGAGCAGCTGGAGCAGTGCGGGTGGGAGGTGGGGGCCCGCGGGCACCCCCCCATGGGGCAGCCCCGCCCCAAGCCCCGCCCCCTGCAGCGCTTCCTGCTGGAGGAGGCCGGCAGCTTCCTGGCACTGCTGCAGCAGATGCAGCGAGACCTGCAGTGCGGCCAGGAACACCTGCGGGGCTCCCCGTGCTCCTCCCCCCGCTGTGCCACCCTCCTGCGGGAGCTGAAGCAGGGCAGGGTGCCCCAGCGCTGGCTGCACTACACCCCCACCAGCCCCCCGCACCCGCCCCCCGCCTGGCTCCAGGCCCTGCGCTGCCGCTCCCAGCTCCTCTGCCACTACCTGCGGGCCCACAGCGGGGCTCCCTACCACCTGGCCGCCTTCCACCACCCCCAACGCCTCTTCCTGGCACTGCGGCAGGAGATGGCCCGGGCTGAGAAGCAGGAGATGGACCGCTACTCCCTGGAAGTGCAGGTAGGCTGGGCCAGGGGGGGGGGAGGGGCTGCTGGGCTCCCAGACCCTGACCCTCCCCCCCCCCCCGGCTCCCCAGGTCCTGCCCACGATGCTCCCGCCCAGCAACGCTCCGGACAAGGGGCTGTACCTGATGGGGCTGGAGCTCCACCACGCGCTCTGGGACACCCACAGCTGCCGCCTGCAGGAGACCCGCTCAGGCCAGCCCTGCCAGCTGCCCGCCGTGAGGGTGCAAGCCACCTTCCAGCCCTGGGAGACGCCCTCGGAGGAAGCCACCTACCAGTGCCCCGTGTTCCTGGGGACACCCGCTGCCTTTGTGCCCCTCCGCAGCCAGGAGGTGGTCATGCACGTGGCCCTGCCTTCTCAGCTGGCCCCGGAGGTGTGTGCCCAGCGACGGGTCCATGCCGTCAGTGTGCTGCCTTCGTGAAGCCAAGAGACACACCCCAGCACACAAGTACAGAAATAAAGAGATATATTATTCATGTGTACAAAACCAGGCCCCCCTGTGCTCCTCCGCTTTGCCCCCCCCTATAAATAAGGTGCTTCAAAGACCGGCAGCACCCGCCATCCCCCCCCACTGCCCCCGTCCTGCAGGGTCTTCCCCCCTCCCCCCCAGCCTCATTTCAGAGGCACGTCAAAGTCCAGCACCAGCAGCTTCGTCTCCTCCGTCCCGTTGCGGCTTCCAACAGCACAGACCAGCTTGGTGTTGGAGGCCCGGATGCGCCACACGACCCCTCCACTGCCGCCACTCCCCAGGGCCACCAGGTTGCGCACAAAGTCCCCCGTCTTCAGGTCCCACAGCTTGACCGTGCCGTCATCGGAGCTGGTGACCACAAACTTCGAGCTGAACTGCAAGCACGTCACGGCACTCTGGTGCTTGCTGGGACCTGCAGGAGAGGAGAGGAGAGGAGGAAGGCAGCTGCCAGCAGGCTCAGACGCGAGAAAGGGCCAGACCTCCCAACATGGCACTCAGGCCGGCTAGAGAGGAAGGGCCCTGGGGGCTCCCAAACAGAGCCTCTGCCTGCCACACTGCAGGGGGGAGGCCCCAACCCCAATCCAGTTCGCAGGCCCAGGCAGCAGGAGATGGGAAGGACCTTGGACAGCGGCTGCCAGTGTGAGTCGACAATACAGTTGTGTGTTCAAGCTCTCTGCTTAGAGGATAATATTCTCCCCTGCCTCCTGTGACCCAAAGGGTGTTCTCTCCCCCACCCCCCGCCCGGGATGGCCTCCCCACCTTGCAGCGTCTGCAGGCACTGGCCCGTCTTGATGTCCCAGATTTTGACCGTGGAGTCGGCGTTGCCGGAGACCAAGATGTTGTCCCGCAGCTCCATGCCGCTCGTCAGGGACTGGTGCCCCATCAGGGTGTGGAGGCAGTTGCCGCTCTCCGCATCCCACACCCGGATCGACGTGTCCAGAGAGCCGCTGACGATGTGGATCCCGTCGAACTGGAGGGGGGAGAGCAAAGCAGCAGGAGCTCAGCGGGGCGGCAGCAGTGGCTCTGGGGAGGAAGGGGGCAGCTCCGCTCACTTGCCTGCAGGGAGTAGACCCGGTTTGTGTGGCCTTGCAGGGTATGGATGCAGCTCTCGGTCTCCGGGTCCCAGACCTTCACCGTGTAGTCGTAGGCCCCGCTCACCACCTTCTGCCCGTCGTACTGGACACAGCGCACAGCCGCCACGTGGCCCATCAGCACGTGCAGACACTGCCCCGTCTCGATGTCCCACAAGCGGAGAGTGGCATCCCGAGACCCACTCACCACCCTGCGCAGGAAGGGAAGGCAGCGTCTTGGGCCGAGCCTCACCAGAGGCGCCTCCTTCCGCCTCCCCCAGTTCACCTACCTGGTGCCGTGCAGATGCATGCAGCGCACAGTGGACGTGTGCCCATAGAGGGTGTGCACGCACTCCCCCGTGTCCGCATTCCACACCTTCAAGGTCCGGTCGGTGGAGCCGCTGATGACAATGTTGTCCCTCATCTGAGAGGACCAGACGCCGCCCGTGTGGCCCACGAGAGTCTGCACGCACTGGCAGAAGAAGGGATGCTCAGAGCAGGAGGAGCAAGGGGTGCCCCAGGAAGAACACAGGAGCCAGGCTTACCTCCCCCGTGACAGCCGACCACACCTTGAGCGTGTTGTCATCCGAGCCGCTGACGATGCGGTTGCCACAGAACTGGAGGCAGGTGATGACGTGGTCGTCGTGCCCTTTCAGAACCTGGCCAGGAGAGAGGAGGCTGCCGGTGGGGGGTGGGAGCCCAGAATCCCCTTCCCAGGGGCACTGCAATGGGATGGCCCAGGAAAGGGGAGAGGAAGAAGGCTCCTCGGCGCAGGAGGGGGGGCTCCCTCCCCTTCCCACAATGCCTCAGAGGGGTCATGTCACAAAACCTGGCCTGTCTGAGAGAAAGGACCGGGTGCTGGCGGCCGGGTTTGTGAGATCACACTGTGGCAGGGCCTGGCTAAGTTTTGGAATGAAGCACATGCAGCCAACGCAGTCTGACAATCAATTCATTTGCTGGTCTGGTTTTCCCACGAGGATAAATCTCTATTTGGGCCTGAGGTTTGCTAACATTTGTGAATATACTAACTTCAAAACAATTAATACACGACGTTCCCAAAAAATTGAACCATGAAGCTGCTGTGCGCTGCGGAGCAAAACATCCAGCAGCCAAGGAAGGTCTTCCTGCCAGCCCACGCCTTCTAGAGGTCACTGGCAACAGCCCCCCGCCGTGGCCCCAAAGCAGAAGCACCAGCCAAGCCTCTCCTTGACTCCTGGCCAGACAGCCTGCGTTTCCTGCCCGCCTCTCCCTGCAAGGGCCTTAGAAGGTCTTTACAGGGACCAGTTAATAACGAACCCAAGTATCTTGTCCGTTTTCCCTGAAGGTCACGGCACAGGAGCGCTTTGCGCATGCCACACTTGCCAACAATCGATGAGGGCATGACTTGTGAGGGGCGCTTCATGCCCATGAAAAGGAATCCAAAGGAGGAGGCAGAACTCCGTTCCAGCATTCCACAGACACACCAATCCCAACCAAGAATGAAATCCGCGACTCTCTCTCTCCTACAGCTTTCCTGCTTCTTCGCAGTAAACAGACACATTCACAAACACACACAGAACTTGCTAAAGAAGATACCTCCCTGTGCAGATGTGTCTGGGTGGCACAAACACCCCATAAATGTGTCTGTCTGCAGAAGAGCCTGGATCTCCTGGCTCTGCCCACTGGTGTCAGAGGAAGGCATACAGGGCCCAAAGATAAGCCCCCTACTGCCCCACCCACCCCTTTCTGCAGCTGGGGGACAGTTACAGGGAAGGCCCACTTGCCCCACAGCCACCCGTGGTGCACAGGATACAACCCACTGTAGTTTGCCTTGCTTGCTGGTCTCCTTGACTATCAAAACACAGAACAGACTACTGCATTTAGGTGACCTTTTCATAGCACTTAAAACGGTGCCTCTGCGAATCTAATGCATGCTGGGGATTTTGTGGATTCCCAGCTCTGCTGTGATCAGTCAGAAACTGGTGCCAAGTTCCAGAAGCAGCGCAGCTGAGCACCCCTGCCCTGCCTCCGTGCAAGACCCTGCAACCCTGGCCAGAATCCAGCCCCCAAGACAACACAGCCCCCCAGAGAATAACGCAGCCAATTTGGGCTCTGGGGCGTTCCACTACCTGTCGCTCTTGGACCTGAGAATCAGCAAATGTCAGAGGAAGGTCAGCAAATATCCCGTGGCCTTCCCCACAACCCTCTACTCATAAGAACATAAGAGAAGCCATGTTAGATCAGGCCAGTGGCCCATCCAGTCCAACACTCTGTGTCACATAAGAACATAAGAGAAGCCCTGTTGGATCAGGCCAATGGGCCCTCCAGTCCAACACTCTGTGTCACATAAGAACATAAGAGAAGCCCTGTTGGATCAGGCCAGTGGCCCCTCCAGTCCAACACTCTGTGTCACATAAGAACATAAGAGAAGCCCTGTTGGATCAGGCCAGTGGCCCTTCCAGTCAAACACTCTGTGTCACATAAGAACATAAGAGAAGCCCTGTTGGATCAGGCCAATGGCCCCTCCAGTCCAACACTCTGTCACATAAGAACATAAGAGAAGCCCTGTTGGATCAGGCCAGTGGCCCCTCCAGTCCAACACTCTGTGTCACATAAGAGAAGCCATGTTGGATCAGGCCAGTGGCCCCTCCAGTCCAACACTCTGTGTCACAGAAGAACATAAGAGAAGCCATTTTGGATCAGGCCAATGGCCCATCCAGTCCAACACTCTGTGTCACATGAGAACATAAGAGAAGCCCTGTTGGATCAGGCCAAAGGCCCATCCAGTCCAACCCTCTGTGTCACATGAGAACATAAGAGAAGCCCTGTTGCATCAGGCCAATGGCCCCTCCAGTCCAACACTCTGTGTCACATAAGAACAGAAGAGAAGGCCTGTTGGATCAGGCCAATGGCCCATCCAGTCCAACACTCTGTGTCACAGAAGAACATAAGAGGAGCCATGATAGATCAGGCCAATGGCCCCTCCAGTCCAACACTCTGTGTCACATAAGAACATAAGAGAAGCCATATTGGATCAGGCTAATGGCCCATCCAGTCCAACACTCTGTGTCACACAGCGGCCAAATACACACACACACACACACTGTGGCTAATAGCCACTGATGGACCTGTGCTCCATATTTTTATCTAAACCCCTCTTGAAGGTGGCTATGCTTGTGGCCGCCACCATCTCCTGTGGCAGTGAGTTCCACATGTTAATCACCCTTTGGGTGTAGAAGTACTTCCTTTTATCTGTCTGCTCAGCAATTTCATCGAATGCCCACGAGTTCTTGTATTGTGAGAAAGGGAGATAAGGACTTCTTTCTCTACTTTCTCCATTCCATGCATTATCTTGTAAACCTCTATCATGTCACCCCGCAGTCGACGTTTCTCCAAGCTAAAGAGTCCCGAGCGTTTCAACCTTTCTTCATAGGGAAAGTGCTCCAGCCCTTTAATCATTCTAGTTGCCCTTTTCTGAACTTTCTCCAATGCTATAATACCCTCCTGCCATGGGCGCCCACCACAGCGAGCGGAGAAGCCTCTGCCCCTGGAGCACTTACCTTTGGGTGCCGGGCATCCCCACTGCGCCAGTTCATGTCGATCCGGTGCTGCCTCAGGAAGGCCAGTTTCCAGGGGCTGTACATGAAGCCTGGGCTGAGCAGCCGCCGCTTGCGCAGACTCAAGGGCTCTTCGATGCCTGCAGGAACGCAAAGGAGCCATCAGAGAGAGAGAGAGAGAGGGCCCCTGGAGCAGAAGGGAGCTGGGCAAGGCCTCACCCACATCACGGCACTTCTCCCGCCAGAGCAGGTTATCCTCGGCCAAGATGCGCCAGTACCGGCACGTCTGGGCAGCACGGAGCAGGTCCCGGGGCTCCAGGAAGGAGAGCACGTAGAGCGCCAACTGTAAAAGAAGGGGGCCAGAAGTAGGAGCTGCAGCCCCCAAGCCCACCTCTCACCAAAAGCACCGGCCCAGCGGCACAACTCCTCTGCTCCGGGACCCCCCAGCAAGCAGGAAGAGTGAGATGGGCGGGAGCTCATGCTACTCTCTCGTGTTACTCTCCACCCCCTCGTTTGCCCTTGCAGCAAGCTGGCGAGGAAGGTCACGCTGCAAGATAACTGCTCTTCGGCACAACAACTCCCTGTGCCTGAATTCCCAGCAATGCAAACTTCCACTGGAAACCCCCCTCCCAAAGAAGTTTCCCAAAGCGGCCCCCCCTCCGTACTCAAAGTCAGGAAAGCTGAAAGGAGAGGCAGGAAGCAAGAGGCTGCTCTGGACACAGGAGGTGGGACGGCCACTTCGATCCAGCGGCCCTGCCCAAAGGACCCCTGCAGTCCCGGGGCCCGGCCTCTCTCGCATCCCCCCCATCCAGCAAGGGCCAGATCGGCTCCCCCCTTAAACGCTGCCGGCTTCAGCCTCTTCACCACACACCTGGCCCAGCCCCCAGCACTGCCATCATCTTCTGCTCTCCCCACGCCCAGAATCCTCACCCGCGCCAACTGCTTGGATTCACAGCCGGGGCCTGTCTGTGCCAATCCTCTGCACTTGCTCATGCGGCTTCTGCTGCCTCTGCCAGCCCCCCCTGCAGCCCCAAGGCACCCCAGAGACACCGCAGCCAGCCACTCACCTCCTTGGGCAGAAGCGAGATGAAGTCCCGCTGGAACTGGGGCTCTATCACTTGCATCATGTGCTTGATCTGGGGGGGCTCACAACGGTCTATGAGCTCATCCAGGGCCAGCAGCTTCTCAGGGCCACTCCAACGCTGCAGGCAGAAGAGACACGGAATCAGGACTCCCCACCCAGAGGACGCGTCCTGCTCACAACACCCCTCGAGAGGACGAAACCTGCCCCAATCCAGCTGCCCCCAAAAGCCTTTGAGTAGCTCCACCAGCTCCCGAAGAACAACGCTGAGCCAGCCGCACCTGGATACTTTACAGGCCACCAGCCTGAAGGCCCTGCTCCTACTAGCTGGACCAGCCCCTTCCGCCACCTTCACTGCCCCTCACCTGGAAGGTGCGCAGCCAGTCCTGGAGCTCAGGGGGGGGAGTCACGGAGGGGACATGGCGGCAGCGGGCCTGAGCCGCCTTGGCATTTCGCAGGTCGCCAAAGGTCGCTGTCGGGCTTGCCACACAGGGGCCCAACACCCTAAATGGGAAGCAAGGGCAGGTAAAAGATGGTTGGTAGCTCCTCCCCCCCCCCGACAGCTGCTCCAAGCCCCCGTTGAAGGCTAGGCCTCCCTCCCCCTCCCCCTCACCTGCCAAGCTCAGAACTCTTGCACAGCTTCTTCCCAGGGGACTGGGCTCTGCTGTCCGGACTGCCCTCCGACTTCCGCTTCATCTGCAGCAAAGCAGGGAATGAACAGGAGGCCTCCAAAGCACCCTCCTCCCCAACACTCCACTCTTAATGGCTCCTGGGCTTCCAAAAAGAGGGGAGGGGCAGTGGCTCAGTAGCAGAGCCTCTGCTTGGGAAGCAGAAGGTCCCAGGTTCAATCCCCAGCATCTCCAACTAAAAAGGGTCCAGGCAAGTAGGCATGGAAAACCTCAGCTTGAGACCATGCAGAGCCACAGTGGCTCAGTGGCAGAGCATCTGCTTGGGAAGCAGAAGGTCCCAGGTTCAATCCCCAGCATCTCCAACTAAAAAGGGTCCAGGCAAGTATTTATTTATTTATTTATTTATTTATTTATTACTTTGCATTTATATCCCGCCCTCTCCGCAAGCGGACTCAGGGCGGCTCAAGTAGGCATGGAAAACCTCAGCTTGAGACCATGGAGAGCCGCTGCCAGTCTGAGTAGACAAGACTGACTTGGATGGACCCAGGGGGGTCTGATTCAGTAGAAGGCAGCTTCAGATGTAGAGATAGATAGATGATAGATAGATAGAGAGGAGAGACGGTGGCTCAGTGTGGTAGAGCCTCTGCTTGGTAAGCAGAAGGTCCCAGGTTCAATCCCTGGCATCTCCAACTAAGAAGGGTCCAGGCAAATAGGCGTGAAAAACCTCAGCTGGAGACCCTGGAGAGCCACGGTGGCTCTGTGGTAGAGCATCTGCTTGGGAAGCGAAGGGTCCCAGGTTCAATCCCCAGCATTTCCAACTAAAAAGGGTCCAGGCAAGTAGGCATGGAAAACCTCAGCTTGATATCCTGGAGAGCCACAGTGGCTCAGTGGCAGAGCATCTGCTTGGGAAGCAAAAGTTTCCAAGTTCAATCCCCAGCATCTCCAACTATAAAGGGTTCAGGCAGGTAGGCGTGAAAAACCTCAGCTTGAGACCATGGAGAGCCGCTGCCAGTCTGAGTAGACAAGACTGATGGTGGCTCAGTGGTAGAGCATCTGTTTGGGAAGCAGAAGGTCCCAGGTTCAATCCCCGGCATCTCCAACTAAAAAGGTTCCAGGCAAATAGGCATGAATTTAGTTGGCTCTCCGGGGTCTCCAGCTGAGGTTTTTCATGCCTATTTGCCTGGACCCTCCAGCTGGAGACCCCGGAGTGCCAGTCTGAGTAAACAAGACTGACTTTGATGGACCAAGAGGGGTCCGATTCAGTAGAAGAAGGCAGCTTCATATGTTCATATATAGTCATATGTCTAAGGAGAGGAATGGTGGCTCAGTGGCAGAGCAACTGCTTGGGAAGCAGAAGGTCCCAGGTTCAATCCCGGCATCTCCAACTAAAAAGGGTCCAGGCAAATAGGTGTGAAAACCTCAGCTGGAGACCCTGGAGAGCCACTGCCAGTCTGATTAGAGAAGACTGACTTGGGGGGTCTGATTCAGTAGAAGGCAGCTTCAGACGTACCCACCCTACTTTAGTGGGACATGCCTTCCTATGCTACCGGGGGTGGGGGGAATGTGGTCCATAGAAACAACTCTATTTTTGCCTTTGATTCCTCTCCCCTGACTTTAAGAATCACAATCCTACTTATAGTCACAAGTGTATTACAGTTAGAGCCCAGTGCTGCAGAGCAGTAAAGCTGCAGGACTGCAGTCCAAGCTCTCTACTCACGACCTGACTCAGCCTCCCATCCTTCCAAGGTCAGTCAAAGGAGTCCCCAGCTTGCTGGGAGGAAAGTGTAGATGTCTGGGGAAGGCAATGGCAAACCACCACGTAAAAAGTCTGCCGTGAAAATGTCATGATGCGATGTCATTCCGGAGTTGAAAATGACAGTTTGCACAGGGGAATACCTTTACCTTTATATTCTAGTTATGAGTATATACTCATTGTCTCAAATAATTATAGTATTAAGAATTTTTTCTGAAAGTTGCAGTGTGGGCCTGTCTCCACAGGAAAGATGCGAGCACAGAACTGGTGTGGGACCAAGTCCAGAACCCACAGTTCACACTGGTCTCTCCTACCGGCTGGAAACTTGCATGCCTTCAGAGAGCTGGAACTAGAGTGTCTAACAAGAGGGCCTAAGAGAACCCCAAACACCCTTTGCCCAGCTAATGGCTGCCTCACCCACCGGGCAAACTCTTCTAACAACAAAGCAGAGAAAGGGAAGCCTACCCGTCCCGGCAAAATCAGGCTGCAGGAGAGCAGATGAACAGACCTGAGCCACTTCAGAGACAAAACAAACTCCCCAGTTGAGATACAACCGAACCTGTGGATGCCGGGCTCCCAGGACCAACCCATAAGAACATAAGCTGTGCTGAGTTAGCCCAGTGGCCCATCCAGTCCAACACCTTCAGTCACACAGTGGCCCAAACCCTGGTGCCATCAGGAAGCCCACTAGTGGGGTCAGAACTCCAGAAGCCCCCCAATGCTGCCCCACCAAGATGGAGCACCCCTGCCCCAGACAGAGCCTTCCATCTACGCTGATGGACCTCTGCTCCAGCTGCTCCCCCAGTCCTCTCTTGAAGCTCAATCCCTGCCTGTAACCACCACCACCTCCCTCTGGCAGCGAGTTCTACGCATGAATTACTCTTTGTGTGAAGGATTCCCTTATACCTGTTCTAAATTTACAGGTCATCATACTTCTGCCTCTGCCCCACGCTTGATTTTGTAAACCTTTATATGCCATGTCCCCACCCACGGCCGTTTCTCCAAGCTGAGGTGCCCACACCACTTCAGCCTTTCTTTGCCTTTTTCCTAACGCTATAATGCCTTTTTGACATATGGGAACCAAAAGTGCCTACAGTTGTCTCAAAGGAGGCAGCCCCGTGGATCCCTGCAGGGGCCTTCTGATCTCCTTCCTAAGGCCCCCCAGCAGAACACTGGCCCCCTCTGCAGGGCTGGGAGTGGGCATCCTCACCATCACCTCCCTTCAGGGGGAGGGAGCTCTGGGCCAAGGACTCCCTCCCTCCTGGCCAGTGCAGACCCCCTCGGCTCCTCCTCAGTGAGCAGGCCTTTGCTCTGGCCCCCTCGCCCAGCCTCGCCCCCCACCCCAGCAACTGAGCACCTTCCCCTCCGCTCCCCCCCCCACCCCCGTACCTTGGGGCGGGCGTGGCGGATGAGGCCGCCGCCCTCGGTGCGCTCCAGGTAGTCGATCCAGCGCTCGTCCACCGTGCAGTAAAAGTAGACGTCCCCTCCCCCCGCGCTGCCGCCGCCATCGCCACCATCTTCATCGTCGTCCTCGCTGCTGCTGCTGCTGCCGCCGCCGCTCTGCTCGGCCTCGGCGGCCCCCCGCGGGGCGCAAGAACTGCCGGCCTGCTGCCCCCCCTCGGAGCCGCCCCGGCCAGAAGGCAGCCGCCGCCGCCCCGGCAAGGAGGCCGGGCGAGGAAGAGGAGCCGAGCACAGCCCGACGCCCGCCCGCCCCCTCGGCTCTGCCCTGCCCGCGGGGGTGTCTACCTGGGCGCCGGGGCCGTGGCGGGTGCAGCTGCAGGCCAGGCGGTGGCTGTTGAGCTCCAGGGTGCGGGCGGTGATGCCCTTGACGCGCAGCAGGTCCTCCAGCGACACGAAGCCCTTCAGCTCCTGCACCGGGCGGCGGACACCAGACGGCGGCTCAGACACCCGCCTCCCTCCAGCAACGGAGCCCCCCCCCCCCAGGCGCTCACCTCCCTCTTGCAACGGAGCCCCCCCCCCCAGTTCTCCTCCTCCTGCTCACCTCCCTCCAGCAACGGAGCCCCCCTCCCCCCCAGGCGCTCACCTCCCTCTTGCAAGGGAGCCCCCCCCCCCGTCTCTCGTCCTGCTCACCTCCCTCCAGTAACGGAGCCCCCCTCCCCCCCAGGCGCTCCCCTCCCTCCAGCAACGGAGCCCCCCCCCCCGTCTCCTCCTCCTGCTGCTCACCTCCCTCCAGCAACGGAGCCCCCCTCCCCCCCCAGGCGCTCACCTCCCTCCAGCAACGGAGCCCCCCCCCCGTCTCCTCCTCCTGCTGCTCACCTCCCTCCAGTAACGGAGCCCCCCTCCCCCCCAGGCGCTCCCCTCCCTCCAGCAACGGAGCCCCCCCCCCCCGTCTCCTCCTCCTGCTGCTCACCTCCCTCCAGCAACGGAGCCCCCCTCCCCCCCCAGGCGCTCACCTCCCTCTTGCAAGGGAGCCCCCCCCCGTCTCTCGTCCTGCTCACCTCCCTCCAGTAACGGAGCCCCCCTCCCCCCCAGGCGCTCCCCTCCCTCCAGCAACGGAGCCCCCCCCCCCCGTCTCCTCCTCCTGCTGCTCACCTCCCTCCAGCAACGGAGCCCCCCCCCGGCTCCCTTCGCCCCCCCCCGCCGCTCACCTCCTCCTTGCAACGGAGCCCCCCCCCCCCCGCCAGGCCTCCCCCTGCCGCTCACCTCCCTCTTGCGCACGATGCCCCTGGCCCGGCGGCGCCCGATGCCCACCAGCGCCCGCTCCAGCTCCGCCGCCCCCGCCCGGTTGATGTCCAGCCGCCCCGACCCCCCGACGGGACCCCCGCCCGACATCGCCGCCGCGCCTCTGCTCGCCTCCCTGCCCTTCCCTGCCCACCACCCGCACTGCGCCTGCGCCCCGCCGCCCGCACTACAACCCCCGGCAGCCACCGCGCGTCCCGCTCCCCTCCCGCCCGCCACCAATCACACGCCACACGACAGACTCCAGCCCAGGCACTTTATTCAACACGCACGCCACTGACGTCATCGCGCCCCCGCCCCGCCCCTCAGCGTCGCTTGTACAGGCACGGCAGCAGCGCCAAGCCCGCCGGCGCCTTCCCGGTCCTAGCGCCGCTCGTCTTCCGCAGCTCCAGCGCGTAGAAATGGGAGCCAGAGACGTCCTGCAAGGGGGAGAGAGAAGGGGGAGCTCGCCAGTCAGGCAGAACGCCCTGTCCCACCGCACCCCGGAGAAAACGCAGGCCACCCCTCCCCTGCTCACCTTGGAGATCAGCTGGAAGCCCAGCCTGGACAGCGCCCCCAAAAAGGCCCGCAGGTCTGCAAAACGACTGGCCACCTCGGCCACTAGCAGGGTGCCCCTGCAGGAAAAGAGTACACCCCGTCACCAAGGCCTGCACAAGGGAGAGAGTGAGCCCCTGGGAGGTCCCATGGGGAAATGCGGCACTGATGGACAGTCAGCATTCAGAGGGTCAAGCTACCCACCCACCTCCCTCCCCTCCCCCTGCCCAGCCTGCTCCTTCAAAGAACGTCTGCAGTCTGCAGAAGTCACAAAAGGAAGCAGCTGAAGCTCTGGCGGATCGTCAAAAGAGGGGGGAGCAATTTTAAAGACAATGGCTCTGCCATTTGGAAAGGCACAGTTTTAACTGGTGAGAGCTCTGATTCCTACCACTCCATCACAGCAGAGGATGCAAACAGAAGCCTAGCTTTGGTTAAAGGCACCCTTACTCACAGCCCTAAGAGGCAGATTGTTTCACAGGAAAGTGATGCAAGGCTGGTCAGAACCACCTTCCCAGGCTGTGCTCAGATAAAGGAGCAAAGTCACGGTCTGCTGCACCCCGACCCTACCATCACCCCCAGAACCAGCTCTCTCTCTTGTCCCCACAGCCGTCGTAACCCCAATTACCCAGTTCGCAGCACCCGGTTGGCCTCTTCCAGGATCTCACACAGATTAGTCCCCATGAGTGCCAAGCAGAAAACCACCACGTCCACTGATTCAGCTTCCAGGGGCACCTGTAGCAGGAGAAGCCAGGAACAATGGTGGGGGGGGGGGGGGGGAGGAGAGAATGAGATGATGCCCCAAGACAGGGTGTGAGAGGGCAGGGGAAGAATGGGGCCGGGGTTGGGAGACACAGGGTGGCAGGAGCCTAGTCTGCTAAGGTCCAGGGAGTGTCCACCCCCGCCTTCTCTGAGATACCTGGGACATGTCACAGATGATGACACGAGGGTCCAGGGCCACCAAGTCAAAGCAGTGCACTTTGTTTTGAATGCTGCGGGCCAGTGTGCAATCGCCACAGCCAAAATCTGCCACCACCAATGAAGCCGGCCTGCCAAGGAAAAAGGAAGCAGTAGTGGTGGCAAAAACTGAAGCCAAGACGCGCTCTCAAGCACTTTTTCTTGTTGGGCTGCAAGTATGCACATGTGGCAGTCACAGTCTCATCCTGCCTGAGTGCTTGCTCAACCTGCAGCCAAAGAGCCTCCCACCCCCGTTACCTTTTCCGGAGATAACGCACAAAGCGCTGCACGGGGTTTTCAGGCCAACGTGCCACCTGTTGGGCAAAGCCACGGTGATAGATAGCAAAGGCTTCGGGGTCTTCCTGGAAGAGACGGGCTGCCTCGCGGCTGGGGCGGGTGTACAGCTGCTGGTTAATGTAGCGGAAGCGGGCAGAATCCAGGCGCTCCTCCACCTGCAGCCGCAGGGCAGCTGCTCGCCTGTCGAGAGGCTCCTGGGGTGGCGGAGAGGCTTCGAGGGGCAGTGCCAAGGCGTCCCTGCCGACCTTGAACTTGTTCTTCTGCCGCCTCTTGTTCTTTTGCCGGTTCCTCCATTGCTTCCTGGTCAGCAGCTGCTTTGGCTTCTCCTCCTCCTCCTCCTCTTCTGCAGGCGTGTTCTTCCGCTTGTCCCCAGGCACGGGGCCTGCTCCAGCTGCAGCTTCCCCTGGGGGAGAAAGAGAGGCTGTGTCGGAGGGCGCCCCCGCCCGCCCCTCGGCTGGCCCACCTCGGTCCCCCTCCTCCGCGAGGGCAGGCTCCGGGCGGGAGGGGCTGGGCCTGGCCGCGGCCTGGAGGCGCCGGAGGACGGCGAGGAGCGCCCTGCGGGGGAGGGGCCTGGGCCGCGGGCAGGGGGCGGAGGGGGCGGCCGGTGCTTCGGCGTCGCTCCAGGCGGCCTCGGCGAACATGGCCCGGGACTGGGGGCGCAGGGTCTGCCACTTCCGGGCCGGCGCGGCGCCGACCAGTGACGTCACGCCCCGTCGCCCGCCCGCCACAGCGCCCCCTGCCGCCCGGAGGCCCTGCCGCCAGAGGGCGCTGCCGCTGCAGAGGGAGGGGGGAGGAGGGAGGCGCCCGAGCAGCGGCACCAGCACCAGCAGCAGCCTTCTCCCGCCCGCCCGCCCTCGCCATGGACGACATCTTCACGCAGTGCCGGGAGGGCAACGCCGTGGCCGTCCGCCTCTGGCTCGACAACACCGAGAACGACCTCAACCAGGGGTGGGAGGATTCGAACCTGCACCCGCTCTGGCCGGACCCCGGACCCCCCCCCCCCGCGGCTGCTGCTGATGCCCTTTTAAGGGCCGGCCCGCTCCCGCTCCTCTCCTGCCGCCGCCCCAGGCTGAGCGGGATCGAGGGGGGGGGCCTTTGGCCTTCCGAGCAAGGCGCCCCCCCTCCGGGACCTAGGCGATCGCCTAGGGCGCCCCTCCCCACTCGCACCGTCCCGGAGCCCTCCTTCCACCCTCGGAGACGCCAAGGGGGGGAGGCCCTACAGGGTCTTCCTGGTCTCAGTGCCCCACGCGATGATGTCACCTCAGGCAGGGGGGGGGGGCTGGGCACAGGTTGGGGCTCTTCCTCAGGCCTGCCTCCCCCCCCTCCCGGGCTGGTGCTGAGCCCGGCTCTCTCTCTCCCCTTAGAGATGACCACGGCTTCAGCCCCCTGCACTGGGCCTGCCGGGAGGGCCGCTCCAGCGTGGTGGACATGCTGGTCATGCGAGGCGCGCGCATCAATGTCATGAACCGTGGCGATGACAGCCCCCTGCACCTGGCGGCCAGCCACGGCCACCGCGACATCGTGCAGAAGGTAGGAGGCCCTGCCAGCCGCCTGGTCCCAAAGAACTCCACCGTCCTCCCCCTGGGACCAGCCCTGGCTCCTCCCCCCCCCCCCCCCGAGATGCCCCCTGCGGGGAGAGGGAGGAAGTGCACGCACAGCTGGGGCCAGGCCCTCCTCAGCCCTTCTGCCTTCCTCCTCCTGCCCAGCTCATCCAGTTCAAAGCTGACATCAACGCGGTGAACGAGCACGGAAACACCCCGCTTCACTATGCCTGCTTTTGGGGTCAGGAGCAGGTGGCCGAGGTGAGGACACGGGGAGGGGGGGGGTGTGGTGAAGCCCGCTGGGGTCAGCTGGGGCGTTGCGGTGAGGCTGCAGGCGGGGTGAGTGAGGTGCTCTTTCCTCATCAGGACCTGGTGAGCAGCGGGGCCCTTGTCAGCATCTGCAACAAATACGGGGAGACGCCCCTGGACAAGGCCAAGGCGCCCCTGCGGGACTTGCTGAGAGGTGAGGGAGCTCTGGCTCCTGGGGCAGGGGGCTGCGAGGGCATGAGCAGGGCCAGCCTTTGAAGCGGGGATGGGCAGGCGCCCTGTGGAGACGGGGGTCTGAGTGGGGGGAGCTTCCTCTTCCCTGACTGCTTTCTCCCTGCAGAACGTGCAGAGAAGCTGGGCCAAAGCCTGACCCGCATTCCATACAAAGACACCTTCTGGAAGGGCACGACACGGACGCGGCCCCGTAAGAGACCTCTTCCTACCATGCAGAGGGAGGAATTGTGGGGGGGGGGGGAGAGACTGGGGAGGCTGGGAGCCCTCTGTCGGGGCAGCTCCTCTTGCAGCAGCTGAGTCTTGAGACTTGGCTTCCTGTATCTTCCAGGCAACGGGACTTTAAATAAACTGGCTGGGATCGACTTCCGGCAGCTGAGCCTGGGCCAAAAACTCAACGAGAACCAATCAGGAGAGGTGCTGAACTTTCCCTCCCCGGATAGCTCAGAGGGAGGCTTACTGTGAAGTGTGTGCCCCCCCCACCCTACTCCTCCCAGTTGGCCACTCTGTCCCTGTGGCCGATTCCCCACAGTCCAGGCTTCTCTGCCCGTTCCCATCGTGACCCCCTGGCTTCCCCACAGCTGTGGAAGGGGCGCTGGCAAGGCAACGACATCGTCATCAAGGTGCTGAAGATCCGGGACTGGACGACACGGAAGAGCCGCGATTTCAACGAGGAGTACCCGAAGCTCAGGTGGGGTGGGGTGGGGTGGGGGTGGGGCCACTCTGGGTGGGAGCTGCTGAATCCTTCCCGCTTCACCGGTGTCCTTTTCTCTGCTCGGCAGGATCTTCTCACACCCCAACGTGCTGCCTGTACTCGGGGCCTGCCAGGCTCCACCTGCCCCCCACCCCATCATCATCACCCACTGGATGCCCTACGGCTCCCTCTACAACGTGCTCCACGAAGGCACGAGTGAGTTGGTCCTTCGGGGGGCGGGATGGGATGCCTCAGCCCCACTAGGGCAAGAACCCCTTCCTCTCTCAGGTGCACAGCTGGAAATGTGGCTGCAGGAGAAAGAACAGAAGAGGAGCCCTGCAGGTTCAGACCAGGGAGGGGCCATCTAGTCCAGCCTCCTGTCTCACACAGTGGCCAGCCAGTTCCTCTGGAGGGCCAACAACAGGGCAGAGAGGCTGAGGCCTTCCCCTGAGAAGAGCATCAGAAGAGTCCTGCTGGGTCAGACCAGGGAGGGTCCATCTAGTCCAGCATCCTGTCTCGCACAGGGGCCAGCCAGTTCCTCTGGAGGGCCAGTAACAGGGCAGAGAGGCTGAGGCCTTCCCCTGAGAAGAGCATCAGAAGAGCCCTGCTGGGTCAGACCAGGGAGGGTCCATCTAGTCCAGCCTCCCATCTCACACAGTGGCCAGCCAGTTCCTCTGGAGGGCCAACAACAGGGCAGAGAGGCCGAGGCCTTCCCCTGAGAAGAACCTCAGAAGAGCCCTGCTGGGTCAGACCAGGGAGGGTCCATCTAGTCCAGCATCCTGTCTCGCACAGGGGCCAGCCAGTTCCTCTGGAGGGCCAGTAACAGGGCAGAGAGGCTGAGGCCTTCCCCTAAGAAGAAAATCAGAAGAGGCGTGCTGGGTCAGACCAGCGAGGGTCCATCTAGTCCAGCATCCTGTCTCGCACAGGGGCCAGCCAGTTCCTCTGGAGGGCCAGTAACAGGGCAGAGAGGCTGAGGCCTTCCCCTGAGAAGAGCATCAGAAGAGTCCTGCTGGGTCAGACCAGGGAGGGTCCATCTAGTCCAGCATCCTGTCTCGCACAGGGGCCAGCCAGTTCCTCTGGAGGGCCAGTAACAGGGCAGAGAGGCTGAGGCCTTCCCCTGAGAAGAGCATCAGAAGAGCCCTGCTGGGTCAGACCAGGGAGGGTCCATCTAGTCCAGCCTCCCATCTCACACAGTGGCCAGCCAGTTCCTCTGGAGGGCCAACAACAGGGCAGAGAGGCCGAGGCCTTCCCCTGAGAAGAACCTCAGAAGAGCCCTTCTGGGTCAGACCAGGGAGGGTCCATCTAGTCCAGCATCCTGTCTCGCACAGGGGCCAGTCAGTTCCTCTGGAGAGCCAACAACAGGGCAGAGAGGCCGAGTCCTTCCCATGAGAAGAACATCAGAAGAGCCCTGCTGGGTCAGACCAGGGAGGGTCCATCTAGTCCAGCCTCCTGTCTCACACAGTGGCCACCTAGTTCCTCTTAAGGGCCAACAACAGGGCAGAGAGGTCGAGGCCTTCCCCTGAGAAGAACATCAGAAGAGCCCTGCTGGGTCAGACCAGGGAGGGTCCATCTAGTCCAGCCTCCTCTCTCACACAGGGGCCAGTCAGTTCCTCTGGAGGGCCAGCAACAGGGCAGAGAGACCAAGGCTTTCATAAGAATGTCAGAAGAGCCTTGCTGGATCAGACCAGCGAGGGTCATAGAATCCTAGAGTTGGAAGGGATCTCCAGGGTCATCTAGTCCAACCCCCTGCAGAATGCAGGAAACTCACAAACACCTCCCCCTCAATCCACAGAATCTTCATTGCTGTCAGATGGCCATCTAGCCTCTGTTGAAAAACCTCCATGGAAGGAAAATCATATAGAGTTGGAAGGGACCTCCAGGGTCATCTAGTCCAACCCCCTGCAGAATGCAGGAAACTCAGAAATTCCACCCCTCCCCAAATTCACAGGGTCAGCATTGCTGTCAGATGGCCATCTGGCCTCTACTTAAAAACCTCCGAGGAAGGAGAGCCCACCACCTCCCGAGAGAGCCTGTTCCACTGAGGAACCGCTCTAACAGTCAGGAACATCTTCCTGATGTGGAACCGGAAACTCTTTTGATTTAATTTCAACCCACTGGTTCTGACCCTACCTTCTGGGGCCACAGAAAACAATTCTGCACCATCCTTTATATGACAGCCCTTCAAGTACTTGAAGATGGTGAAGAGAGGTCAGCATGTTTGGCCCCGCTAGCCTAGCCTCCAAGTTAGGATGTTTTGTCCCAGTGTGCATCACCTGACACCATCAGTGGACTTCACTTGCTAGATCTTCACTCCCTCGCTCAGTTTGTGGAGCTCCTCTTGGGGGGGGAAATGGCTGCCCCAATATTAGTTTTGTGGGACCCCACTGCTTCCTTCCTTCCCTCCCCTGTAAGAACTGTCCATGGATTCCTACTCTTTGCTTCCAGTCATTTAACCAGCTTTTAAGCCATAAGAACTCTTCCTGTTATCTCACAACTGCTAAGTTCACTCAGGAGTCTTAGGGGAGGTGCCTAGTTTGAAAGTCCAGGTATATAATGTCCACCAGGTCACCCTTGTCGTTCTCTTTCTCAGAGAACTCAAGAAAGGCTGATGAGGCAGGACTGCCCTCTGCAGAAGCCCTGCTGATCTTTTCTGTGGGCCTAACAATTCTCTTTGACTTAGGCAGATCCAGGGGAGGAGGACAGGAAGGCTGCATCAGTGCTTAGTTCTTGTGACCCCTTCCCACAAGGACCCAGGGAAATGCTGATTGACACTTGGGGGTCAGTCAGAAATTCTTCTCCAGGCCAGTTTGCCCAGGGATCCTGGAGGCTTCTGCCATCTTCTGAGCATAGGGCCTGCAGGGGTCACTGGCGGTGTGTGTGTGGGAGGGGGGGGAGGTATTTGTGAAATCCCGCATTGTGCTGGGGGTTGGACTGATTCTGTGACAGTTTCTACTAACTGGCCTGGGACAAACATTAGGTGGCCCCGTCTATAATTTCTGAGCTCCCCCCGGGATTTCTTTTTAAAAATTAGTGTCACATCTGCTACTCTCCAGCCTTCTAGTCCAGGGACTGAATTTAGCGATAGGATTATATATGCAGGTTAATAGGATCAAGTTTCTCACACAGAGTTCCTTGAGAACGCCGGAGTGTCTGCCCTCAGGACCCAGAGACTTCATGGTTTTTAATTTCCCCAATAGGTCTAGAGATTCCTCTCTGGTCACCACAATTTTGCTGAGGTTGAGAGCCAGTCTGGTGTCATGGTTAAATGCATGGACTGTTATCTGGGAGAACTGGATTTGATACCCCACTCCTCTACTTGTAGCTGCTGGAATGACCTTGGGTCAGCCAGAGCTCTCTTATCTGGGAGAACCGGGTTTGATTCCCCACTCCTCCACTTGCACCTGCTGGAATGGCCTTGGGTCAGCCAGAGCTCTCTTATCTGGGAGAACCAGGTTTGATTCCCCACTCCTCCACTTGCACCTGCTGGAATGGCCTTGGGTCAGCCAGAGCTCTCTTATCTGGGAGAACTGGGTTTGATTCCCCACTCCTCCACTTGCACCTGCTGGAATGGCCCTGGGTCAGCCAGAGCTCTCTTATCTGGAGAACTGGGTTTGATTCCCCACTCCTCCACTTGCACCTGCTGGAATGGCCTTGGGTCAGCCAGAGCTCTCTTATCAGGGAGAACCGGGTTTGATTCCCCACTCCTCCCCTTGCAGCTGCTGGAATGGCCTTGGGTCAGCCAGAGCTCTCTTATCTGGGAGAACCGGGTTGGATTCCCCACTTCTCCACTTGCAGCTGCTGGAATGGCCTTGGGTCAGCCAGAGCTCTCTTATCTGGGAGAACCGGGTTGGATTCCCCACTTCTCCACTTGCACCTGCTGGAATGGCCTTGGTTCTCTCATAACTCTCTCAGAGCTGTTCCTCTCAAGAACCTCACAGGCTGTTTGCTGGGGGGAGAGGAAGGAAAGGAGACTGGAAGCTGCTCTGAGAGTCTTTCAGGCAGTGCATGGCAGGATATAAATCCCATCTCCTCCTCCGGATGTGGTGCTGCCCGGTCAGCAGGAGGGCACAACCGCCTTCTGCTCCCCTCCAGGCGTCTGGGGGCCTGCCAGGGGTGGGGGGAGGACAGTCACTTGCTGGCAGAGGAACAGCGCCCCCCCCCAGCATCCTCCTGGTGGGAGGGGAGGGGAGGGGAGTGGTGGGCCCTCCACCAGCAGCAGCTGCTTCTCAAGGGTTCTGCTCTGAGTGCCTCTAAGGCACCTCTCCTCTCTCTCCTCTCGGGGCAGACTTTGTGGTGGACCAGAGCCAGGCGGTGAAGTTTGCCCTGGACGTGGCACGGGGCATGGCCTTCCTGCACACCCTGGAGCCGCTCATCCCTCGCCACCACCTGAACAGCCGCAGCATCATGGTGAGTGGGGGGGGGGGCTTTGGGCACCGGAGGGGGCCTCCGGGGAGCTCAGACGCAGCAGCAGCCTGTCTTCTCCGCCAGATTGATGAGGACATGACTGCACGAATCAGCATGGCGGACGTCAAGTTCTCCTTCCAGTGCCCAGGCAGGATGTATGCCCCTGCGTGGGTGGCGCCGGAGGGTGAGTGGCGGGGGGGGGGTCTCAGCTCGGCCCTCTTTTCTGGGCAGCCTGGCTCAGGCAGGTGGAGGGGCAGGAATGAACAGGGTGGGTGGGAGGGAGACCTGGGGCAGGCCCAACAGCCACGCTGACCCCTGAGGGGGGGCTCCTGTCTCCTGCTGGCCGGCCGGCCTGCCCCCCCTTCCTCCCTGCTTGCCGCTTCCAGCTCTGCAGAAGAAGGCCGAGGAGATCAACCGCCGCTCTGCAGACATGTGGAGTTTTGCCGTGCTGCTCTGGGAGCTGGTGACGCGGGAGGTGCCCTTCGCGGATCTTTCCAACATGGAGATTGGCATGAAGGTGAGGGGGGCACCAAGGGGGGGGGTGCTCAACCCCCCCCCCCCCCGGGGCCTGCCGCACTTCCCTCCTGTGTGTGTCTGCCTTTCTTTCCTAGGTTGCCCTGGAGGGCCTGCGGCCCACCATCCCCCCCGGCATCTCCCCCCACATTTGCAAGTTGATGAAGATCTGCATGAACGAGGACCCAGCCAAGCGCCCCAAGTTCGACATGATCGTCCCCATCCTGGAGAAGATGCAGGAGAAGTGAGGGGCGGGGGGAGTCTGCCTCCCTCTTCTGCGACGCTTGCGCCCTGCCCTGCCCAAGAAGTGCCTTTCGGGGGGGGGGGGGAGGTGCCACCACAGTGCAGCCCCTTCCCTGAGACCATACGGTACAGCTGGAGCCACTGCCTGGCCCCCCTCTTGCAGGAGCCGGGGGGCTTGCTTGCTGTAGCTGCCTTGTCCTTCAGTCCCTTGTAACCAGCCCCCCCTCACTGCTTCAACATGCCCCCCCCATAAGGCAAGCTCACGCTCTGCCGCCTGCAGCCACTGCCTCCGTCTGTGACTGTTTTTACTTTTTCTACGCAGCTCTGAGGCCACGAAATAAACGGTTATTATTAAAGGACACTCTGTGGGTCGCTTCCCTTCCCTTCCCATGGTGGGGCGCACGACAGCCAGCGTGTCACAGCCCTTGAAGCCGCCCCATGGGCAGGAGGGCTCAGCCAGGGCAGCAGTGGAGTCGTGTGCCCTCCTTCCTCAGCAGGGCAGCAGTGGGCAGGGTGAGCTTCTCGGAGAGGGTGCCTGCTTGGCTGCTCAGGCACACGCATCAAGTGCCCCCCCCCTGCCATCACAGCCGATGGAGGGAGAAGCAGAGGTGGCCTGCCATCCCCTTCCTCTGCCAGGAGGCCGTGTAGTTTGCAGGGCAAGCGCAAGCCTCAGCCTGCATGGGCACTTCTGCCAAAAGAGGTTAACGGGCCCTCTGCCACTCCACTGGGCGGCCCTCACAAACCCCGTTGTGCTGCAGACCAGCCCCCTCCGCCCTCTTGCTTTCCTTTTCCACTGGTTTGAGGAGGACGCAGCTGGAAGGGGCCCTCCTGTCGGACCTCCTGAGCAGCCAGTGGGGTGCTGCAACAAAAAAGGCTAATGTGCTCAACAGAGACATAATGTCCACGTCCTGCTGCACAGCGCGTGGTTCAGGCTGCCCCTGGAGTCTTGTGTGTAGTTCTGGAGGCCTCCCTTCAAGAAGGAGGTGGGCAAAATGAAGCGGGTGCAGAGGAGGGTGACAAGGATGCTCAGGGGCCTGGAGACCAAGCAGCCCCAGCAGGAGAGGCTGAGGAGGGGGGCAGGGAGCTGTTCCTGTCAGCAGCAGACGAGGAGAGGACTCACAACAGTGGGTTTAAATTAAGACTGGGAAGGTACAGGCTGGATGTTAAGGGGGGAAATTGCAGGAGGAGTAGAATCAGCTCCCTCAGGTGGTGAGCTCCCCCCCTCCCTGGCAGTCTTGAAGCAGCAGCTGGACAAGCCCTAGTCAGGGGTGGCCAAACTTGCCCAACACAAGAGCCAAGTGGAATAAACCTCAGATGTGGGAGAGCCACAAGACAGGAAAGAAAGAGGAAAGGAAAAAGCAGATGGGAAGAAATCAACTTCTCAAAGCCAACCGAGGGGGGCTTCAAGAGCCACATGTGGCTCCCGTTTGGCCACCCCTGCTCTAGGCTGACCCTGCACTGAGAGCAGGAGGCTGGCCTGTCTGGCTCCTTCCAACTCTGATTCTGTGGTTCAGGGGCAGAGTTAAAGGCATGCGGGGGGGGGGGGGGGGCGGGGAAGGAGCTCAAGCAAAGTCAATTCACTCCACCGCCTATTCAAAAACAGGTGTCGCCCTTTAATAGCATCATCACACACACAAAAAGACATCAGCTGGCCACTTAAATGCTCCCATGCGAGGCGTCTGGACAGCTCCCTTGTGAAGGAACTAGAATACAGACTGCCCCCCCCCCAGCACACCAACCTGCACTCAGTGGAAGCTCCTCCTTAGCGAAAGAACCCAGCAGAGGCATCCTGGCCCCTGCTCACTGGGAACAGCCCCACGGTTACATGAGAAATGCTCACCCAAGCGCAAGACCACTTCCTCTCTGAGCAGCCTGCCTAGAAGGCAATTCAGCCTCGGTGGTCGTTGGGGTCAAACAGCTCTAGGAGAACACAAACAAACCTGCTGCCAACAGTCTGGGGGAGATAACGGGTGCTGGGGAGGGCACGACAAGCCACACATCCTGGCCCAGGGTCCCTTGCTCCTAGCAGCAGCAGCCAGAAGGGGGGAGGGGATGCAGATCCACGTGGTCTCAGGAAAGCACTTTAATGTTATGGTGACCAGCACCACCGGGAGCGGGGGGAGCGCCAGGAGTCCAGAAGGTGCCTGTGCTGCTCTGCACCTAAGTGAAGTAGTGCGGCTTCTTGACGTTGATCCCGTACTCTGCCAGCGCTGGAGCCAGGTCCTCCATGGTCAGCGTGTACTTCTTGTCCTGCGGGGAGGAAGAGCTGGCTCAGAGAAGGGCAGCGTGCCACTTCCCCCCCCCCCCCCATGCCGCCTTTCTGCTCCCTGGAGGAAGCCTGAGAAGTGTGCCGCTGGCTGCCGATGCAAGAGGCTTGCCTCTGTCACACAATGCTCAAAGCAGCTTATCACAAGGAAACAGGCGCAGTTAAAACAGGTGACACACATCAAGTTGAAACCACAACTCTGGCAGTGTTTGTGACCACCACTTGCCAGTCACATCAGCATGATTCCACTTTGTGCTTTTTATGAAAGTGAGTGCTGGAGCTTTCTGTCCTCTTCCTCAGAGGGAGAGCAGCCATTCACAACTGCGGAGGGGTGGTGGTGGTGGTGATTGAGTGGCTTTCACAAGCAGAGGGGACCACTGGTAAAGAGGGGCCCATTGCCCTCAGCTGGCACCCAGGATCATATGGGAAAAGGGGGTCCCATTAACTGTGTATGCCCCACGCCACAAAGGAATTCAAAAGCAACAACCACATAAGAACACCTGGAGCTGCCTTCTACTGAATCAGACCCCCTGGGTCTATCCAAGTCAGTCTTGTCTACTTAGACTGACAGCTGCTCTCCAGGGTCTGCAGCTGAGGTTTTTCACGCCTACTTGCCCGGACCCTTTTTAGCTGGAGATGCCGGGGATTGAACCGGGGACCTTCTGTTTCCCAAGCAGATGCTCTGCCACTGGGTCACTGTAGCTCTCCAGGGCCTCCAGCTGAGGTTTTTCACGCTTACTTGCCTGGAGCCTTTTTAGCTGGAGATGCTGGGGATTGAACCTGGGACCTTCTGCTTACCGAGCAGGTGCTCTACCACTGAGCCAGCCTCCCTCCCCAACCAGCACCTTGAACTGTGAAGCTGCCCAAGCACACGTCACACGGTCACTGGGACGTGAACTGGTCAATCGCCCAGTGCCAGCATTCTATAGCACCTGAGATTTGTGAGCGCTTTTGAAGGGCAGCCCTACATCTCATCCCATACATACTGCCAGCATGAAGGTTTAAGCTTCTAGCAGCAAGGCTGAGGAGAGTGTGGTCAACCTGATTCAGGCAGGAGGCCCCTTGAGACCCCAGGGAGCGGCTTTGGAGCGCTGACCTTTGCCTTGTTGCGGGAGCTCCCCGAGGCAGTGCCCTTCATCTTGCAGTGCTGCAGGGCGTCGTTGGCGATGTCCGAGATGAACTTCTGGGCAGCCAAGGAGATGAGGCGGATGCTGTGGGCAAAAGCTCCGGGTGAAGCAGAGGGCTACAGAGCCGCTTCTTGGGGGGGGGGGGGGGGGCAGGGAAGGCCTGTGGGCCCAGACCCTTCCCCATCTCTCCTCCGCGGTGGGAGAGGGCTGCCACGGGGTCTGCAGGGGGCCTCCTCCTCCCTCCCCTCCCCACGGGGGGGGGGGGGCCTGGCCGCCTTACATGCGGGGGTCTGCAGCCTCGAAGCCTGCGCGGTTGAGGTAGTAGCCGGTGACGGCGTCGGGGATCTGCGGGCAGAGAGGGGGGGGGGGTTAGAGGGGTGGGGGCCCCTTCTCCCTCCCCCCTCCCTCCCTTCCCCGGGGCGGGGGGGGGCACCGTGGGCGTGTAGTCCTCCAGCTGCAGCAGGAAGTCGACGAGGGGGGCGCTGGAGGGGGCGGCGGCGGGGGGGGCGGCGCTCTTGGCGTCCCCGTTGGGGGCTCCTGCGGGCGGCACGAAGACCCCGTTGGAGAGGATGGCGGCGGCGGGGCCCTCGGGGGGGGAGGCGGCGGCACCTGCGGGGGGGGAGGGAGGGAGGGGGCGGAGTCAGCGACCTTCGAGGGGAGGCGGCCCCGCCCCCACTCCCCCCCCCACCCACCGGCTGCTGCTGCGGCTGCGGCTCCTGCGGGGGCGGCGGAGGCGGCGGGGCTGCCCTTGGCGGCGGCGGCTTCCGCGGGGGGGGCGGGGGGCGGCGCCGGCGGGGGGGCGGGGGGGCCGGCGGGGGGGTCGGACTCCAGGAGGCTCCCGGCGGCGGCGCTCATCGCGGCGGGAAAGGCAGCGGGGCGCATGCGCCTTGGCCGCCCTGCCCCGGAAGTGCTCCGGGAAGGCCCTCCGCCGTCACTTCCTGTCCCGCCCGCCTGCCTGCCTGCCTGCCTGCCGAGGGAGGGAGGGAGCGCGGAGACGGGGGCGGGGCCGGAAGAGCCTCAGTCGGCTCCGCCCCCCCAGCGGCCCCTTGAGAACGACGGTCGCCGAGTCCAATTCAAGAAATATCTGGGCACCTGGGGGCGGAGCCAGGAGACATTGGGGGCGGAGCCAGGAACAAGGGTGTGGCGAGCATAATTCAACTCCGAGGGAGTTCTGGCCATCACGTTTAAAGGGGCAGCACACCTTTCAAAATATTTTCCTTCCATAGGAAACAATGAAGGATAGGGGCGCCTTCTTTTGGGGCTCTTAGAACTGGACTCCCTGGTCCAATCGTTTTCAAACTTGGAGGCTATTTTGTGGAGGGGCACTAGATACTATACAGAAAATATGGTGCCTCTATCTCAAAAAATAGCTCCCCCAGAACATAAGAGAAGCCCTGTTGGATCAGGCCAGTGGCCCCTCCAGTCCAACACTCTGTGTCACATAAGAACATAAGAGAAGCCCTGTTGGTCCAGGCCAATGGCCCATCCAGTCCAACACTCTGTGTCACATAAGAACATAAGAGAAGCCCTGTTGGATCAGGCCAGTGGCTCCTCCAGTCCAACACTCTGTGTCACATGAGAACATAAGAGAAGCCCTGTTGGATCAGGCCAGTGGCCCCTCCAGTCCAACACTCTGTGTCACATAAGAACATAAGAGAAGCCCTGTTGGATCAGGCCAGTGGCCCCTCCAGTCCAGCACTCTGTGTCACATAAGAACATAAGAGAAGCCCTGTTGGTCCAGGCCAATGGCCCCTCCAGTCCAACACTCTGTGTCACATAAGAACATAAGAGAAGCCCTGTTGGATCAGGCCAGTGGCCCCTCCAGTCCAACACTCTGTGTCACATAAGAACATAAGAGAAGCCCTGTTGGATCAGGCCAGTGGCCCCTCCAGTCCAACACTCTGTGTCACATAAGAACATAAGAGAAGCCCTGTTGGATCAGGCCAGTGGCCCCTCCAGTCCAACACTCTGTGTCACATAAGAACATAAGAGAAGCCCTGTTGGTCCAGGCCAATGGCCCATTCAGTCCCACACTCTGAGTCACAGAACAACATAAGAGAAGCCCTGTTGGATCAGGCCAGTGGCCCATCCATTCCAACACTCTGTGTCACATAAGAACATAAGAGAAGCCCTGTTGGATCAGGCCAGTGGCCCCTCCATTCCAACACTCTGTCACATAAGAACATAAGAGATGCCATGCTGGATCAGGCCAATGGCCCCTCCAGTCTAACACTATGTGTCACATAAGAACATAAGAGAAGCCCTGTTGGATCAGGCCAGTGGCCCCTCCAGTCCAACACTCTGTGTCACATAAGAGAAGCCCTGTTGGATCAGGCCAATGGCCCCTCCAGTCCAACACTCTAGGTCACATAAGAACATAAGAGAAGCCCTGTTGGATCAGGCCAATGGCCCCTCCAGTCCAACACTCTGTGTCACATAAGAGAAGCCCTGTTGGATCAGGCCAATGGCCCCTCCAGTCCAACACTCTGAGTCACAGAAGAACATAAGAGAAGCAGTGTTGTATCAGGCCAGTGGCCCCTCCAGTTCAACACTTTGTGTCACATAAGAACAGAAGAGAAGCCCTATTGGATCAGGCCAATGGCCCATCCAGTCCAACAATCTGTGTCACATAAGAACATAAGAGAAGCCCTGTTGGATCAGGCCAGTGGCCCCTCCAGTCCAGCACTCTGTCACACAGTGGCCAAAAAATATATATATACACACTGTGGCTAATAGCCACTGATGGACCTCTGCTCCATATTTTTATCTAACCCCCTCTTGAAGGTGGCTATGCTTGTGGCCGCCACCACCTCCTGTGGCAGTGAATTCCACATGTTGATCACCCTTTGGGTGAAGAAGTACTTCCTTTTATCTGTTTTAACCTATCTGCTCAGCAATTTCATCGAATGCCCACGAGTTCTTGTATTGTGAGAAAGGGAGAAAAGTCCTTCTTTCTCTACTTTCTCCATCCCATGCATTATCTTGTAAACCTCTATCATGTCACCCCGCAGTCGACCTTTCTCCAAGCGAAAGAGCCCCAAGCGTTTCAACCTTTCTTCATAGGGAAAGTGTTCCAGCCCTTTAATCATTCTAGTTGCCCTTTTCCCAATGCTATAATATTCTTTTTGAGGTGCAGTGACCAGAATTGCACGCACTATTCCAAATGAGACCGCACCATCGATTTATACAGGGGCATGATACTGGCTGATTTGTTTTCAATTCCCTTCCTAATAATTCCCAGCATGGTGTTGGCCTTTTTTATTGCAATCGCGCACTGTCTTGACATTTCAGTGAGTTATCTACCACGACCTTATCTACCACAAGTATAGCCACCTTCAAGAGGGTTTTAGATAAAAATATGGAGCACAGGTCCATCAGTGGCTATTAGCCACAGTGTGTGTGTATATATAAAATTTTTTGCCACTGTGTGACACAGAGTGTTGGACTGGATGGGCTGTTGGCCTGATCCAACATGGCTTCTCTTATGTTCTTATGACCCCAAGATCTCTCTCTTGGTCAGTCTCTGCCAGTTCACACCGCATCAACTTGTATTTGTAGCTGGGATTCTTGGCCCCAATGTGCATTATTTTGCACTTGGCCACATTGAACCACATCTGCCACGTTGATGCCCACTCACCCAGTCTCAACAGATCCCTTTGGAGTGTCTCACAATCCTCTCTGGTTCTCACCACCCTGAACAATTTAGTGTCATCCGCAAACTTGGCCACTTCACTGCTCACTCCCAACTCCAAATCATTTATGAACAAGTTAAAGAGCATGGGACCCAGTACTGAGCCCTGCAGCACCCCACTGAGAGAACTGGGTTTGATTCCCCACTCCTCCACATGCAACTGTTGGAGCAACCCGGAGTCAGTCATAAGTTCTGTCAGAGCTGTTCTCTCAAGAGCAGTTCTCTCAGAGCTCTCTCAGCCTCACCTACTTCACAGGGGGTCTGTTGTAGGGAGGGGAAAGGAAAACTGCTCTGAAATCTGAGTGAAGGGCAGGATAGAAATCCAATCTCTTCTTCAAAAGTTCGAAAATAGCAAAGGTTAGGTATTATTTAACATCCAGGGGAAATTGGGGGTTGAAAATACTGATATAAAACTAATATAAGCACAGATTTTTGTTCTTATACATCAGAATCACAGAGCTAGAAGGGGCCAATGCAGGATCAATCTAGAGCATCCCAGCAAAGTGTTTATCCTGTGGCACCCCACTGCTTACCGTCCCCCACTGCGAAGACTGCCCATTTACACTCATTCTCTGCTTCCTATTAATTAGCCAGTTTTTGATCCACAAGAGGACCTGTCCTTTGACTCCATGACTCTCGAGCTTACTAAGGAGCCTTTGATGAGGAACTTTATCAAAAGCTTTCTGGAAGTCAAGGTAAACAACATCTATTGTGTCCCCTTTGTCCACATGTTTGTTAACCCCCTGAAAGAACTGTAACAGGTTAGTGAGGCAAGATCTTCCCTTACAGAACCCATGCTGAGTATTCCTCTATAACTTGTGTTCATCATTGTGCCTACTCATTCTGTCCTTGATAATGGTTTCTACCAACTTTCCCGGTATTGAAGTCAGACTGACTGGCCTGTAATTTCCTCTGGAACCCTTTTTAAAGATCGGGGTGACATTTGCTTCCTTCCAGTCCTCAGGAATGGAGGCAGATTTCAGTGAAAGATTACATAGAAGCCCTCCCACTCTTCCCCCCCTCTCCAGACACCAGAACATAAGAGGCCCTGCTGAATCAGGCCAGTGGCCCATCCAGTCCAACACTCTGTGTCACACAGTGGCCAAAAAGCAGATGCCATCAGGAGGTCCACCAGTGGGGCCAGGAGACTAGAAGCCCTCCCACTGTTGCCCCCCAAAAGCAGATGCCATCAGGAGGTCCACCAGTGGGGCCAGGGGACTAGAAGTCCTCCCACTGTTGCCCCCACCCAAGCACCAGGAATACAGAGCATCACTGTCCCAGACAGAAGAACATCAGAGAAGCCCTGTTGGATCAGGCCAGTGGCCCCTCCAACCCAACACTCTGTGTCACACAGGGGCCAAAAAGCCAGGTGCCATCAGGAGGTCCACCAGTGGGGCCAGGAGACTAGAAGTCCTCCCACTGTTGCCCCCACCCAAGCACCAAGAATACAGAGCATCACTGCCGCAGACAGAAGAACATAAGAGAAGCCCCGTTGGATCAGGCCAGTGGCCGCTCCAGCCCAACACTCTGGGTCACACAGGGGCCAAAACCCCTCACCCAGAGGGTCAGAATTCCAGAAGCCCTCCCACTGCCTCCCCCCAAGCATCCCTGCCCCAGAGAGGGAGTTCCATCTATCCCCTGTGGTGAAGAGCCACTGATGGACCTCTGCTCCAGATGTTGATCCGATCCCCTCTTGAAGCTGGCTATGCTTGTAGCAGTGAATTCCACATGTTAATCTCCCTTTGGGTGAAGGACTTCCTTTTATCCCTTCTAACCCAACTGCTCAGCAATTTCCTGGAGCGCCCACGAGTTCTTGTATTGTGAGAAAAGGACGGAAACTCCCCCAGTGCCATCTTCGGGGATGCATTCTCCAGGAAGAGCCAGGATACCATCTCCTGCGCCATCAAAAGTCCTTGCTCAGTGGCCATCTTCCTCCCTCCTTCATTCTGAACATGAACGCAGTTAACTGTGTCCTCATGGCTTGTAAACTTTTAGCCCTTGTAAAGCTATTGAAGCCAGTGGCCCTCAGCATACCTTGCAGCAGCAATTCCCACCCAGTAGGTATTGTGTGATCAGATCCCAGATGTACGGTCTTAACAGCTAGTGCTGGGATGTGTATGTGGAGGAATACCCTCTCTCACAGGTGCCATCAGGAGGTCCACCAGTGGGGCCAGGAGACTAGAAGCCCTCCCACTGTTGCCCCCCTCCAAGCACCAAGAATACCCTAACCCTTCTCCGGCTGCCACAGGGTTCACATCTGTCCCCCAAGCAACTTCCTTCTTCTGCTTCCTTTTCCAGCTGCACCCTGGTTTGTCCCCCTCCCCCAGCGGCTGTTTCCCTCCTGCCTCTTGCCTCCCCTCTCACACCCAGAGCTCCGTGGCTGCTTCCTGTCTCCCTCTCGCACGCACCACTTCTGCTTCCTTCTCCAGGGCTGCTTCTCCTCTTTTGGGGAGGGATTTGTTCCCTTTCAAAATGACCCTGATTAGGAATCAGAACACTTGGATTGGTCTTTATACCTTGGAGAACTGGAGTGATTTCAGACGCCAAATGGCAATAGTGCACATGGGTAACCAGCTCTCAGTTCAGTCCAGGAGGATGTGCCATTCGACTTCTGAAATCACTTTTGGGAAGTTTCTCTTCCCTGCACTTTGTGTTACATTTCATGGCACGCCTGGCCCAGCCCAACAAAGCGACGTTTATGTCAGCTCTGGCCCTGGTAACAAATGAGCTTGATGGCTCTGCTCTGTCTGCCATTCTCCACCGCATTGTGTGGGTTGCCAAACTCTGCATCTTTCCCTGCTTTGTCAGAGCTTTCTGGGGCTGGGGCAACCAGAACTGCACTGGTCCCTTTCAGTCACTTAGGGTTTAGTTCTTCCAGCAGCAACACACCAAAACCACTGGCACTGTTGCATTGTCCACCATGATAGTCCCTGGACAGTCCTTGCTAGGAAGTCCCAATCAGGGTGAGCAGACGTGTGCACCATTTCATACCGACAGGAATCTCCTTGGCCTTTCTCCTGATGGTGGATTAGTCGTATCCTTTCCCCCAGCCATCTAGCCCAGTGACTATCACTGAGCATTTGCTTATTTTTAATCACACTTCTATCCTGCCCTCCCGAGGGTCTCTTGGGGCAGAGCTAATTACTCATGCAGTGTCTGCCCTGGAGTTCCCCTGAGCAAGAACTCTCCACACAGCGCATAGCGCTAGAAGCCTCAGTCACACCCTGCCGCCTTTAGTGATCTTTCCAAAGGAAAAGCCCCAAATGATGCTGCAGCCTTTTCTTGTGGAAGTGCTCCAGTCCAAAGTGCGTCTGCATCCTTCTCCATTCCCTTTCCCGGCTCCACAGGATCCTTTGAGAGATGCAAACTAGACTTGTGCATTTCTTTCATCCTTCATCACAATTACAAAATGGGGAAGTTCTACTTTTAACACCCTAACTGAACAGCCTATAATGGAGAGGGGTGGGGCATCCCCCCATGATTTCGGTTCTTCTTCGGCTCTTGCAGACTTGCCTTCCTCTGACTCAGCCAGGTTCCCTTTCAGGAGACAGGCAGCCTTTTCCTCAGGACGACATGTGGCATGTTCTCTTCTGGGGGGGGGGGGGGAAGCCCTTCTCAACTGCCTGCCTGCCTGCCCCGATGCTCTCCTCGTGCCCCCAAATGCCCTTCCTGATCTTGTCAGTTTGCCTCTTCCTTTTGTGACCCTTCGGTGGCCTCCGGCCCCCTCGCTGCACGCTGCAGTTCCTGCTCTCTGGGCAGCCCTTCCTGTCACTCGTCCCCCTTCCTTCCCCTCCCCCACTGGGACGCTTCGGTTCAGGATATGTCTGAAACTTGGCAGTGTGACTGTCCCCCTGGGAGAACTGCAATCGTCACAAGTTCTGTCCAGGTTGGATGGAAACCATGAAGGCACAGACCTGAGGAAAGGGGGGGGGGTCTTCCATTGAAACCAGCGGGGACATAACAAAGATCATAATGAAAGAAACAACAAACCAAAGCGGAATGAATAGCAAATGTGAAGGAATGAAGCAAACTTCCACCCACAAGACCAGTGTATACTTTATTCCAGATGTGGCCATACCAGAGTTCTATATAAAGGCATCAGCATTCGTCATGACTCCTCCCCCACAACCAGCACCTCCCTGTCTGTGGGGAAACAGTCTCCTCTGGGGCTGCAGTTTCCTTCCCCACCTGGAGATCAGAAGCTCCACGTCTCTGGCTGCCTGGCTGTGCCCCTGGCCGCCTCCCTCCCTCCCTGCTGTCACCCAGTCAGTTCTCAGAGGGGCCGGCTGGAGGCCTAGGAGGACCCCCCCCCCCTCATTCTCTGTCTGTGGGGCGGCTGACAGACTCCACTGCGGGAAGCTCCTCTGTGGGCCACTCACGCCTCAGGCTCAGCTGCCCCTCCTCTGCCTTCTTCGGCAGGCCAGCAGGGAGCAGAAATCGGACTTCTAACTAAAACCATAAAGGTTTCCTAAAAGAACAAAACACACACACACACACAGGATTCTCTCCAGGGAGCAAAACTGGAAAACTGCATTCTCTCTCCCCTGAGCGACACTTGCCCCCCTTTTTGCACGAAGCTGCCTGGTCCCTGTGATTTTAGGGGCCTGAAGCCCCAAGAGCTTATGCCAGGCTTGGAAGCTAGCCAGAGTCAGGAAGTGGATGGTCCCGCCTCCCCCCCTCCCCCCGCAGGAAGACGGAGGCAGCAATGGCAAGCCCCGCCTCTGCTCAACACCCCACAAGCTTGCCAGGAGACCCCCCTTGTTTCCCTGCTGGCTGGAGAGCAGAGACATTGCACAGAGCAGCACCTCTCTGCTCCCAGCTGAGGGGGACCCAGGTGGCTAGAGAGCTGGCTAGGAAGGGGGTGCAACAGGGCCAGGAAGGTGGCGGGGGATGTGTGTGTGAGAGAGAGAGAGGGGAGGAAGACAGAAGCTCTGCTACAACTTGCAGTGAATGCATACCCAAGCCCCTGTCCAGCGTGCACTGGATTTTCCTTTACACCTCTGCTGAGTCAGGCTCATGTTGCTTTCTGTGCACATTCAGTGGAATGCGCTGCTGAAACCTCACAGGGATCCAGGTGAAGAAAATACAGGGTGTCACAGCAGCATTCCCACCCTGTGGGAGGGTGTGCATCCAGTGCAAGTCCAGTGCATACGGTGAGCAGAGCCAGAGAGGAAAGTGAGGGAGTGAGAGAAGCAAAGTCCCACCCCCGCCAGCCCTGCCCTGCAAGGAAACCTGTCTCTCCTGTATGGCTCTGCGCTTCCAGCTCACCTTGACATCCGAGACGCGCCAGCGTCCCAAAAGAAGAGTCAGAGAGAAGTCAAAGATCAGGACAGAGCTTCACAATGAATTCCACGCGAGCCAAGAAAATTTAGTTTCTGGCATCAGATACGTTTTGAAAAGACTGATGGCTGCAAACACATTTTGAATCATAGTTTCCCAGTAAGTCTGGCAGCTGGAGGGAAAGAAGCTGCGTGCAGAGTTGGCCTTCTCCTCCCCCCCACCCGGATCCTGGAGGATGGATTCCTAGGACGGGAGAGGCCCAAGCAGAGACAGCCCACTCCTCTCCAGCTAGCTACAGCTCCCCCTAAAGCCCGGGAAAGAAAGCGGGTGCCTGCTTCCCGGTGCCCCCCCCCCCATGGCTCCCTGCCTGTGCATCCAGAAGACACAGCAACCATCCAGAGATAGAGACCCCTCCCCAGCCACGAGGGGGCCCACTCAACCCTCCACACACACACACACCCGCCCAGAGGATCCCGCCACGAGGCAGCCGGTCCTTCCCCTCAGGCGGAGAGTCTGCAGGCAGCGGAGCCTCCATGGGGGGAAGGAGGGACCCCTCCTCCACAAGGAAGCCTTGGCCAGCTCGGAAAGGAGTCCCATTTCCTGCCCCCCCATGGACGCTTGCCCCGCTCTCCCTTCTTCAGGACGGGGTGCTAAAAGAAAGCCAGAGCGGCTCGGCCTCGGGCCTGGGGGTCGCATTCCTGGAAGCAGAAGAGGAGGGGTCTCCTTGATGTGGGGGGGCAGCAGAGGCAAGGCCTGCGCAGAGCAGGCGCCCACCCAAAGACAGATATCCCTCTTCCGAAGCACATGTCCCCGCCCCCACACCCAAAGGCTCCACAGCTCGGCCCAGAAGGCCTTCCACCCCACACGTCCCTCAGTGGCCCAGAAGGGCACGCAGGAGCTCTGGGAAGTTGGGCTGTCCCCCAGCCTGTCACAGGGTCCCAGGCGGGGTAGCAGCACAGAACCCTGGCCCTCCACGGTGGCATCCAGGCACGACAAGTGGCACCCCTCCGTCACCTACAAAGCCGAGACAGAGAGAGAGGGGGATGGAGAGCCTGCTCATGAAGACCCCCTCCTCCCCAGGTCCAGCATATGTAGCGTCTGAAGACAACCTGAGTCCGCTCTGACCCAGGACCCACAAACTCCTCCAGAGTCACGGTGGAAAAACCAGGAAAGGGATCTTGGAGACTAAAGTCGGGAGTCTCATCCCAGCTACCAGAGGAGTCGGTTTACACCCCACGTGCTCTACCTGAAGGAAACCTGAGAGAGCTCTGAGAAAACTGGGCCTGGTCCTCAGTCACCCAGCAGCAGGCCTCCCCTGGAGGAGGAGGTGGAGTGGGGAATCGAACCTGGCTCTCTAGGCCAAGGATTCGCCTGCTCCACTGCCCAGCCCTGGAGTGCCAGAGGCCTCCCCCCGCCCGCTCCTCCACCACTCACATCATAGAAGGCAGCGGACGCCCCTCCCTCCTGCAGCCGGTAGAGGGCAGGGTTGAGGAAGCCCAGAGGGGGCAGCCCTCGCTGGAGACGCCGGTCGTTGATCAGGGCAAGGATGCCCCCCACCACAGGAGTCGAGGCCTGTCCCGGAGAGGGAGGGAGGCGAGTGAGCCCTGGCCTGGAGATGCACCCTGAGGGGCCGGGCACAAGGCGAAAGAGGCCGGGGGGAAGCTCACCGAGGTGCCGGAGACCCACGGCATAGGGATGCGGTTGATCACCACCCAGTAGTTGTCGGAAAGGGCCGCCAGGTCCGGGTAGGCTCGCCCGCTGGTGTTGTAGTAAGAGGAGGGCGGCAGCTTGGAGGCTGTGCTCAGGAACCGTTTCACTGCGGTCCGACCTGCGTGGCAAAAGGGAGACCGTCTGGGGCAGCTGCCTGAGGCACAAGGAGAAGCTGCCTGGCCCAGCTGCTCACTACTGGGCTCCACAGAAGCCTGGCCGTCACGGGGCTCTCTGGCACCAGGCTGCTGGAGCCCAGGGTATCTCCCTGCCCCGCCCACCTTGTGGCCCGGTGAGCAGCAGAGAGCTCAGGGGAAGGGAGCAAGGGACGGGGGGGGGGAGGCCTGCACCTGGTAACCCGGCATGGGGAAGATGTTGCTGAAGCCGCCTCCACTGATGTAGTCGACCACTTCGGCACTCACCAGGAAGGGTGCTGGAAGGACGTCCCGCCCACTGTTGTCACGTAAGGACTGTGGACACAGGAAGAAGGAAGTCCTGCCCAGCCGGTCGGGCCGAGGCTCACCTGGGCTGCTCCTGCCTCCCCAGGACCCCAATGCCTTTTGTTTCTTAGTGAAAGGTTTCCAGCCAGACTCCCTCCAAGGACTGAGTCCACTCACGGAGAATCTCTTCCACCCGCTGTGAATTGGGTGCTTGACGTGGCCTCCCCCCTCCCCCACCAGCAGCTCCAAAGGAAGAAGGGGGAGGCTCCCCCCCCAGTGACAACTGAGGCACTCTTCTGCACAGCCGGATGGGGGGGCCACAACCCACAGTGGCCCCAACCGCAGGCGCTGCTGTGGACAAAAGGCCCTTCCTTCGAGTCGTCCTCGGCCCCCAAGGGCCTGCTGGTCTATGCAATGACGCACAAAGGGCCCCTCAGGCCACCTTCACTGCAGGGCTTCCCGAGCCCTTCCCAGGGAGGGGTCCAGAGAGCCTGGCGGACAAAGACTCACTCCTCTTCCCCACGCCCCCCCCCCTCAGCAGCAGCAGGCACTAGCTGCCCCTCACCTGGAGGCTGGGAAGCTGAGGCCGGAACACGTGCTTTCCCCGGAGACCTTGCGGCAACCTGCCCCTGAGTCACCTGGACACACCAAAAAGCAAACGGCCAGCTCTCAAACCCCAGCTCCCCCACTGCTGGACATGACCCCGAGAGACTTGGAGAGAGGGCACCCAAAGCAGCCCCCCGCCCTCCCCCCGTGCTGCCCTCTAAAGCCCCGCGGGGAAGATGGGAAGGAAGACGGAGGCCCTCCCCCCGCCTGCACGGCAGCCCTGCTGGGGAGTGTGGGGAGGAGGGGGGCACAACCTGGCCGCTGCGTCTGACTCTCTCAGACAACAACAAGGGTTCCATTGGCAAGGGGGGGTGTGCAGGGGTGCCCAGGCACATGCGCAAAGCGCTCCGTCCTTGGCAGAGGCTGCTGCTCCCCCTCCCCCCTGCCCCGTACCTGAGGCAAAGAGGATGCTGATCCCCCGGGCTGCCGCCTTCATGAACTCCACATTGACGCGGGCCATGTAGGCCTGGGAGAGGCTGTCCTCGTCGTCGCCGTAGCTGACGGTGTGCACCCAGGGCAAGGCCGACGTGTTGCTCAGGCACCAGCAGCCAGTCCAGGAAGGGCTCCTGGCTCTCGTGCCTCCCTAGGGGGGGGGGAGAGAAGGGGGCATCTGGCTCAGCTGGGGGCCTGATGGGCAGTGGGACACTGGCCGGCCCTGCATGTCCATCTCCTTAACCTTCCAGGAGGTTCATAAACCCACAGAGGAGGGGAATTGTACGCACACAACCACCACCAGTGGCAGCAGCAGCCATGACCTACCGGCCAAGGGTCTGTGCCCAGCCCACCCCTCCAGAGACCAGCAAGGGGGTACTCAGGGCCATTCCAGCCCACGGCCTGGGGGCCGAAAGGACCACCTGTCTCCTGGGGCCTTCCCCTGCTACCTCCTGCCAGCCCCCCACCCCCACGAAAGGGGGGCTGCCTGGCACCGACCGGAGGAGGCCGAGCCTCTTCTCTTAAATCTCCCCCCCCCCACTGTGAGACAGGCTCCCAGGGGGGGCAGCATCCGCAGAGGGGAACTTCCTCAGGAGGGCCGGCAAGGCCCCGCCCAGATGTTTGGCCTTCTCCTTACAGCGTACAGAATGACACTGGGGACGGGGGGGGAGGCCTGTATGTTTTAAATTGCAGAGGGTGCAGTTTGCAAGCCTTCTTGAATCCCTAGGAATATATATTTTAATAAACAATAAGAATGCGATAGTGAAATGGAAATGCATAGAACTATTGATGTTGTTATAAAAATACGCAAAGAGAAGAAGAATTGCAGATTTATACCCCGCGCTTCTCTCTGAATCAGAGACTCAGAGTGGCTCACAATCACCTCTATCTCCTCCCCCCACAACAGACACCCTGTGAGGTGGGTGGGGCTGAGAGAGCTCTCCCAGAAGCTGCCCTTTCAAGGACAACTCAGCAAGAGCTCTGGCTGACCCAAGGCCATTCCAGCAGGTGCAAGTGGAGGAGTGGGGAATAGCTGGGGAGATTTCAAAGAGCTTCATCACATCTCTAAAATACAGGCGGGCGTAAGGCAACCCTCAAAGGGAAGTGTGTTTTAAAGAAGACATGCCATCACTGAAAAGGCCCTGTCCTGGCAACCACTAGACTTGTGCAGAGAGAAGGGACTGGGAAGAGGCCTTCATTGGTGAGTGGGACATTAAGGGGGAAAGGTGGTCCTTGAAGAACGCTGGACCCAAATCGTTTAAAGCTTTTTATAGGGTCCCTCATGACGTCCTTACAGGTATACCAAGGACTGAGGACTGCAGGATAGTGAGGTGGGTAGGGAACTGGTTGGAGAATCACTCAGAGAGGGCAGGCTATAAGCAGAAGCTAAGACGCAAATTTCATCTGACTGGCGGGAGATGTCCAATGGGGAGCCACAGGGTTCTGCTCTGGGCCCAGTCGTTTTCAATATTTTTATTGATTTGGATGAGAGTGCTGAGGAGCAACTCATTAAATTTGCAAATGACGCCAAATTGGGAAGAGCAGCAAACACCCCAGGGGGTTGGACTAGATGACTGGAGGTCCTTTCCATGAAATAGAAGATAAAATTCAATGAGATTTGAACACACTGGGAAAGTGGGCAGATGTGAATAAGATGCAATTTAAAAGGATAAGCGCTGTGTTCTACATCTGGATAACAAAAAGGAGGAACATGCATACTGGATAGGGGATTCACTTCTGGGTAGCAGCGGGTATGAACAGGGTCTTGGGGTACAGGTGGACTGCAAGTTAAATAGCACTGAGCTGCCAGTGTGATGCAGCAACAAAAAAGGCTAATGTGATCTTGAGGTGTAGCAAGAGAGGCATAACATCCAAATTGCAAGATGTCCTAGTACCGCTGTACACTGCATTCGTCAGGCCACCCCTGGAGTCTTGTGTGCAGTTCTGGAGGCCTCCCTTCAAGGAGGAGGTGGGCAGAATGGAGCAGGTGCAGAGAAGAGCGACAAGGATGCTCAGGGGCCTGGAGACCAAGAAGTCCCAGGGGGGGAGGCGGAGGGACTTGGGGAGGCTCAGTCTGGAGGAGGTGGGGGACAGGATTGCTCTGCTGAAGTCTTTGAAGGGCTGTCCCTTAGAGGAGGGCAGGGAGATGTTCCACTTGGCAGCAGACGAGAGGACTAGCAAGAATGGGTTTAAATTCAGGGCGGGAAGGTAGTGGCTGGATAGTAGGAAAAAACTTTTTTTATATAGTCAGAGTTCTAGAGTGGAATCAGCTCCCAAGGGAGGTGGTGAGTTTCCCCTCCTGGCAGTCTTTCAGCAGTGGCTGGGGTGCTCTAGGCTGATCCTGCACTCAGCAGAGGTTGGGCTAGATGGCCTCTTCTACCTCTGTGATTCTAGGATTCTTGGTGAAACTCTGCACCTTGAATTGTGCCCAGAATCAGACAACAGTACAGATCTTTCAGAAGAGGGGCCGTGCGATCCATAAACAGCAGTACAGAGCAGAAAGAACAGAGCATCACAGAACAAGCAGCAAAGTGGCCAGTGGCTCAGGAAGACCCCCCCAAATAACGCCCCCCCCCCCCAGCTTGCTTGTCAGTCTGAGATTCAAGGCCCAGCCCTGGCTCTTCCCCATCAAATGCAAAGTGCATTTCAAGCATCGTGTATGTCTAAAGTTCCTCCTCAAAGGCTCCTAAGGAAGCTCAAGAGTATGTCAAGCATGGTAGAATTCCATTGGTAATTGATTGTTTTAGGGTCCTCCATAAAGCTGGTCTGTGAAATATCATGGAGGACCAAGGTCTGTTAGCTCTGTTATTCTTTCCCCCTCCCCCTTCTTGCTTTATTGCTTGCAAAGTAGAAGTAGAGAGAAACGAAACTAACTTGAGAAAGAGTAATCAGCACCTTCCCATACATTCCTGTTAGGGAGTGTGACACATCTGGGGAAAGCAAGGATGGAGTCCTGATAACGCCATGAGAATGTAGACATTTATGATAATGTGTGAGAGCGCATCCCTCGCCCCCACCTTTTGGAATCCTTTTGAAGTAAGCCTTAAAAGTATTGCATCAATGTATCTTTAGCATCACTCTCAAGAATCTGTTACACTGAAAGTATCAGTCTCGAAAGTATCAAACTCAACTTGTCATTGAAACCACATGCTTGACAGAGTCATGGGGTAAAAGCACAAGTCCTCTTGTGGATCAAAAACTGGCTAATTAATAGGAAACAGAGAGTGAGTAGAAATGGGTAATTTTCTCAGTGGAAGATGGTAAGCAGTGGGGTGCCGCAGGGCTCGGTACTGGGGTCCCATGCTCTTTAACTTGTTCATTAATGATTTGGAGTTGGGAGTAAGCAGTGAAGGGGCTAAGTTTGTGGATGACACTAAATTATACAGGGTGGTGAGAACCAGAGAGGACTGTGAGGCACTCCAAAGGGATCTGTCGGGGCTGGGCAAGTGGGCATCAATGTGACAGATGAGGCTCAGTGTGGCTAAGTGCAAAGTAATGCACATTGGGGCCAAAAATCCTAACTATAAATACATTGATGGGGTGTGAACTGGAGGAGACTGACCAAGAGAGAGATCTTGGGGTCGTGGTAGATAATTCACTGAAAATGTCAAGACAGTGTGCGACTGCAATTTAAAAAAGGCCAATGCTATGCTAGGAATTATCAGGAAGGGAACTGAAAACAGATCAGCCAGTATCATAATACCCCTGTATAAATTGATGGTGCGGTCTCATTCAGAGTACTGTGTACAATCTTGGTCACCCACACCTCAAAAAATATATTACAGCATTGGAAAAGTGCAGAAAAGGGCAACAAGAATGATTCAAGGGTTGGGAACACTTTCCCTATGAAGAAATGTTAAAACGCTTGGGGCTCTTTAGCTTGGAGAAATGTCGACTGACATGATAGAGGTTTACAAGATTATGCATGTGATAGAGAAGGCAGAGAAAGAAGTACTCTTCCCCCTTTCTCACAATATTGAGAACTCATGGGCATTCAATGAAATTGCTGAGCAGTCGGGTTAGAACGGATAAAAGGAAGTCCTTCTTCACCCAAAGGGTGATTAACACATGGACTTCACTGCCATGGGAGGTGGCGGCAGCTACAAGCATAGACAGCTTCAAGAGGAGATTGGATAAGCATATGGACCAGAAGTCCATAAGTGGCTATTAGTCACAGCATATTGTTGGAACTCTCTGCCTGGGGCAGTGATGCTCTGTATTCTTGGTGCTTGGGGGGGGGCACAGTGGGAGGGCTTATAGTGTCCTGGCCCCACTGATGAATCTCCTGATGACACCTGGTTTTTTTGGCCACTGTGTGACAGAGTGTTGGACTGGATGGGCCATTGGCCTGATCCAACATGGCTTCTCTCATGTTCTTATGTAAGCACCCAGTATTCTCCCATCTCTCCACAGGCATGAAGTAGAGCAGTGTTTCCCAAGCTTTGGGCCAGGACCCAAAAGTGGGTCATGAAGCCTCAGAAAGTGGGTCACAGCCCAGCCCTCCTGGAAACCAGCTCTGACCCTGGAAATGGGATGTCTTCCACGTCACGCATGCGTTGGGCTTGGCTTCTTCCCTGTCCAGACATGTATGTGGATTCAGACAAACTTATCCTGATGTCCTGGAGAGAATCTCCGGGCATCTGGCGGGGGAGGAGGGATTAGAGGGAGTCATAGAGAGGGGGGGGGCAAAGGACTGGAATCTCACCCCCATCTGCAATGGCTCTGCTGGGTAATATCAGGAAGGGGAAGCCATGGATCGTTATTTAAAATAAAGCTCTTTTTTCTATTAGGAAGGGGAAGGAATGAAACGGTCCTAAGGAAAATACAAAGGTTCTTAAAACTATGTATTTGCTGTACAAGTGGGCTAATGCATAAAACAAGGGCAGCGGCCACAAGAGATAATGAGGTACAGGCAGACAGGTAGAGGCGAATAGGCAATTAACCTCTTTTCTGCCTGCCGTCACAAGAAGCAGCTTAACTCCTCCGCCAACAGAAAACACTGATAAGCTAAACCATCCAGACAGTTTCTCAAACACACCAATTAACACCCAGGATTGGCTCTGGGCCAGGTTGTACTTCCAGGTCAGGCCTCCGCTGCAATCACAACGAATGTGTTAATGGCTGAAGTTTAGATCTTGCCACATCCCCACAGTCAGAAGGCAACTTGCTTGGGGCTTGTGGTACAAGGAGAGCTGCTTTCTCAAACACATCTGGCCAGCCGCAATAGAAAATGGGATGCTGAACCAGATGGGTGATGGGAGAACTGCCCAGGGGACCAAGAAGCGCCAGGCCAGCTCTGGCTGGGTCACCATCCCAAGTCAGTTTGGACTTGCTGGCCTGAAACGGGGGAAGGACGGGAAGTGGGCAGAAGCCAGATGGGGCCAATTAGAAAATAAAGGGAAATCTTTACAGCAGATTAGAGGTGAGGGGGAATACTAGAAAGAACAGTCTGTGAAGAAAAGATCAGGCAAAGGCTTATGGGGCTAAAGAGCTTCTTAGTGATGCTATTCTGGAAGAAAAAACAACCGGAGTAACGTGTGGCCATCAGGAGCCCAAGGCCAGCCATGCACCAATTCAGGCCAGAGCTCCTGTCCAAACTCCTTCTTGACTGCAAAAACCTCCTTGTGCGTCCCACATTAATGAAGGCCTCACAAGAACCAGCGTTTGGGCAGCAGAAACACGACGGATTATCAGAGAAGTCAGGCTGTATGTTTCCCATAATGCAAACAGACAATGCCAGCTGCTTGTCTCTCTCTTCCTCTGACAATTGAAACCGTTTGGTTCTTTCATTACAAAAAGTCGCTGACCCCTTGTTGTTCCAGAAGGCTCCACACAAGGCCAGAGCCCAGAGAGGAGGAGACCTTCATGGGGGGGGCGGTCCTCCCAAGGCTGAAGAGGGGGAGGGCAGCACAACGCAGTTGACCACCCAGCTGGGAAGGGGGGGTTACCTCCATTGCTGAAGACCCAGGTGGAGATGTTCGCCCCCGTGCTCATGAGATACTCCACGTCCAGGCTGGCTTCAATGCCAGCCTTGCCCCAGCCCTGGCGCCCGATGACCTGGTCCACGTTCGAGCGGTGCGGGAAGCCCCCCCCCAAAGAGCTGCATGAACTCGGCCAAGTCCGCCTGGTGGAAGTACTGCTCCAGGAACTGCCGAGGGAAGGAGAGAGCGGCGTGAGCCCGGCTGGTGCCTCGGGGCAGGAGGCTCTGGCCACAAACTATCCACCTGCCAAGGCTTGGGGACAACTTCTGACCCCATTAGCCCTCGGACACGGCCCTGCAAAGCAGGCTGGCCCCCAGAGCACCCCGCTGAGGCCACCAGGCCAGGCGTGCGACGAGCAGAAAGAGCCCCGCCTCTCTTGCTCATCTCACTTGACATAACAAAGGGAGGCAGAGCAGAGCAGAGCCTTCTGCAGGAAGGAAGAACAGGTATGTCTGGGGCCACGGGCTCAGCGCATCCACATCGACCCGGCACTCCCGATGCCCCGGGCTCAGTCCCTGGTGGCATGCTCAGCTAAGGGGCCTCCTTTCTCTGATCAACAGCCTGCCTCGGTCAAGGGCCTGTGGGCATCCAGCCTGTGCCACAGGAGGGGAGGCTGATGGGCTGATGGCTGCTCATCTGTGGATGCCGGCTGTGCGCCCCCCCCCCCCCACTGGGGTAGCTGTCCAGGGTGACCTCTTGGAAGGCGCTGAGAGCAGGCTCCTTGGGCAGTCCTGGCTGCTTAGAGGAAGGTGGCGGGGGGGTGGGTGGGAGAGCTCTCCCCAGCCATGTTACCTGGGCACAGGCTTGGCTGTTGTTGGCTGCGGCCCCCACATCCTGCTCGGTCAGATTGTAGCGTTTGCGGATCACAGCTGGCGTGACGCCCAGGTGGAAGGAGGAGGAGGGGGACAGCCCCCGCCAGGAGGAAGCCTTCTCTGCGCCCCACCCCCCCCGGACCACCGCCTTCTTGTCAGCTGGGGAACCGGTGAAGGCCCCCCACTGGGGATCAAGGGGGGAAGACAAAGATGCACATCTGGTAACTTGACTCTCAAACACCAGAGCTCAGCAAGCCCCTTGGGGGGGAGGGAGGGACAGCCTGGAAGGCCTGGTGTCCAGGCGGGGAGGAACCGTGCCCCGCAGATCCCCCTTTCCCTACCGAACTCCACATGCTCAGCCAGCTCCTCCTTCAGAGCGTAGGGGAAAGGTGACCGCACCACACTGCGCTCCTCGCCATCCCTGTAGCGGTGGAACTGAGCACCTGGCAGGAGCTGCTCCGCAACACTGCAGAGAGAAGGTCAGGCCGCAGCCGCTCAGGACCGACAAGGGGAGGGGTGTGTCTCCCTCTGCTGCCCCCCCCCCCCAACTCACCTTGCTGCCATCTGGCACTGCAAGAAATCCCTGGTCTGCAACTCCTGGCAATCTCGGACACCGGAAGCCTCCAGCCACTTGTGGACAGTGTCCAGTGCTAGGGAAGATGGCTTGACCAAGGCCCCCACCTCAGCCAGCGTCAGGAACTGCCCTAGAAGGCCAGGAGGAGGCACAGGAGAGGAGAGGCCTTTCTGACAGGGCCCCACAGCAGCCTGGGGCCTGCCATCCCATCAGCCACCTCCCAATGCCTCAGGGCAGCAGGCCTCCCCTGCAAACACGCCCCTTGCCCATGCACCCAGACCTGCCTCCTGCTAACTCAGCAGCAGCACCCCGGGGGCCCTTCGGTCTGCTCTGCCCAGCGTCTCCAGCAAAGGAGCCCTGCCCTTCCCCTCCTGCCTGGTCCTGTTCACTGAAGATGCTGCGCGGGGAGGGGGGGTGGGCTGGCCAACCTTCTGCTGCAGAACAAGGGCCGGTCCAAGGCCTGTCCAGGAAGCCAAAGGGCTGGGGCAGCTCCTCACCACGCCAGCTCCCCTGGAAGAAGAGCCCTCTGCCCCAGCGCTCCTCCCACCCCCCAGCCTCAGGGCAGAGCAGATACCTGCCTCACCCCCCCCCCCCCATCAAGGGGTCAGGTGCAGATCTGGCCTTCACTTCACTCACAGCCTTGTCTGTCTCCTGAACGAGGACACAAAGCAGCCCACAACACAGCTCCCTCCCCTCCCCCATCTTGTTCTCATCACAACAACCCTGTGAGGTGGGTCCAGCTGGGAGGTGTCCCTGGCCCAAGGCCCCCCACTGCCCGGAGTTAAACCCTGCTGGTCTTCACGGCGTCCCTGGCTGGGCTCAGGCTTTGCTCTGCTGCTTCAGACCGACACGCCGGGCCCTGCTGCATCCCTCTCTGGACGCTCCCCTCCCCCTCCCCGCGGTGATCAAAGGGCCAGAGCAGCCCCCCTCCCAGCGGCTGGGGCCACCCCAGGACCGGCCCTGACTGAGGGAAGGACTGGGCTGCCATGCAGTCCGAAGGGACCTCGCAGATCTTCTGGGTCAAAGCAAAACATGCGGAGGGACCTGACTCCACCACTCCAGACCCTGAGAAACATCCAGACAGCGAGAAGCAGAACAGAAAACAGCTCAAAGGAGAAGTCCTCCCAAAGCTGACAGAGTCTCTGAAGCAAGTCTTGCTCTCTCTCCACTCTCTTTCATCTGCTGCCCTGCAGAGCTGGGAGGTTCCCCTTTGCTGCAATGACCACAGCCCCGGAGAGGTTGTCTTCCCCCCTCAGAAGAACCCGTTGTGCACCTGCTGGTTCCTTCCCACTGTCAGGAGCCTGGGGAACGCAGCTTTCCATCCTCCCTCAAGCCAGCACAGAGCGTCTCTGAGCACCAGCCTGGCCGAGCTATCTCTTTCGAAATGCCTGCGACCTCAGCCTTTCCTTGCAAGAAAGGGTCTCCAGCCCCTCGGCCGCGTTGGCTCCTCTTCCAGCTGCTGGGGTGGGCGGGCAGGACCCTCTGCTCTGCCCTCCTTGCCCCAGGAGCCTTGGACCCCCCCAACAGAGAGAGAGAAGGGGGGGATCCTGGAGTCAGAGCGGGATGCCTGGATGTACGCCCCCCATCCCATTGGGGGTGACTCTGAGATCCTTCCTCCGCCCCCCCCCCCCACCACATGGAACTGGCCTCTTCCGCTGCCACAGAGAGAACTGCCCCTCTCCTTCTCGGGGGAGCTGGTCAGCCTGGCAAGAGGCTCCTCTGGAGCACATCTGCCGTTCTGCAGGAGGCACAGTCTGGCCATGAAGCATCCTTTCCCAGCTTCTGGGATCCCTGCTCTCCCAGTGGGAGGAAGGAGGAGAAGGGCTCCACACATCTCTCCTCCACAGCCACAGCCCACCCCCCGCAGGGGCACCCTGGCCTGTCTCCACACCGCTACTCTCTGGGCAATGACCTGCTTCTTCTGGAAAGCCCCACAGCGACACTCCCTCAGCCAGTGACGTAGCCAAGAGCCTGTCCCAAGGATGTTAATTCCTTTATCTGCCCTTTCATCAGTCTGGGTGCCTCTGCTGCTAATTGTAGCCACTCGCGATGACGCTTGTTTTGCCACAGGCCCATTCATGTGTTTTCAATGCGCACCTTCAAGCAGGAGAGCAGCGCATGCCAAATACAAGGAAGCCTGTCTATTGCTCTCCGCAGCACATCTTTCTGAATGCGGCTGGCCCAGGCAGTCCGTAGGGCAGGAGAAGACCTTCCCTCTCCTCCTCCACAGCTGGTGGCCATCGCCAGCTCTTCCTAGCAATGTCTCGGGCAGAAGTTCTCATGCCTGACTTTCAGCCACCTCCTCAGCTTCTCCTATGGGGAAAGGAGGAGAAAACCTCTCTTTTCTCCCCCCATCGCCACACATACATAGACCCCTCACTGACCCACACACACACACTTTCAGAAACCTGAAGATGACCGTTCACATTCTCAACCAGACCTTCTGTCCACCAAAGTCACTTTTTACTCTGACCAGCAGGAGCTCTCTGGGGTTCCAGGCAGACGACGTCTCTACCAGTCCTCCCTCTAAGCTGAGTGAGGGTGAATTAGCTCACAAGTTTGTAGCCTCCAGCTCACACAGTTTTGTCTTAGCTCAGGGAAAATGGCCCCAGAGCACACTCATGGAGGCAGGAGCTCCCAAAGTGGAGTTTTGCTCACAAGACTCTGCACCTTAGAGGGAATGTTGGTCTCTACCCCGTCACCCGCTGCCCAGTGAGCTGGAAATGCTGGGGGGGCTGGAGCGGAGACCTGCCCAGTGCATGAAGCCGTCTGAGGTGGAACTCAGGCCCTTGGTCTGGCAGAGCCGGCATCATCCACTCAGGGTGGCAGCTGCTCTCCAGGGTCTCCATCTTCCACCTGATCTCCTGCCTGGTCCTCAGAAGTGGGGAATGGAACCCTCTGCCCCCCCCCCCCCCCCGGGACCTTTCCCTTCTCAGAGAATGCAGGAATCTGACCCATTTAGAAGAGGTTATGAATGTCTTCCTCCACCTACGTGTTGCTGTACAAAAAGTGAAAAGGTAAAAACTCAGTGAAGCAGTTAACCTTTTTAACCCCCCAAGGAGCAAACCTGCCAGAACAGAAATGACCCCGTGCGTGCGGAACAAAACTTTTAAAATGTGAACTGAAGTCCGCAGTGTCTGCTCCGAGCTTGCGAGACTCCCCCTCCCTCCAGTTGCCAGCAGGAAGAGTGCCCAGCCAGGAGGGTGGGGTCTGCCAGAGGTTTCCAGGCTGCTGACCAGACCTCCCTCAAGGGGTCACACAAGGCCAAGCCCACTCCCCCCCACCCCTGCCGCCAGTCCAGTTGCAGCAGCCAGGAGCCCCGGGAGGTGGAGGCTCCGTCCATTAAGTCACCCTCCCGCCCCCGCTAGGAAAGGGGGGAAGGTCTTTCCTTGGGATGCCCCCTCCGCGGGGCTCAGAGAAGCGGCAGGACTCGCGCGGCACCTTTGCTGAGCAGGAGAGGGGGGGCGGGCAGGACTGACCGTAGTGGGGGGAGCGGGGGTCGGCGAGGCGCTCCACCCATTGGGCCAGGCGCCCCACTCCCTGCTGCCGGAGGGCGAAGGTCAGGCTCAGCCGCTCGGAGGGGGCCACGCGCCCCACCCGACGCCACCCCGACGGCACCCTGCGAGGAGGGAGAAGAAGGAAGACGGGCGGGGGGCAGTCAGGCCGGGGGGCGCCGCTGCCCCCGCTCTGCAGAGCCCCGCCCGCGGCACCCTCCCCCCTTACCGGAAGGGCTGGTCGGGCTCCGGGCTCCGGGGGGCGGCGGGGCGGGCGGGCGGCAAGAGCAGCGGCGGCAGCAGCAGCAGCGCCCACCTGGGCGGGAGACAGAGAGAGAGAGACGGGGGGGGGCGCTCAGGAGGAGAACGCCGCCGCCGCTGCCGCTGCTTCCTCCCCCTCCTCCTCCCGCCCCCCCCCCCCGGGCTCGGCAGCCCAGCCCGCCCCCCCCCCCCGGTACCGGAGCCGCAGCAGGGCCATGGCAGGCAGGCAGGAGCAGCGCCTCTCTCGACTGGGCGGGCAGGGCAGCGGGGGGGGGGGGCGGCCCCGTCAGGTGACTGAGCCGCTGCCTGGACCGCCCCCTCGCTCGCCCCGCCCCCCGAAGGAAACGCCTCCCGGCCGGCCCTGCCCACGCGCGCCTTGGGGGCCACTCCCGGGCAGCCCGACAGGCCCTGTCCCAAGGCTCCTGCGGCTGCGGCCCTTCAAGGCCATGGCGGGCGGGCGGGGCGGAGCAAGTCTTTGCGAGGAGCCTGCAGGTCCCGCCCCGCTCTGGGGAAGGCACGGCGCTTCAGGAGCCTCGGCTGGGCTGTTGCACCAGGCCGGGTGGGCAAGGCAGGAGGGATCCTGCTGGCTGGCTGGCTGCTGCTGTGGGGAAGCTTGCTTGGCCAACGGGGAGGGGAGGGGCAGCTTCCGCCCGGCCAAGAGAAGCTGTCAGCGGCCTGGTTGCATCTGGAGGGAGGGCGCAGTTGACCTGGCGGAGCGTGTGCAGGCAGGGGCCACATCACATTGCAGGAGCAGGGAACACCCCAGGAGACAGAAGTCAAGGAGATCTGAACCAGCTGGAAGAGTGAGCAGATGCCGAAGAAGGTGGCGGCTGCCGTGACCTGTTAACAGAGGCAGGAGCCCTGGCCCCAGCGGGAGTCCTGGGTGCCGTTCTGGAGGTGGGCGGAACGGAGCAGGTGCAGAGGAGAGCGCGGAGGAGGAGGAAGCCCAGCAGCAAAGGCTGAGAGAGGCGTGTTCGGGCTGCAGAAGAGGGGGGACATGATTCCTCTCTGGAAGTATCTGAAGGGAGGAGGGCAGGGAGCTGAGAGGACTCACAGGAAGGGGCTGAAATTAAGGGCAGGAAGATGCTGGCTGGACCTTAGCTTCAGCAGTGGAATCAGCCCCCGAAGGCGGTGGTGAGCCCCCCCCCCCAGCAGTCTTGAAGCAGCAGCTGACAACCCATCTGGGATGCTCCAGGCCAGCCACATGTGGCTCTGGCACACACTTTGTGCGCCTCTCAAAGCCTCCGGGTCTCCACAGGACCACTTAGAGAAGGCATTTGTCTCTTCAAATCACTTCTCCATGCCAAGCCAGCGGGGGGTTTAGAGAATACATTTAAAGTTGCTTTCTTTCCACCATCCCTCCCTTCCTGCCTTGCGGCTCTCAAACATCTGATGTCCATATCTTTCAGCTCTCAAACATCTGAACCTTATTCTGCATGGCTCTTACATTAAGCTAGTTTGGCTGCCCCTGCTGTAGGCTGATCCTGCACTGAGGAGGCAGCTGGACTAGGCGGCCTATCTGGCTCCTTCCTACTCTATGATGATGAGCTCAGCAATCCCCCGGGCTGGGCTTTGTGGGTGAAGAAGCCGGTGGGTGGAGCCAAGAATGCCCTTTTCCCATTTACCTCTCGATCTGATGTTGGCCCTCTCTGAGATCTGGCCAGTTTGGCTACACATTGATCTGTGCTACTGTAACTCAGGGCTGGATTGCCACAATGTGCTCTGTGTGGGGCTACCCTTGAAGACAACCCAGATACTTCCACTCATGTAAAATGTAGCAACTCTGTTGGTGGGATCATTTGAAACCTGTCTTATCGCAGAGGCCTCCGTATTGGCTGCCAGTCTGTGTCTAGTCCCAAGGGAAGGTGCTGCCATTAACGGTTGCAGCCCATTCCTGAGAGCAGCTATGGTGGAGGCAGCCAGTGGCCAGCGTTCTAGTGGTGCTACAGGGTGGTTCCCTCTGCAGTTCTTGACAGGGGAGGCGACAGCAGCAGCTTCCCTGCCTGGCACATCCCCCCCCCGCACAAGTCAGAAAGGTAAACTCTTGTGCCAAAGGTTATTTGGAAAGGGGCTGAAACCAAAGTGGCCCCTGCATGGATTTGGGGGGTGGCCTCATTTGAAGCACTGGTGCAGTTCTGGTCACCGTATCTCTACCACATCTCAGTTGCCTCTGGTTTCTTGCTCAGGGTCTCTGTGGCGCTGTCCAGAATCACACTGGCTTTGTCCTACCATCGGAGACTCTCGGGGGCTGCTGGAACTGCAACCCTTGTGAGGGGCTCTGCACAAGTTGTCCAGGCTGGCCTGCCAAGGCAGACTGCTTCCTGCTCCTGCAGCTTTGGCCCCTCTTTCCCATTGCTGGGGTGGGCTGCCCATGTCTGGAGAGACCCAGCAATGGAGGCTCTGAGAAGAGCTGCCGCTGGAGAAAAATGCCAACACCATCCGCCACAGCCCTGGCACCAGAAAAGCGTCTGGCCCCGTCCACCCCCTTTGGCGGTCATGGCAGTCGTTGACCTTCTTGGGCCCACAATCCATCTCAAAAGCCTTTTACTGTCTCCTCCCCCACCCCCCATGCCGCTAACCCAGCTACTGCCTACCAAGGTATTTGCCACGTGGAAGGATGCCCAACTCCTACTAGGCTCAGACAAAGGCTTCCCTGGTGCCCAGGAATGACAGGCGGCTCCCCTGGCTGGGTGTTGTGCCCTGCGGCATTGGTCCAGAGCAGCCCACAAGTGAGGAAGGGGTGCTGGGAGGCCATCTTCTCATGCCCACTGTCTGCTATCTCCACCTGGATCTCCAAAGGAACCTCAGCCACCCCCCACCCCACCCCCCCGCATGCAGGGAGATGGCACAATCCAGGAGGCACCCAGCTGCCGGCACCCCGCCCACTCCTCCCAAAGAGGCTGACATACCTGGGCTGGGCTGGGCTGGACCGCCCCTACGTCTCCACTTGCTCCTTTCAAGCCTGCCCTCCCCCCCCCCACCAGGGAAGAGGCCGAGTCAGTACAAACATGGTGTAGTTTATTAAGGCAGTACTTAGAAAAGTTGGCACTTAGGATTGGGCTCCCTCCCCCACCCCATAAAAAGGGAGGGCCAGGTGAGCAGCGCCCAAGACTCCTCGTGTGCGCCTCCGTGATACAAAAAAGATACAAATGACTGAAACAGGAAAGAGACTGCAATAAATAGAGGGGGGCCAGGCTGAGGGGGGGCATATGTGCAGTTGGAGGGGCTGTGCTTTGGACACAGGCACAAGCAGGGGCTGGCTGAAATAGTTAATAACCCCGCCCCCCACACAGCAGAGCTGGTTCCTGGTTTGCCTCTTCCCGGCTGTGGGCCACTCCTGCCTGCCACAGCTGCCCTCGCCTTCCCACAGCAAAGTTTGGGAAGGCAACAAAGATGGTGTGGGGCAAGGGCTTTTTTTGTAGCAGGAACTCCTTTGCATATTAGGCCACACACCCCTGCTGTAGCCAATCCGCCTGGAGCTTACAGGAGGCCCTGTAAGCTCTTGGAGGATTGGCTGCATAAGAGGGGTGTTGTCAAGCAAGGTAGAATTCCACTGGTAATTGATTGTTTTAGGGTCCTCCATAGAGCTGGCCTGTGAAATATCATGGAGGACCAAGGTCTATTAACTCTGTTATTCTTTCCCCCCTCCCCCTTCTTGCTTATTGCTTGCAAAATAGAAGTAGAAAGAAACGAAACTAACTTGAGAAAGAGTAATCAGCACCTTCCCATACATTCCTGTTAGGGAGTGTAGCACATCTGGGGAAAGCAAGGACGGAGTCCTGATAACTCTTTGAGAATGTGGACATTTATGATAGTTTATGTGTGAGAGCGCATCCCTCGCCCCCACCTTTTGGAATCCTTTTGAAGTATGCCTTAAAAGTATTGTATCAATGTATCTTTACCATCACTCTTAAGAATCTGTTACACAGGAAGTATCGGTCTATCAATAAATATAGTTTTGTATCAAACCTGACTGTCACTGAAACTGCATGCTTGACATTTTGAGAGTGATCCCATAAGAAGATTAACAGCTGTGGCAACTTTGTAACTGGATGGCTGAAAAGATTCCAGTGAGCAGTGAACTTCCAAAACCTGAAGAAGGGGCGAGAGCACCAACACCACCGTGGCACATGCTGGACACCCAGAGAGTCGCTGGGAAGAGCTCCCCTTTCCATATTCAACAACTCTCGGTCACCCCGCACCAGTGGCAACCGCGCACTTCTACCACCACGATGAACGAGGCCCCGGCGCGCAGAGATGCCATCCTGACCAGGCACATGCACTGGGTGAAGATGGCCGCAGGAGCAGGCGAGGCGGCTGAGCCTGGAGAGGAGGGGAGCGCAGCAGCGACCTGCTCGGAAATCGATCCACCTTTGGTAGAGGTGGAAGCGGCTGGGACCCATGAAATAATGGGCCCGGGGGATGAGGAAGACGAGATCGCTCGAGAATTCCGTTCCATGGTAAGAAAGGAAGTTGAAGAGGTCGTCAAGGGGTTGCGGGATGAGATGCAAGCGATGACCACCATGATGGCCGGAGAATTCAACAGGCAAGTCGACCATATTCTGAGGACAACTGACCCGAGAAGAGCCCCACGACCGCCTGCGGCTAGACCCTCGGCAATACCACCCCGGGCGCAACCGGCAGCACCTCTGGCCCCTCGAGAGAGCAGCCGAGGGAGGGAGTTGGAGGTTACCTTCGACGGGGACCCCAAAGAGGTGGAGTACTTCACGATCCAGGCCAATAGCTACATGCATTATTGGGGAAACACCTTCCCTGACGAATTTAGCCATGTGGACTACCTGGGATCAAAACTGAAGGGAGCCGCTAAGCGATGGTATGTGAGTTTGTATGAGGCCATGAACCCGGAACTGGACGACGTGGCCACCTTCCTCCAAGCATTACTGGCCCAGTATGAGGACCCCCTACAGGAGACCCGCGCATTGGCCGCCCTAAGGGACATACAACATGGCTCTAAGTCGATCCGTAAGTACGCTGCTGAGTTCTGCACCAACGTGGCTAAAGTGAGGGGGAGGAGTGAGCTGATGAAGATAGAGCATTTCACCTGGGGGCTGAATGCGAGTGTTCTGGATCGAGCCCTGCAGCAACCGAGGCCAACCACCCTGGTGGGGTGGATACAGCTGGCGGGAGAGGTAGAGACCAACATGAAGAGAGTGGCCATGCATCGCCAGCAGCAGAGCGGCAAGACGGGCTGCGATCAGAAACCAGGGGTGAAGATGGAGGCGAAGAAGACCCAAGTGGGGGGAGGAGCAGGGAAGTCTGCAGCGATCTGCAAATGTTTCCGTTGCGGGGACCCGAACCACCTGGCCAGCAGCTGCCCTAACCTCTCTAGGCCAAGACAAGCACTCCAACTCCAAGAAAGCAGACCAGCCGCCCTAAGGATGCAGCAAAGAGCAGCACAGCCACGAGCTTGGTGCTGGACGAGAAGACCATCGTTATCGATGAGCTGAGTGAGATGTCCTGGGAGGACGAGCCGGCGGGAAACGAGGACAACCTGCTCTAAATGGTGCCAATCAGCAGGTCGCCAACAAACCGACACCACTCATGGTGAGAGTAACGGGGTCGCTATATTTTGTACCACTGATTTTGTTAAACAGCAGACTCAGGAGGTTCATACAGGTGAAAGCCTTGATTGACTCGGGGTGCACGAGGCACATAATCACCCCTAAATTAGTGGACGCATTGGGGCTTTGCCGCATGCCATCCAATTTGAGCAAATGGATGGGTCAGTGATGAGGGGGGAGCCATGCGTATTAGAGACTCAATCGGTGCCAGTGGGCATTAATGACCACTGGGACCGGGAGGCTTTTGTAATAGCCCCATCCTCCTCTTACGATGTAGTGTTAGGAGTGGAGTGGCTGGCAAAGAACGAGCCAGACATCCGCTGGGGGGACCAGACAATAGAGTTCAATGATACGAGGTGCCAAGCCCATCATTGGAAAAAGGAGTGGGGCCCCAGTCCGCCGCCCCAAAATGAGACGGTTTGCCTGACAATGGAAGAAGTCCAGATGATCCCTAAGGCATATCGAGACTTAAGGGGGGTATTCAGTGAACAGGGAGCCGATGAACTCCTGCCCCATAGGGACATGGACTGTGCCATTGAACTGATCCCGAGGCAAACCCTGCCCAAGGCAAAGCTGTACTCAATGGGGTGGGCTGAAAAGGTGGAACTGAGGAAGTTCCTAGATAAGAACCTGAAGAGAGGCTTCATACGACCTGCCACGTCCCCCCACGCAGCCCCCGTCCTCTTTAGGAAAAAGGATGGCTCGCTTAGACTTTGTACTGATTTTCGCGGGATCAATGGGATTTCCACTTCTAATGCATATCCAATACCCCTCATCAAGGACTTACTCAGTACAGTTTCGGAGGAGAAAATCTTTACTAAATTGCACTTGAGAGATACGTACTTCAGGGTGCACATCAAAGAGAGGGACGAGTGGAAAATAGCGTTCAATACACCAATGGGACAATTTGAGTACTTGGTGATGCCATTTGGGTTGCAAGGAGTGCCGAGAGTGTTCATGAACTTTATCAATGAAGTGCTAAGAGAATATTTGTTTAAGGGGGTGGTGGTGTACCTTGATGACATAATTATCTATTCTCAAGACCGCCAATCACAGGTGAAGTAGTGAGGGAAATTCTCAGCACACTGCTAAAGCACAAATTGTATGCTAAGTTGTCCAAATGCAAGTTCCATAAAACCGAACTCAATTTCTTGGGTTTCAGGGTGTCTGGGCAGGGACTGGCCATGGACCCGAGTAAGGTTCAGGCGGTACTAGATTGGGCTCCCCCGAGGACACGTAGACAGCTCCAATCGTTCCTTGGGTTCGCCAATTTCTACCGCACCTTCATACTGGGGTTTGCTCAAATAACATTGCCCCTCACTGAATTATTGTAGACAAAGGGGAGGGGTCCAGACTAAAAAAAAACGGGAACAAAGCTAAATTGGACGCCTAAATGTCAGGAAGCATTCAATAAGCTTAAGAGACTGTTCACCAGCGAGCCAGTCTTGAGTCACCCCAATGAATTAAGGCCTGTCCCATTGTTGCCAGGGAGAGAGGGCCCAAGACCCCACCTCTTTCGAACAATGGTGGAGCAAATTGGAGGGAAGCTGGAAGGGAATCCAAGAGAATCTAGAACTGGCCAAGGAAGCTTATAAAAAGCAATATGATAAATCCCATGTGCCCGTGTGGGATTTCAAAGTGGGTGACTCTGTATTGGTGTCAACAAAAAAACCTCCCGCTGAATCAGCCTTCAAAGAAGTTGGCTTATAGGTTTCTGGGTCCATTCAAAATAAAAAGGCTAATCAATAAAGTGACAGTAGAACTGGAGTTACCCAAGATGTTTAGTAAAATACACCCTGTCTTTCATTGCAGTCTTTTGCAAAGAGACCCGGGTGGTACTCCTTGGCACCCTCGACCACCAGCTCCACAACCTATCCAGATTGGGAATCAGAGTCATCATGAAGTAGAAGAAATTTTAGATGCTAAAGTGAAACGTGGAGTTTTTTGTATTATCTGATTAAGTGGAAACATTTCCCTGCCAGCCAGAATGAATGGGTGGCAGAACAAAATGTCTTAGCCCGAATTAGTAAACAAGTTCTATAAAGCATTCCCTCAAAAACCCCGACGTTGATGTTAAGGGGGGGCAGTATGTCAAGCATGGTAAAATTCCACTGGTAATTGATTGTTTTAGGGTCCTCCATAGAGCTGGCCTGTGAAATATCATGGAGGACCAAGGTCTATTAACTCTGTTATTCTTCCCCCCCCTCCCCCTTCTTGTTTATTGCTTGCAAAGTAGAAGTAGAGAGAAACGAAACTAACTTGAGAAAGAGTAATTAGCACCTTCCCATACATTCCTGTTAGGGAGTGTGGCACATCTGGGGACAGCAAGGACGGAGTCCTGATAACGCTATGAGAATGTAGACATTTATGATAGTTTATGTGTGAGAGCACATCCCTCGCCCCCACCTTTTGGAATCCTTTTGAAGTATGCCTTAAAAGTATTGTATCAATGTATCTTTAGCATCACTCTCAAGAATCTGTTACACAGAAAGTATTGGTCTATCAATAAACGTAGTTTTGTATCAAACTTGACTCGTCATTGAAACCGCATGCTTGACAGGTGTTGCCTAATATGCAAAGGAGTTCCTGCTAGAAAAAAAAAGCCCTGGTGAGGGGTCTGGAGACCAAGTCCTATGAGGAAAGGTTGAAGGAGCTGGGGATGCTTAGCCTGGAGAGGAGGCAGCTGAGAGGTGATAGGATCACCATCTTCAACGACTTGAAGGGCTATCATCTGGAGGATGGGGTGGAATTGCTTTCTGTTGTCCAAGAAGGTCACACCAAAACCAATAGGCTGAAATCAAATCAAAAGAGTTTCTGGCCAAACATGAGGAAGAACTTCCTGACAGACAGAGCAGTTCCTCAGTGGAACAGGCTTCCTCCTTGGGAGGTGTTGGGCTCCCCTTCCTTGGAGATTTTTAAGTAGAGGCTAGATGGCCTCAGCTCAACGCTGATTCTGTGAATGAGGCAGATCCTGAGAGGGAGGGCAGGAAGGGCTGCATCAGGGCTTTGCTCTTGTGGTCCTTTCTTACATGCCCAGGGAAATGTGGGTCAGGCAGCATTTTTTCTGCAGGCCAGTTTGGCCGGGGGTCCTGGAGGGCTTTTGTGCCATCTTCTGGGCGTGGAGCCTGCAGGGGTCACTGAGTGTGTGGGGGGGAGGGGAGGCATTTGTGAATTTCCTGCATTGTGCAGGGGTTGGACTAGGTGACCCTGGGGGTCCCTCCCAACTCTGAGATTCTAAGGCCCTCAAAGAGAGGTGTGCCTGGGTGGGACCCTGTGTGGACCTGCACTGATAGGGAAAACGTGACATGCTGAGCAGTCAATAGCACCAAGAACTGTCAACATTTGTGGCACGGAATAACGCTGTGGCACATGGACTGGTCATTCCCCCCCGGACCTTCCCGCCTCCCTCTTGGGGCTGCTGCTGCCTCCCATTTTACCCCTTGGCCCCTGGGGAGGTGCACCTTCTTTCCACTTCCTCCCCCTCTGTCTGCCAGCGTGGCAGGGGAGGGGCGGGGCTGTCCGTGGCTGCTGCGGTGGCCACAGCTTGTTCCCCGTTATCAGAGAGGGGTGCTTGGAGCTCCAGCTGCCCCAGGAGGCAGACCATGACTGCAAAATGGCTCTCTGTGCTGGGGGTGGGGTTATTGCTCTAGAGGAGGAAAGAACCCCCAGCTCAGAGGAGGCCGCAGGGATCTCGGCTTCTGCCTGTGGTTGCGTGGACCCACCCGGCAGCCCTGGGGCAACTGGAGGCCACCCTTCCAGGCACTCACAGGTGGGCCAAGGCACCCTCTTGGGGGGGAACCAGCCCTCCCATCTCTGGCTGTGCCTGTGTCAGCCACGCAGGGCCTCCGGGCTCTTTGGCGCACGGGGAGAGCTGAAGGCGGCAGGTGGGGAGGCTACAGGGGCTGTGGTGTGGCTGCCAGAATTGATGCTCCTGGCCCTGGCAAGAGAGGCTCCGGCCAGCCCCTGGTCTCCAGGCCTGCCCTGCTCCCGCCGTCTGGAAGGGCAGCCGTGCTTCTCAACGCCATGGTGGGTGGGTGGGGGGAAGCAGTGTCTCTGCTGCTGCAGTCAACCGGAATCCATCCGTCCGCTGCTCTGGCAGCAGGAGGCAGTAGTGAGGCCCAGCCAGCAGTTCGTGATCTGTGCGAAGGGGGCCAGGGCTGGGAAGAAGCGGGGTTACAAACAGTGGCTTCTGTACATGGTGTGGGGGAAGGGCTGTGCGATGGGCAGGGGCCTCCCGTGTGCAGCTTCCAGAGCGTCCCCCTGGGCCTCCGCAGGGGCCTCCTCGTCTGGAAAGGGAAGTGTCTCCGCCCACCTCACACGGCAGAGGAGGATTCCGGGAGGTGCCACAGCCCCAGGGGGGCTACCGGCCTGTCAGAGTCTCACAAGAGCAGGCCTGTTCCCCGTGGGTCTCCTGCCCCACCTGAGGACAGCACACATGGCCCAGCCTAGATGCGGAGCTCAGCGCCCGCATCAGGGGCTGCCTCCGGTGAGTGCTCAGTGCTGATGGCGGATGCCGAGGGGCCCTGGGAAACCCCAAAGGGTGAGACAACCGGGGAGCGGGCAGCCAACGGTGAGAGCGAGGGTGAAAAGCTGGGTGACATGGCTGCCGAAGAGAGCGAGCCCTCGTGGCTGATGGGGGAACGCCGCAGCGAGGAGAGGTGGGGGAAGGCCCGGCCCACAGCAGGCTTGGGGGGCACAGACTTGGCGCCAGGGTGGGCAACCGAGGTGATGAGGGGCGGAGGGTCTATGCGGGGCTTGGGCTTGGCGGGGAGGGGCTTGCGCAGGGAGCTCTCATCCTTGAGGCGCGCGATCTCTGTGAAGACGCTGGCCAGAGGCTGGAACTGGGGGCACCAGTTGAGAAGGTAATCCCAGTTGTAGCTACCACGGAGCTCCTCGTCGCTGGCCACGATGGCTGTGAGCGAGCCGTCCACGCAGGGCTTCCCGTCCTCAGGGAAGGAATAGTCTTTGGGGGCGGAGACGTTGAGGCCGCAGCCGGCCCCCAAGTAGGCACCGCCCCCGTCCTCTCGGTACAGCTGGGGGGGTTGCCCGGGCAGCAGGAGGCTCGGTCCCTTCCTGTTCTTGAACCAATGGGAGGCGTCGACAGCGGCTGGCTCACAAGACATGTCAGAGAGACGGTCGGGATCTGTCTGGATCCCAGAGTCCGGCCCCCGGGCAGCCAGATGCTCCTGCAGGGAGGAGGTGACGCTGGACATGCGGGGGCACTCGTTGATCATGCGGATCTCGTCGTCCTCGGCTGCCTCAGCAGAACCACGGCCGCTTGAGTGGGAGGGGTCCAGCGAGCCACCCCGAGCGTAGGGCCCGGCGGGCTCCGTCCCATAGCCAGGCAGGGCCTCGTGGTAGAGGCAGTCCCCCCCCGGGAGCACCGGCTCGGCGTGACCCAGCTTCTGCAAAGAGCCGCTCTTCACGTGGGCCACGTCCGCCTCCTTGCGGCCACGGCTGTGCCGAGACCGGACGAGGGCGAGCACGATGGCCACGGCAGCCAGCACCACCACCACGCCCAGCGAAGCAGCCACGGCCACCACCAGCAGCAGGTTGAGGTCGGGCACCAGCCCGAAGGAGGTGTGGGTGACGTCGATGGTGACCTGGGTGGCAGCGGAGCGGGAGGCGGGCAGGGGGCTGTGTGCCTGCACCTCCAGCACCATCTCCCGGGGCTCCCGCTCGGGAGGGCCGCCCGCTGGCACCTGGCTGTCGACGCGCAGGTAGATGGTGCCGCTCGTCTGGTTGATCGCAAAGAAGGGAGACGGTTTGGCCAAAGTGTAGAGCACCACCCCATCGAGGCCCTCGTCCTCATCCGTGGCCACCACGTGCCCGATGCTGTGCCCCTTGCGTGCCCCGTGAGGAACCTCGAAGCTGGAGGTGGGGCTGAGGAAGACTGGGTCGTACTCGTCCTCTCCAGTCACCAGGACGCGCACGGTGGCTGTGGCCGAGGCGTTGCCTGCGTCCGTGGCCTGAACCTGCAGCCGGAACGCCTTGCTGCGCTCGTAGTCAAAAGGCCGCCGGGCGTGCAGCTCCCCGGAAGAGGCGTTGATGCTGAAGGCCTCCCACCCCTCTGTTTGCTGCAGCAGGGCATAGCGCAGCTCCCCAAAGACGCCCACGTCTGTGTCTACAGCATGCACGGTGGTGACCAGGCTGCCCGGGGGCAGGTTCTCCCTCAGGCTGGTGCTCAGCACCTCCACAGGGAAATAGGGGGCATTGTCGTTGACGTCCTTCACCTCCACGGTGACCGAGGCCAGCGCAAAGTGCCCGCCCGCCCCGTCAGAGGCCCGCACCACCAGGGTGTGTTGGGCCTGCTCCTCACAGTCCAGGCCCTTGGAGAGGCGAAGGGCTCCGCTGGAGGGGTGCAGGTGGAAGAAGCCGCCGGGGTCGCCAGAGCTGATGCGGTAGTGGACCTGGCCATGGCTGCCTGAGTCGGGGTCGTGGGCGGCCACGCGGAGCAGCTCTGTTCCGGGGAAGGCGCTCTCGCTCACAGCCATGTGGTAGGCGGGGCGGCCAAACACCGGGGGGTTGTCGTTGGCATCCAGTACGGTGAGGACAACCGGCACCACGGCCCTGTGCTGGGGCACGCCTCGGTCGGTCACGGCCACCGTCAGGTTGTACACAGCCACCGCCTCGAAGTCCAGGGGCTCCACGAGGACCAGGGCGCTGGCCCCATCCCCCTGCCCCTCCAGCTGGAAAGCGTGCCCGCTGTTGCCGCTGACGATGGTGTAGTCCAAAGCGGTGTTGTCTCGGGCCACATCGCCGTCTGTGGCATGCAGGGTGAGCACTGTGGTGCCTGGTCGCTGGTCTTCAGGCACGCTGGCATTGTAGTGTGGCTCCAAGAACTGTGGCCCGTGGTCGTTCACGTCCAGCACCTGGACTTGCACTGTGGTCCAGGCCGAGAGTTTGGGAGAGCCCCCGTCGTGGGCCTCCACCCGGATATCCAGCATGGAGTGCCCTGGCTCCAGAACGAGGTGCTGCGTGGTGAAGAGGGTCCCTGTAAGGCAGAAGGGGGAGCCGCCATGAGAGTCTGGAGAGAAGAAGGGGCCGCGGGAACAGACAGGAAGGGGAACCCCCAGCCCCTCCACTGGGGGGGGAGTGGGAAGGCGCTCTGAATCCCAGCCCCCTCACGCTCACCATGAGCCCCGATGACATGCCTGTCTGCAAACAATAACCGGGAAGAGCAAAGGCAAGAGCAGACCTCCCCCGCTGCCCAGTCTTCCTCTCCCCGCCCTGCTCGCTTACCGTTGTGCGGGTCGATGGCGACGGCCTGGCTGGGGGTGGCCAGCTGGTAGGTGACCTCCCCATTGGGGCCGGAGTCCAGATCTGTGGCACTCAGGGCCAGGAGGGGGCTGCCGGCCGGGGTGTGCTCTGGCACCAGCACCTGGGAGAAGGGAGAGGACAGCCTCAGCGTGACCCCTGGGAGTGTGTCCTACACTGTGGGGTGGCTACTGTCTCCAGAGGCTCCTCAAAGTCCAGCCCTTTAGAGGCAGCTGTGGGGAAAGGCCTGCGGATGGGGTGGTGGAGAAAGCGAGACCTTCTAGGCCGCCTTCACGAAGCCAACACAGGGGGCCTGCCCTCCCCCTCCAGCCTGGGGCTTCCCCTGCACTCTGAGCACCAGCAGTGCCCTGCCAGCCCCCCCTGCTGGCCCTGCATGCCAAGGCGGCTGCATCCCACAGGCCAGCAAGTGCTCAGCACCCCCCCTGCCCCCCAAGGGGTCTGCAGCAGCCTGCCTTCCAGCCGGATATGGCCGGGCTTCGGCCTCTGGCTCCCACACCAGCCCAGAAGCCGCCCCCGGAGAGACATACCTGGTAGAGGGCTTGGGCGAAGTGGGGCGCGTTGTCGTTGATGTCTTCCACCAGGACAGTGAGGTTGGCCTCGGTCTCATGCTGGGAGTCGGAGGCACGCACGGTGAGGGTGTACTGGCGGCGCTGCTCATAGTCCAAGGGCCCCATCAGCGAGATGCGGCCCCCGTAGCGCAGGATGCCAAAGGTCCCCCTGGCGCTGCTGTCGAGCACCAGCAGGTAGGAGAGGAGGGGGCCAGAGTCCACGTCGTTGCCCGTCACCATGGTGATCTCCGTGCCCAGCAGGGTGTCTGTGGGGGGGGGAGTGAGTCAGGGTGGGGCACTCATCCCCCCCACACACAAGGGAGAGTGCAAGAGCCCCAGGGAGCCTCTTGGGGGCTGGAGACAGGCGCTCCGGGCCGGAGGGGGGGAGCTCCTGGATACAAGTGGCCCTCAGCAGGCTGAGGGTGCTGCCCCCCCACCCCCAGGGGCATGATTCAAGGGACCGCCCTCCCTGAAAGGCTGAAGGGCACTCTGCAACGACACCTGGTCTCTGCCGGGGTGGGCTGCCCCCTCTGCATTTGCCCCAGAGAACGCCCCCCTCCCGGGCATGCTGCCTGGAGCCTCCCTTGCCCACCACCTCTCCCTGCCCTGCCCTCCACTCACTCTCGGGCACCCGCACCTCCCAGGGCGCAGGGATGGTGGGGCTGTTGTCATTTACATCTATCACCACCACCGTCAGCGTGGCCGAGCCCACGAGGGGAGGGCTGCCTCTGTCCGTTGCTGTCAGCACTAGCCTGTGGAGGAAACACGACCACCGCAGGGCCTCAGGGGATGGCTGAAGCCTCCCCCCCGCCCCCTGAGACAGGTCAGCATGGAGCCCCTGCAGAGGTGGCTCCTGAGTAGACAGATGGCAGGTCTGGGAGAGATCCCGTCTGGGTCGGCCCTCTGGGAGCCTTGCCCCTGCAGGGCCCCTTGTGCTGGAGGGCCATGGGGCCCACAATGCTCCAGCCAACCCCTTCCACCACCACCACCAGAGGGCCCATTCCTTGGCTGCCGTGGGCACGGGGATCCCAAGAACACAACTGAGGAGGAGGAGGAGAAGGTCCACCTTACCGCGTCTGGGCCCAGATCTCTCGGTCCAGAATGGCAGCTGTGGTGATGGAGCCCGTCTGGGCATTGATGTGATAGAGGCCGTTCATGGGCAGCGTGTGGTTGATCATATAGGTTACCTGCCCGTTGGGGCCCTGATCCATGTCATCAGCAACAACCTGCCATGAGAGGGACGGTGTGGGTCCCGCGGTCACTCACTGCTCCCCCCCACCCAAGCAGCTCTCCTTGCCCATTTCCTTCTGTTGTCTCCCACGCTCTGCCCTCCCACCTTTTTCACCCTCACCTGGCCTGGAACAAAAGTCTCCCCCCCACCACCACAGCGCAGCCTCTGCCTCCAGGGAGCCCTGAATGTGCCTATGAAAGGCGACTACGTGGCTCTGGGCAAGAAGGTGAAGGCCTGGGAGGAGCACAGGTGGTGTTTACATCAGTTCTTCCTGTCAAAGGCCGTGGCTTAGGACGAGAAAGGGCAGAGGCATAGCAGTATATGTGAAGGAGGTACATACTTGAGAGGAAATACGTGAATCTGAGCATGGCAGCTCAGTTGAGAGTCTCTGGGTAAAAATAAAAGGAGTAAGAAATAACAGTAATATTATGGTGGGGGTCTGCTGTAGACCACCAAGCCAGGCAGAGGGATGAGACACTAACATAACATAAGAAAAGCCATGTTGGATCAGGCCAATGGCTCATCCAGTCCAATGCTCTGTGACACACAGTGGCCAAAAAACCAGGTGACATCAGGAGGTCCATCACTGGGGCCACTAGAAGCCCTCCCACTGTTGCCCCTCCCAAGCATAGAGAGCATCACTGCCCCAGACACAGAGTTCCATCAATATGCTGTGTAGCTAATAGCCACTGATGGACCTCTGCTCCATAAGGTTATCCAATCCCCTCTTGAAGCCATTTATGCATGTAGCCGCCACCTCCTGTGGCAGTGAATTCCATGACACTCCTAGAGCAGATTACGAAATCCTCAAAGAGATGGGACATATTGGTCATGGGAGATTTCAATTACCTGGACATCTATTGGAAGTCCAACTCTGCTAAAGACAAAAGGTGAAAGAAACTCCTGATTGACAAGGTGGAAGTAGTGGGCACCCTGTGTAGTAGTGACCATATAATTTAGGAATTTACAGTCTTGGGGAAGAGAAAAGCTTTACATGGGCATATAGGTTAAACTTCAGGAAAACAAATTTTGACAAACTTAGAAGTTATGCTGGGTAGAATCATGGCTAGAAATACTGAAGGAGAAGGGAGTTGAAGAAGGATGGGAATTCCTTAAAAGTGAAATATTGAAGACACAAAGAATTCCCATGAGAAGGAAAAATGGGAGGAGCCTAAAGAAGCCAAGATGGATCCATAAACAGCTTTCTGCAAAATAAAAAGGACTCATTTAGGAAATCGAAGGAGGGCCTTAGAACCAAAGATGAATATAAACAAATCACCAGTGCTTGTAGAGAAAGAGTTAGGAAAGCTAAAGCTCAGTATGAGCTTAGGCTGGTCAAAGATACTAAAACAACAACAACAAAAAGGGTTCTTTCCTTATGTTCAGAGTAAGGAAAAGAGCAAGGGCGTGGTAGGCCCATTGTGAGGACAGGATAGTGAAATGGTAACGGGTGACGAAGAGAGGGCGGAACTGCTCAATTCCTACTTTTCCTCAGTCTTCTCTTCTGAGGGAAACAGTGTTTAACATGGCTAAAACAGAACATATAAAGAGGGGAGGGAGTTGCAGCCCAGGATCAGCGTGGGGGTAGTACATGATCCAGAGGGTGGGGCAGAAAGTCTTTTGGAAGCAGACGAGCCAGTACGTGGGTGCAGGAAGGGTGTGCGCCAATGTACGACCGGTGCTGCCAGAGCGGAGGGGAGGTATGTGGGCGGGGGGCCACCCGAGCAGCGCCCTGCCCTAGGGCAGTGCTGCCTGTGGGCTTCACCCAAGCGCGGGTGGAAGTAAGGCGGAGCGTGGCGTTCAGGCAGAGGAAGGAGTGGAGTTGGGGGCGTGGCCAGGCTTAGGCGGCTTCCTGAGCACTTTGGCCCATGATATGCCCCCCCCCCCGAGAGGTGCAACTTTACACCTGCAGAAACGGCGGCGTGCCCTATAGGCACTCGTTGAAACCAAAAACAAAGGTCGGTGCCGCCGGTGCGGAAGCTCAGAAACCCCTTAGGGAGCAGCGTGATTGCTTCACCAATCCCCTCGCGTCTCAAGCAGACAAGCTCCCTCCCCAGCACCCAATCGCGGTCTCCCTTCTCCTAGAAATACTTCCGCTCTGGTCTCGCACAACTCAGTTGTTGGGGAGAGGAGCGCGTGGGGAAAATCTCTGCTGGCGAGCTCCCAGCCATACAGACTTAGAGTGAGGGACAGGCAGGCACGTTGGTGACAGGTTTTGCACCTCACGGTTGCTTTGACGGTATCTTTGACTTGCGAGGCTAACTGTTCTTGTTTCCAGGTCTCCACAGGTTCCGGGCTCTTGGAGGCTCTGCATGTGAGGTCTGTCGCCCATGGCTGGGTAAGTTCCACTGTCCACCCCCCAGCCTCCCCCTCCCCTCACTCTCGACCGCTTGGTGTGTGAGCGTCTCTGGCACTTGAACCAGGCAGTGGGCTCCAGCAGGGGGCATTTGCTGACCCTGCTCCCCTTTGCTGCCGCCTGCTCCCTTCCCTTGGTCTGCCCTTTGCCACGTTCCCAACCCCTGGCAAGGCACGAGGTGTCTGTGTGTGGCAGCTGCCCCGTTACGGGGAGGTGGGTCAGGGACTGTCCCTTTAAGAGAGCGCCCGGCTGAAACGCAGACTGCTCTTCCAGCCGCCGCCCCTGAAGGTGCTCTTGATCTCTGTCTGCGTTTTGCAGGTGGGACTCCAGCACAAAGGCTTTTGCGTGTGCCGCTCCACCGCCCCCCACTCCCTCAGCTGTTTCTGTCCGCCGCTCAGAACAGAGCCCCGCCCATGGCGAGACTGGCCAGAGCACGCCACGGAGACTGTTGCACTCTGTTCCGGAAAAATAAAGTCTGAGCTGTGCCCTCTGTTGTCTCTCCTGCTTGGCATCTGCTGCATGTTCCCTGGGCAACCCACCCCCCATCAGTGGCCTCTCCGAGGGAGTGCCTGGGAGGGTGGGCAGACTTGGGTTTTTTGGGGGAAACGGTCTATGAGCCACCACGCTGCCCCCACGTGGCTGGACAGGGGAGGGGAGTGCCGCCCCTCAGCCCACCCGACCCCACCGGGCTGTTGTGCGCAGAGCACTAAGGGGGGGGGCTGATGAAGTGGACTCAGAGTTCTGTGGCTGATGCACTCGCACTCTGAGTTCTGCAGCCCCCGAGGGAGGTGTTCCGTGAACATGGCAGGGGACGTCAGGGCAGCACAGGGGGTCTCTGGGTAGGGGGGTCTGCTGCTGGGCTGCTCACTCCCAGACACACATTCCAGCCGCTGTCTATGACAGCGAACTCCTGCAGTTGGTACTTCCTGCTTGCCTGTCTGCCATTGGTAGAGTCTCTGACAGCAGGAGGGTATGAGGGGATTGACGGCATCTCTGTGGTCCCGTGCGGGCCTGTCTCGCCCCCACCCCCGCCTCACCACCAAGCCAGGCTTCTCGTGCGCGCATGCCCAGCCTCACTCCTGTTCCCTCCCCGTGTTGGTGGGCCGTCTCTCCTTTGCCTGTGATGGTCTGCCCATCATTGGCTCCATTTGGGGGCGGGTTGGGGACGGCTATCAGCCTCTCTGGGGCCGCCTCTCCCCATCCCTGACTGTCATGAGCCGTGGCGCATGCGCCAGGACTGGCCAATGGGGGGTGGGTGGGCTGGGCCTCCCCTTTAGCTGCCTCTGCCTCCCTTGTGCCTATGCCAGCAGTGTTGCCATGGCAACTGTCCCCCTCACGGCAAGCTACGCCTCTCCCCTCCTTACACTCCAGCATGCCAAAGTCCTCAGGAAGTCTACTAGCGGCGTGGCAGCTACGCCGTGGCCAGCCGCCCCTTATCTCTGGATTGGGCTGCTCATTTCTTTAAATGAAACTAAGTCCTCAGGGCCAGGGGAACTGCATCCAAGGGTACTAAAAGAACTTGCAGATGTACTTTCTGAGCCTCTGGCCATTTTGTTTTTTGAGAATTCTTGGAGAACAGGAGAGGTGCTGGAAGACTGGAAGTGGAAAAATGTCCCCGTCTTCAAAAAGGGGAAAAAGGAGGATCTGAGTAACTACTGACCTGTCAACTTGACTTCTATCCCTGCAACAGTTTTAGAACATATCTTCAGTGAGTCAGTCAGTCCTTCAGCATTTAGAAAAGCTGGCTGTGATTACTAAGAGCCAGCATGGGTTTCTCAAGAGCCAGTCATGTCAGACTAACCTGGTCTCTTTTTTTTGAGAAAGTGACTACCTTGCTGGATCAGGGGAATGCTGTAGACATAGTTTATCTTGATTTCAGTAAGGCATTTGGTAAAGTTTCACATGCTACTCTTATTGACAAGTTTGTAAAATGTAGTTTGGATCCTGTTACCGTTAGGTGGATCTGTGACTGATAGACAGATTGCACCCAAAGAATGCTTGTGAATGGTTCCTCATCCCCCTGGAAAGGAGTCTGTCCTGAGACCTGTTTTGTTTAATATCTTTGTAAATGATTTTGATGACAGAATAGAGGAAATGCTTATTAAATTTGCAGCTGATACTAAATTGGGAGGGGTTGCAAATACAATAGAAGACAGAAACAGGTTACAGGATGACCTTGGCAGGCTGGAAAACTGGGCTAAAGCCAATAAAATGAATTTTAACAGGGATAAATGTAAAGTTCTGCATTTAGGTAGGAAAAATCCAATGCATGGTTATAGAATGGGGGAGACTTGTCTTAGCAGTAGTCTGTGCGAAAAGGATCTAGGAGTCTTAGCGGACCATACATTGAACATGAGTCAGCAGTGTGATGCGGTGGCTAAAAAGTCAAATGCAATTTTGGGCAGTATCGACATTACATAAGTAACATTACGTAAGTATACGGTCTCTCATGCTGCACCAGAATCAGAGGTCCCTCCCCCTCCCACTGCACCCAGTGAGGGGGGGTACCTGGATGACAGGTGAATCATAGCCTTGGGCCTCTCGGATGAAAGCCACGTAATTCTGCAGCTGGAAGCGTGGTTGGTTGTCGTTCACATCCTGCAGGTTGACCTGAACCGCCAGGAAGCCGAAGGAGGAGGCTGACTCGGCCTGCAGCACCAGCCGCAAGCGGGGGGTCGCCTCAAAGTCTAGCACCTCTGGATTTTGCACAGAAACCACACCTGGAGAGGCAGGGGGGGGGGCAGCTTCAGTTGATGCAGGCCATAAATCCATTGCCCATGGAAAGGGGGAGTCGCTGCCTCACATACAGACTCTGCTGCTGGCACTCTGCAGAGGCTCAGAGGGAAGGGGCATCTTTGGGGCTGCTGCCTCCCCCCCCCCCCCCCAGTGCCAGTGGTCTATTGAGGGAGGCAGCTGTCCAGAGGGAGGAGGAGAATATGCTCCAAAGAAGGAAATGACCCCCTCAACCAAGCCCGGCTTAATGGGGCCAGGAGGAACAAGGTCCTTGAAGCCCGGCCTCTGGGAACTCCCCGCCACTTCTCCAGGGCCAGCCCTGCTGGCCTCCTCCTCCCCCGCCCCAGAAGGGGCTTCCAAGGGCACTTCCTGGAGTGTGGCGGACCCCCAAGCCTCTGGCCAAGTGCCAACACTGCCCTGGGATGCCAGAAGGCAAAGGGCCTGAGGAGGGGTGCGGTGGAGGACCCCCCATAACTGGGGCATGGTCTGGCTGTAGCTCCAGGCTTGGGGGGGGGCAAAGTGAGAGGCCTGGGGGGAGTGAGTCAGGGAGGCTCCCCAGGAAACCCTCCGGCCCCATCCCCTCCCTCGGAAGAGGGGCAGCTTTTGGAGGCTGGGCCGGGGTTGGTGCCCCACAAGCCACAGGAGTGCCAGAGCCCCGCCCCCCTCCCTGGGGCGTCTCCTGGCCGGGTACCTGTGGAGGGCTGGATGCGGAAGGCTGGCCTCTCGTTGCCACTGAGGATGCTGTAGGTGATGCGGCCCGAGGAGCCCGTGGTGTGAGTGGCTGGGATGCTCACCACGGGGGTCCCTGCAGGGGGAGGCAGGGGCACGGTCAGCGTGGGGCACAGCAAAGGACTCCTCTGCACAAGCACAGCAGCAGGGCAAAGGAGGCAAAGAGTCATCCACGTGATTCAGCTGGGCTTTTGTGGGAGGGGCAGGGGAGTCACAGCAGCCGTGGCAATTTAGACAGGCAAAAGGCCCTTCTCCTCTCCCCAGGCCCCAGCGCTCCTCTCAGTACCTCCTTCTCTTCCCTTTCAGCCAGTGTTGCAACAGACACAACCCCCTCCAGGGTGTAGACCAGAAGCACCCCTCACATTCGGGCCAAAGGGAGAGACAGGAGTCCTCACACTGGGCAAGTTCACCAGGAGAGAAGGATCTCTTTGGGGCTTCGTTTCTGCAGCAGTGGTGGCCACAGCCCTCCCCCCAAACCTGGGGCACATGACTGGCTGCCCTCCTTCTGAAGAACACAAGAGAAGCCCTGTTGGATCAGGCCCATGGCCCATCCAGTCCAACACTCTGTGTCATGCAGTGGCCAAAAAACCCAGATGCCATCAGGAGATCCATCAGTGGGGCCAGGACACTAGAAGTCTTCCCACTGCTGCCCCCCACAAGCACCAAGAAAGAGAATTACTGCCCCAGACATAAGAACACAAGAGAAGCCATGTTGGATCAGGCACATGGCCCATCCAGCCCAACACTCTGTGTCACACAGAGGCCAAAAAACCCAGGTGCCATCAAGAGGTCCATCAGTGGGGTCAGGACACCAGAAGCCATCCCACTGTGGCCCCCCAAGCACCAAGAATACAGAAAATCACTGCCCCAGACAGAAGAACCTAAGAGAAGCCCTGTTGGATCAGGCCCATGGCCCATCCAGTCCAACACTCTGTGTCACACAGTGGCCAAAAAACCCAGGTGCCATCAGGAGCTCCACCAGTGGACCAGGACACTAGAAGCCCTCCCACTGTTGCCCCCCCAAACATCAAAAACACAGAGCATCCCTGTCCCAGACATAAGAGTATAAGAGAAGCCATGTTGGATCAGGCCAATGGCCCATCCAGTCCAACACTCTGTGTCACAGAGAGGCCAAAAAACCCAGATGCCATCAGGAGGTCCACCAGCGGTGCCAGGACACTAGAAGCCCTCCCACTGTGCTCCCCCCAAAACCAAGAATACAGAGAATCACTGCCCCAGACATAAGAACACAAGAGAAGCCATGTTGGATCAGGCACGTGGCCCATCCAGTCCAACACTCTGTGTCACACAGAGGCCAAACAACCCAGGTGCCATCAAGAGGTCCATCAGTGGGGTCAGGACACCAGAAGCCATCCCACTGTGGCCCCCAAAGCACCAGAAATACAGAGAATCACTGCCCCAGACAGAAGAACCTAAGAGAAGCCCTGTTGGATCAGGCCCATGGCCCATCAAGTCCAACACTCTGTGTCACACAGTGGCCAAAAAAACCAGGTGCCATCAGGAGCTCCACCAGTGGGCCAGGACACTAGAAGCCCTCCCACTGTTGCCCCCCCAAATTTCAAAAACACAGAGCATCCCTGTCCCAGACATAAGAGTATAAGAGAAGCCATGTTGGATCAGGCCAATGGCCCATCCAGTCCAACACTCTGTGTCACACAGAGGCCAAAAAAACCAGATGCCATCAGGAGGTCCACAGGTGGGGCCAGGATACGGGAAGCCCTCCCACTGTGCCCCCCCCCCCTCAAACACAGCTTCCATGTCCCAGACAGAAAGCTCCAACAATACGCTGTGGCTAAGAGCCACTGATGGACCTCTGCTCCATATGTTTATCCAATCCCCTCTTGAAGCTGCCTATGCTTGTAACTGCCACCACTTCCTGTGGCATTGAGAATTTAAGAGAAGCCATGTTGGATCAGGGCAGTGGCCCCTCCAGTCCAACACTCTGTGTCACACAGTGGCCAAAAAAACCCAGGTGCCCTCAGGAGGTCAACCAGTGGGGCCAGGACACTAGAAGCCCTTCTTCCTCCATCTGCCCTTAAAGAGTTCCTTTTCCCCAGAAGTGTGAGGAGGCATTTGGCTCCACCTCCTGAGGCAGCCATTTTGGGGTGACGCTCACCATCCTCTCCTGCAATCCCAGAGGACCCCCCCCCTGCTCTCCACGGGAGCCAGACGGAGCAGGTGTGCTCATGCCCTTGGTTCCCACCTGTTGCCAGGCTCAGGCTCCTCCCAGCACCCCAAGCCCCTCCCCATGGCCTGGGTCCCACTGATCTGCCAGAGCACCTCTCTCCCTCGGCCCCACCCACCCCGACAGCTTTGCTCAAGTCTTCAGGGGATTCTGCAGCAGGGACCAACCCACAAATGGGCCAGATCCGCAGCTGCCCCTCCCCACACAGTGCCTTTCTCTTGCTGGGGGGGGGGGTGGTCAGGGAAGCTGCAGTTCTGCCAGCCTTCTGCCAGCTGTGAAAAAAACCCCAAGCTCTTCTGGAGGCAGTGGGGCAGGGCCACACACACTGGTCTGGCAGACTTGCTGGGATGAAGGATCGGGGACCGCCTGGTCTCTGCTGCTGTGTGCAGCGTCACATGAGTGGGATCCGATTTGTGGAATTTCTGCACCACTTAGTGGGACATAGGAACACTGAAGCTTCTTCTTCAGTTCTTTCTGGCGGTTCCAGATGTCTACAATCCTAATGCACTGCTTATTGCAGGTCGCTGTGAGAAAGGTGGGTGATGCATAATGGGAAGAAATACATGACGTGGAAGGCTGTGGGCCCCTGGCCTAGCCCCGCCCTCCCCACGGAGCCCCGCTTAGAGGTACCTGGAGCAGCGTTCTCCGGAAGAGCCACGTCACTGCTGCTGCGGGGGAAGCGCACCCCCCGGTAGCCCTCGTCCTGCAGGCGAATGACCACCACCCCCGTGGAAGACAGGGCAGGCTGCCCCAGGTCGCTGGCGATGATGAACAAGGTGCGCTGGCGCTGGGCGAGGGCGGAGAGGGGCTGCAGCAGCTGGATCACCCCCGTGTAGGTGTTGATGGCAAAGGCCGGGGTGGGGGAGGCCAAGCGGTAGAGGATGGAGGCGTTGGCCCCGGCATCGTGGTCTTCGGCGCGCAGTGTGGCCACCACCCTCTTGCCCGGCGTGTTGCGAGGCAGCGTGACGACCAGCGGGCTGAGCGGGAAGGTGGGGAAATGGTCGTTGACGTCCTGGACGGTGACCGTGATGGTCACGGAGGCGCTCTGCGGGTTGAGCGGGGAGGCGTCTACAGCCAAGGCCAAGAAGCTGTAGGTTGCTCGGACCTCCCGGTCCAGGGCCTGGGTGAGCGTGAGGTGGCCTGTCTGGGGCTCCACCTGGAAGGTGCCCAAGGAGTCCTTCGCCAGGAAGTAGGAGACCTGCCCGTTGGCACCCTCGTCGGGGTCCAGAGCGGCCAGCTGCAGCAGCAGGGAACCCACGGGGAGGTCCTCGGGCACCTCGGCTGCGTAGGCCTCCTGGGCAAAGCGGGGGGCATGGTCGTTCAGGTCCAGCACTTGCACGTGGAGAGCCAGACTGGCGCAGCGAGGGGGGGAGCCGTGGTCACAGGCCTCCACAGTCAGCACGTATCTTGGCACCCGCTCCCGGTCCAGCCCCTGCGTTGTGTACAGCTTGCCAGAGACAGGGTTGAGGGCAAAGTCTTTCTCGGGATCGCCAGCTGCAGCGAGGAGGGCAAGAGAAGGAACAGGGGATGCAAAGGGGAAGGAAGGAAGGAAGGAGCTGCCCCAAGGCAGAGGGTCCCCAACCAAACCGCGTCTAGAATATTGTCCTCAAACAGATCTGTAAGGCGTGAAACACGACCAAGGGGGGAGATCATTTGGTGGGGTGGGCCCACATGGGAAGAGGGGGCCGCAGCCTCTTCAGCCCTCACTGGGGGGGCTGGGAGGAGGACTCACCTGTCAGCTGGTAAGAGAGCCGGCCATTTTCCCCTGCGTCGTGGTCCGTGGCACACACGGTGATCACTTCCGCCTGGCTCTGGTTCTCCGGCACCTCCAAGGCATACGTGTCCCTCTGGAAGGCGGGGGCATTGTCATTCTCATCGGCAACCAGGATGCGCACGGAAGCCTTGGTCTGGTGTGGAGGCACCCCCCCATCACGTGCATACACTGGAGAGGGGAGGAAGGGCAGCTGTGACTTTGGGAGGCCTCCGGGGAGGGCCACAGGTGACACCAACCCACGAGGCACCAGAGGGAAGCAGATTCCTACAACCTGCACATTCGCCTCTTCTGCCTTTGCTTCTGCTAATCATGCAGAAAGCTCAAACAAAGGACTGGGCATGCCAATCCAGCCCTCTCCCAGGGAACTTCTGCCCTTTGGCCAGGCCATACCCAAGCCCTTGCAAGTGTGTGTGTGAGGTGGGGAAACAGGCATTGCCACAAAATTCAAGCTGAGCTTCCTGTAGCCCTGAATTCTCCCCCCCCTCCCCCCCCAAACTCTGTCCTCTGCAGCACAGATGCCCACAGCTGGTGTGTGGGGAGAGGCAGCCCTGAATCCGTGAGCCCGTTACCTGTCAGCAGGTGCTCTGCCTGCTCCTCGCGGTCTAAGGCGTGCCGGGTGCTGATGAGGCCCGTGGCGGGGTCAATGGAGAAGTCGTCGCCAGAGACACCACCGTAGGATACCTGCCCGTTGGCTCCTGTGGAGAGAGGGGATCAGACGGGGATCCCCAGCGAGAGCCAGAGGGGGGCAGTGGCAGTGGAGCAGATAAACAGCAACATATTTGCTTGCCATTGGACTGGAGACCGTTTGTGAGAGTGGGATTTGGAGAAAACACATCTCCTGCCCCCACCCCCTGCCCAGCAAAGAGGAACAGATCCAACACCTCAGTGCTCTGCACAAACTCGCCTCCCAAAGACCCTCTGGAGGTTGGTCTCTCACATGCACACCCCTTAACGCTGTGGCCACATCACACCCCTTGCACGTCCGCCCAGCTGCCAAACGAAATGGGTGCCTGAAGCTTTCCCCTGGCCTCGTGTCCCATTCCAGGGGCCTTGGGGACCTGTGGGTAGAAGGCTGGGGCGGGGAGGGGGGATGCATGGCCTGCAGCAATCCCACCCCCCAAGACCACAGTGAAGGGGAAGTTTAATTTCCTTCCTGTGCCTTTCTGCCCAGCGGGGTGCAGAGGGAGGGGCTGACCTTTTTCTTCTTGCCTCCATTTTATCCACACAACATACCTGTGAGGCGGGCCTGGCTGAGAGAGCATGGCTGGGCCAGCTAATGTGATGGAGTGGGGATCCGAACCCAGGCCTCCCAGGTCCTGCCCCCCCTCCCCCCATGGCTCTCAGCGGCATCAGGGCCAAGCTGGCCTCATTTCCACACAAGGGCCTGCGTCCTCCGGCTGTTCAGGGCCAGCCACCTGACACCCGGGCACCTGCTTCGAGGAGGATGGCGAGGGGGGCCGGTTGGGCCAGGTGAGGGCTGGGAGGAGGAAGGGAGGATGGCCGGGATGCCAGGAGGAGCTTCTACTGGGCTCTCCTGCTTCCTCCTGCCTGGTCTGGGGACAGGAGGGGACGCCCCACAGCCCAACCAGCTCTCTGGCTGGGGCATGGAAGTCCCACCCTCTCCCCCCCTCCCTCCCCTGAGCTCAAGTGGGCTCTGGACCTTCTCCCCAAACAGCCACCCTATAGCAGCACAGCTTCAGAAGAGAGCAACAGCCTGCTTGGCTGGTTCATGCCCAGTGGCCCGCCCACTTCTCCACCCTGCGGCCAGAGGTGTCCTGGGGCACGGGGCACAGGAAAGGGAGCTTTTCACCATGAGCCCTCCACTGTCTGGGTCACTTCACAGTGGGGCCAGTTGCTCCTCCACCCCTGTGATTCTGGGCAGCACAGGCAGGCCACGGCCTTACCTAGGTCACGGTCGGTGGCCAGCAGCTGCAACACGGGGACCCCGGGAGGCAAATTCTCTGCCACGCTGGCCTCGTAGTGCTTCCTCGGGAAGACTGGCTCCTCGTCGTTCACATCTCGCACATGCACCGTCAGCAGCTGCGTGGCAGAACGCCGTGGGGAGCCGTGGTCTGTGGCCACGATGGTCAAGTGATGCTGCGACACCTCCTCCCGGTCCAGAGTCCTTACGGTGGTTAACGCTCCTGTGGCAGAGGAGGGAAGGGAAGGGAAGGGAAGCTGGTGTGGGAGAAGGGCGGAATTGCTCCCTCCTCTGCAGATCCTTGCAGTGGCAGAACACAGGGCAGATAAAGCTGCCACCTACTGAGCCTTCTACAGAGCCAGGCAAGTCTCCTGAGCCCCTTCTGGGCACCTTTGGGATTCCAACAGAGGGCAGTAGCCACAACCCAAAATGGCTGCTGCAGGAGGCAAAGTCAACCACCAAGCCTCAGGGAGTGAGGTCATGCACACCTGGAAGAGTGGCTGTTCAGCACTTTAGGCAGACGCCCTCTTGAACAGCGGGCCTCCTAAATGCACTTCCTGTTTCCTGCCCTCCCCACAGCTTTCCTTCAGTCACTCCTCGGAGAAGACCCCTGTGCTGCTGCTGCTGCTGCAGCACCTCTTTCAAAAACCTCTGCAGCCAATTGGCTCTCTGGAGGCCAGCCAGAGGCCCGCCTACCCTTGCCCTCCCTCTAAGAACCCCGGGCAGGTCCCAGGAAAGGCCTCCGCTTAGCAGGGTGGAGCTGGCAGTGGCCGTGGGGGGAGGGTGGCAAGCTGCTGCCACTGGGAATGCACGTTGTGGAGCTTCTCAGTCACCCCTGGGGTTCCATGTTTCATCTTTGGATAATGACTGCTAGCAAATGCTCTTGAACAGGACCGATCCAGGCACCCACTCCTGCCTGAAATTCTGCTTCCTCGCTTGAGGCTCCCTGAACAATCGCTACGATGGAGAGGGGAGGCGTTTTGATCTGCCTTGAAGGATCAGGTGATCTAACACCCAGGAGTCCCCGCGGCACTCGCATCCTTCAACACAGCCCCTGTGGGTGGAGGGACATGTTGTAGAACCAGAGAATCACACAGAGTTGGCGGGGCCATGATACAGGCTGCCTAGTCCAAACCCCACCCCATGCAGAATCAGCCTAGAGCAGGGGTGTCAAAAGTGTGGCCTGCGGGCCGCACCCAGTCCACCCAGGGCATTAATCAGGCTCACAGCTCTTTCCTCCCCTCTCCCGTCCAGCACCCTTTGAGGCTGCCAAAGTTCCCAGCTCCTTCTGCCTTCTCTCTGCCAGCTCCTGCAGGAAGCTCTTCTGGCCTTGCAAAGCTGCAAAGAAAATGCAGAATGGACTTTCCATGAAGGTCTCTACACCCAGATAGATCCATTCCACGTTTTCTTTGCCACTTTATCTGTGCTGCAATGTATTTCAATGGAGTGGAGCTCAAGTAGTTTCACTTTCCAGTGTTTGTGCAGCCAGTTGAAGCTGTTGCTTCCTGGAGTTGTCTCCTTGCAAATAAAGGCTTGATGCTTTGAGCCAGCTTGTCTCTGCTGAATGGACCTGAGAACTGGAGCCTACTGAGGACTCCCAGCTGGGAACCCACAACTAAAGGGGGGCATTACGCAGGAGAGACATTGCCAGTCTGAGCAGACCAGGGGGGGTGGGGGTAGAAGCTTGCAATGTCCAGTCATTTCATTGTTTTCCCATGCTCAGAGCATTTTATATTTTTAGTTTCTGTTGTGATCCCTGTGCTTTTTCTCATGTTTTATTTTTTAAATTGCATTGCCAAATCTCACTATTCCCCTGTCTTTCTATTTAAACAAAATATCGAAGAATTTTAAGCATGTTTGTATTTTAAGTAAAAAAAAAATTATATCTTTTGTGTTTATCTGTACCCTTAATAAAGTCTATATCTCTGCTACCTGCCGTGTGGACCGCTCCACCAAGTCTCATTGAGGTCAGATCCGGCCCATGGAAGAGAAGAGTTTGTCACCCTTGGCCAAGAGCATGCCCAGCTGCTGCTTCAAGGCTGCCACGGAGGGGGGAGGCTCATCGCCTCCCTCGGGAGCTGATTCCACCCATTCTGCTTGGCTGAGACACGAGCACCCCCCCCCCCGAAACTAGAATGGGGGCACAATGAGAGTGGCCCTGACGTGCTTCCTACCCCCCCACCCCACGGCAAAGGCAAAGTGCCGCTGCCTTCCTCCTTTGACCAATGACTCCACTGTGACTCTGAGGGGAAGAAGAAGATATTGGATTTATATCCTGCCCTATACTCTGAATCTCAGAGCCCCAGAGTGGCTCACAATCTCCAACATTTTCTCCCCCCACAACAGACACCCTGTGAGGTGGGTGGGGCTGAGAGAGCTCTTACAGCAGCTGCCCATTCAAGGACAACTCTGCGAGAGCTCTGGCTGACCCAAGGCCATTCCAGCAGCTGCAAGTGGAGGAGTGCGGAATCAAACCCACTTCTCCCAGATAAGAGAGCTCTGGCTGACCCAAGGCCATTCCAGCAGGTTCAAGTGGAGGAGTGGGGAATCAAACCCAGTTCTCCCAGATAAGAGAGCTCTGGCTGACCCAAGGCCATTCCAGCAGGTGCGAGTGGAGGAGGGGGGAAACAAACCCGGTTCTCCCAGATAAGAGAGCTATGGTGGACCCAAGGCCATTCCAGCAGCTGCAAGTGGAGGAGTGCGGAATCAAACCCAGTTCTCCCAGATAAGAGAGCTCTGGCTGACCCAAGGCCATTCCAGCAGGTTCAAGTGGAGGCGTGGGGAATCAAACCCAGTTCTCCCAGATAAGAGAGCCATGGCTGACCCAAGGCCATTCCAGCAGGTGCAAGTGGAGGAGTGGGGAAACAAACCCGGTTCTCCCAGATAAGAGAGCTATGGTGGACCCAAGGCCATTCCAGCAGCTGCAAGTGGAGGAGTGGGGAATCAAACCCGGTTCTCCCAGATAAGAGAGCTCTGGCTGACCCAAGGCTATTCCAGCAGCTGCAAGTGGAGGAGAGGGGAATCAAACCCTGTTCTCCCAGATAAGAGAGCTCTGGCTGACCCAAGGCCATTCCAGCAGGTGCAAGTGGAGGAGTGCGGAATCAAACCCAGTTCTCCCAGATAAGAGAGCCATGGCTGACCCAAGGCCATTCCAGCAGGTGCAAGTGGAGGAGTGGGGAAACAAACCCAGTTCTCTCAGATAAGAGAACTATGGTGGACCCAAGGCCATTCCAGCAGCTGCAAGTGGAGGAGTGGGGAATCAAACCCGGTTCTCCCAGATAAGAGAGCTCTGGCTGACCCAAGGCTATTCCAGCAGCTGCAAGTGGAGGAGGGGGGAATCAAACCCTGTTCTCCCAGATAAGAGAGCTCTGGCTGACCCAAGGCCATTCCAGCAGGTGCAAGTGGAGGAGTGCGGAATCAAACCCGGTTCTCCCAGATAAGAGAGCTCTGATTGACCCAAGGCCATTCCAACAGCTTCAAGTGGAGGAGTGGGGAATCAAACCCGGTTCTCCCAGATAAGAGAGCTATGGCTGACCCAAGGCCATTCCAGCAGCTGCAAGTGGAGGAGTGGGGAAACAAACCCGGTTCTCCCAGATAAGAGAGCTATGGTGGACCCAAGGCCATTCCAGCAGCTGCAAGTTGAGGAGTGGGGAATCAAACCCGGTTCTCCCAGATAAGAGAGCTCTGGCTGACCCAAGGCTATTCCAGCAGCTGCAAGTGGAGGAGAGGGGAATCAAACCCTGTTCTCCCAGATAAGAGAGCTCTGGCTGACCCAAGGCCATTCCAGCAGGTGCAAGTGGAGGAGTGCGGAATCAAACCCGGTTCTCCCAGATAAGAGAGCTCTGATTGACGCAAGGCCATTCCAGCAGGTTCAAGTGGAGGCGTGGGGAATCAAACCCAGTTCTCCCAGATAAGAGAGCCATGGCTGACCCAAGGCCATTCCAGCAGGTGCAAGTGGAGGAGTGGGGAAACAAACCCAGTTCTCTCAGATAAGAGAGCTATGGTGGACCCAAGGCCATTCCAGCAGCTGCAAGTGGAGGAGTGGGGAATCAAACCCGGTTCTCCCAGATAAGAGAGCTCTGGCTGACCCAAGGCTATTCCAGCAGCTGCAAGTGGAGGAGGGGGGAATCAAACCCTGTTCTCCCAGATAAGAGAGCTCTGGCTGACCCAAGGCCATTCCAGCAGGTGCAAGTGGAGGAGTGCGGAATCAAACCCGGTTCTCCCAGATAAGAGAGCTCTGATTGACCCAAGGCCATTCCAACAGCTTCAAGTGGAGGAGTGGGGAATCAAACCCGGTTCTCCCAGATAAGAGAGCTATGGCTGACCCAAGGCCATTCCAGCAGCTGCAAGTGGAGGAGTGGGGAATCAAACCCTGTTCTCCCAGATAAGAGAGCTCTGGTTGACCCAAGGCCATTCCAGCAGCTGCAAGTGGAGGAGGGGGGAATCAAACCCGGTTCTCCCAGATAAGAGAGCTATGGCTGACCCAAGGCCATTCCAGCAGCTGCAAGTAGAGGAGTGGAGAATCAAACCCAGTTCTCCCAGATAAGAGAGCTACGGCTGACCCAAGGCCATTCCAGCAGCTGCAAGTGGAGGAGGGGGGAATCAAACCCTGTTCTCCCAGATAAGAGAGCTCTGGATGACCCAAGGCCATTCCAGCAGCTGCAAGTGAAGGAGGGGGGAATCAAACCCGGTTCTCCCAGACAAGAGAGCTCTGGCTGACCCAAGGCCATTCCAGCAGCTGCAAGTGGAGGAGTGGGGAATCAAACCCGATTCTCCCAGATAAGAGAGCTCTGGCTGACCCAAGGCCATTCCAGCAGGTGCAAGTGGAGGAGTGGGGAATAAACCCGGTTCTCCCAGATAAGAGAGCTCTGGCTGACCCAAGGCCATTCCAGCAGCTGCAAGTGGAGGAGTGGGGAATCAAACCCTGTTCTCCCAGATAAGAGAGCTCTGGTTGACCCAAGGCCATTCCAGCAGCTTCAAGTGGAGGAGTGGGGAATCAAACCCAGTTCTCCCAGGTAAGAGTCCGCACACTTCACCACTACACCAAACTGGCTCTCACAGAAGCAAAGCACCCCTCTCCAGCTCATGGCACCTCCTCTGTGCCAAGATGGCAGTGCCCACGGCCCACGCAGTACGAAGCCATGAAGGACAGACAGCTTTTTAAAAAGAGGTGCTGTGAAGCCCTCTGCTGGCAAGGAAGGCTGCTAGCCGTGCAGAGTAGGCACCGTCCTTCCTGTGGCACCCCAGTGCTGCCTGCTCCCTGCCCCCCTCCCCCCCGCACCTGTGCCAGGGTTGAGGTGGAATCTCCCATCAGCATTCCCTGCTCGCAGTGTGTAGCTGAGGCGCCCGTTCTCTCCCAGGTCGCTGTCCCTCGCCAGCACCTGCAGCACCAGGAAGCCCGTGGGCTGGTCCTCGGGAAGGTCCACTCTGGCCGGAGACAGGAACTCTGGCCCATTGTCGTTCTCATCCATGACGAAAACGTGTGCAGTGAGGGCAGCAGAGCGGCGCTGGCTGATGTTGTGTGCCTGGTCCATGGCCTGCACCACCAGCAGGTAGGCCGCCTGGCGCTCGCGGTCCAGGGGGCCCCTCAGGCTCAGCTCCCCACTGTGGGGGTCCAGCTGGAAGGGGGACTCCCTCGCCTCTGGAGACAGGAGGCTGTAGCTCAGCTGGCTGTTGGGGCCCGGCCCGTCTCCATCCAGAGCCTGGAAAGTGAAGAGGGAGGCGCCCAAGGTGGCACTCTCCGGCACCACCACCGTCACGGGGTCCTGGGGCCAGGTGGGCGTGTGGTCGTTGCTGTCCTGCACGTGGATCTCGACCAGCACCAGGCGCTGGCTGGGGGAGCCCCGGGACGTGTCCTCCACGCTCACTTGCAGAGTGTGCCGGGGCCCAGACTCATAATCCAGGGCTTGGGCAGTGTAGATTTCTCCTGTGGCTGCGTCCACCACAAAGGTGCCGCCTCCACCACTGCCTCCCACCAACAGGTAGGTCACCTGCCCAGGAGGAAGGGGCTCTGGGGAGGCCACGGAGCCAATGATGGAGCCAGGCTGCAGGCCCTCTGTGGGATAGAGAGTCAGGACGGTGGTGTCTGGTCGGGGAAGCAGACGGGCTGCAGACACCACCTGTGGAAGAAAAGGTGTAGGAGAGCTCTTCAGGTTATTCTGGTCTTTCAACAGGATTTCACAGCGCAATCCAACACAAAAGTGCTGAACCCAGTGGCACCCCGATATGCTGCTCCATCCCCTCACCCCAAATGCACTTTGCCCTGCAACTCCCAGTTCACTGTAGGAGCACCCCCACCCCCACCCCTTGAAGTGAGCCCCTGTCTCCTTCTCTCTTGCATTCGGGGTGCCACTGGTTCTGCTCAGCTGCTGCGGGCAGGAGGTGGTCCAAAGAAGCCACTTGGGCTCAGCCCCTTTGGCTGCTCTGGCTGGGCCTGGGGTCCCCCCCAACCCCTCCCCCTCCCTCTCCCCAAGCCTTCTGCCACTTCTTTAAGCAGCCCTAAAGGATGGGCATCCCTTGGCACCTGCTACAGCAAGGGAACGTGGTCCATCTCCTGTGTGGTTCTGCCAGCCAGCCCCAGGGAGAAGCCGTGCAGGGCAAAGGGCAGCTGAGCTGGGCAAGAGTGGGCTGAGGGAGGCCACGGCCACTACCTGGATGCGCACGGCTGCTGTCGTGCTACGGGGACTGGCGCCTCGGTCGCTTGCCGTTGCAGTGAAGGTGTATTCGCCACAGTCTGCCTGGTGCAACCTGCTGGCTGTGCGCAGTTCCCCTGTGGCCACGTGCAGGGAGAAGCGCTCCACCCGTGCACCTGCCGGGGAAGAAGGAGAACAATCCCAGGAAGGGGGTCCCGTGCTAAGTCTCACCTGCATTGCAGGATAAAACAGAGGAAAGGCGGAGGCCAAAGCGCACTTGGCCAGGCCTGGGATGGGACCAGGAGGCAGTGGTTGACAGGGGGGGCGGGGGGGCTGTGGTTCCGCCTGAAAGGTCTGTTCACTGGGGAGCGGCTGCTGTGTGCCTTGGCCCAGACAGGCCCTCGGGACCCCACTCAGCAACATCGACATGAAGAGCATCGCCTGGAGGTTTAGGCCGGGGCCACCCCCAAGATGCAGGTGACACCCACCTCTGTCTCGCACTCAGACCCGGGCAGTAGTGTTCGGGTGGATGCAGGCTAGTAGACTGAAGCTTTAAGCTTGACCATTTGGACAATCTGGGCAAGGGGGCAGTCCCCTAGTTTGGGTGGCGTCTCCAGCAGCAGGGGGCCTGCATGTGGAGCTTCAACTAGTACCTTGGCTGCGGACTCCCCTGTGGCCACGTAAACCCCCAGAGAGGAGGACTACAACAATGGTGCCACAAGGGGCTGCCCTTGAAAAGTGGTCAGAAAGGTCAGGGAGACCATAAAGCTGCAGCAGCCAGAATGCAGACCCGAGTGGGCCTTCTCAGGACCAGATGATTCCCCCGGCTTGGCCCATCTCCACTGGCTTCTTCTCCCAGCCTGTTCCTGGGCCCAGGAAGAGGCGGTCTTCAGAACTGCCTTCATTCTCCTGGGCAAGTCTGCCTGCCTGCTCTGGCTGTCCTCCAAGGTGTCCTTGCTCGGGAGGTTCCCAACCCGCCAGCCCACATTAGGCCACTGGCGTGAACCTCCCCCAATGCCGCTGGCATGATGTCACCCGGAAGTGACATCATCACGCTAGCGATGGAGTGCAGCGGCCACTCTAGGCGTTTCCAGGAAAACTCTATGGTGTTCCCGGATGCTTTAGCCATTTGGAAGGGGAAACTCTGTGGTACATTAGGTACCATAGAGTTTCCCCCCTCCCAAATGGCTAGAGCATCGGAAACACCTAGTGCGGCTGCTGCGCCTTGTCGATGGTGCTATGACATCACTTCCAGGTGATGTCATTGCATCGCGCGCATGAAAGTCTCCCACTCCGGGACGAAGAGGACTCGGCAACCTTAGCCCCCAGCCTCCTTGGGTCAGGCCGGGGGGCAACTGGAGAGAGGTCCAGAGGGTGCCGTTCCCTCCCCAGAGGTATTTGTCCTCTGTGCTCCACTGTCAGGAGAAGACGTCTCTCTTCCGTCGGGCACCACTTTCTGTGGTCGCCTTCCTGTCCTATGCTTTAATTGCTTGTTTGCAAAATATGTTTTCATTTTGGTTCTAACTGGCTTTGTGGCACGTTTTATAACGCTCCAAACTTCCTGTTGCATTTGTATCCCCCTTTCCTCCTCCTCCAAGGGACTCTGGTGGGAGACCTGATTCCTCCCTTCTGTTTTATCCCCACAACAACCTTGTGAGGTAGATTTAGGCACGACTGTCCTACACCGCACAAGCAGGAGACAAGCCTGCTGGGTCAGAGTAGTCATCTGTCTATTCTGGCCTTCTGTTCCTGCTTGAAGGGCCAACAAGCCCAGGCCTTCTCCTGAGGGTACTACTGACCCTGCCCAGGATCCACTGACCAACCAAGGTCATCATCACCCACTGAGCTTCAGGACTGAGGGGCAGCCCAACTGTCTCACTATCAGCTCTGCTCCCATCCCTGCACAAGCAGGCTAAAGCTCTGGGAGCCACACAGCGATTGCACCCCACACACTCTCCGGAGGGCTCAGTTACCTGCCAGCGAGTAGAAGACAGTTCCGTTTTCACCCTCATCGGGGTCCTTGGCCTGCAATGAAGCGACCAGCAGCCCTGCTGGCTTCTCCTCCAGGACCTGCCGCAAAGACAGCCGGGGGAGCAGCTGGAAGAGGCCGCAGCCAAGGACCTCCTGCACTCCCCACCCCCCAGCCTGGCCTTCCCAAGCCAGACGGCCCCTTGCCTCCTAGGGTCCCAGAGCTGGGGGCCAGGAGGGCGGATGCAGAACGTTCCCACCACCACCACCACAGTCCTGCGGCCCCACGTCCCTTCAGAGGCCCAAGGGAGCGCCATGTCTGTGCCGCTGGCATTACTCAGAGACCTGCGCAGACCCTGAGCAAGAGGCTGCGGGAGGGGGGCAGGTTGGAGGCCCCATTTCTCCTGCATGGGCACCGAGTCTCCACACCTTGATCAGGCCTCCTTGGGCCCCTTCCCTCTGACCCAGCCCCAGCCCTACCTGCAGCAAGAGCTCCCGGCCCTCAGCCACATGCAAGAAGGCAGGGGCGTTGTCGTTCTCATCCAGCACGGTGACGTAGACTGTGCCCGTGGCGCTGCGTGGCGGGGTGCCCCCATCTTGGACAAGGATGAGCAACTGGTAGCTGGCTTGCTGCTCCCTGTCCAGGCTCTGCCTGCAGCTCAGCTCACCTGCAGAACATCGGCCCGGCTCAGCTGAGAGGTTGCCTGTGCGGAGGCCGGCCTTCTCCCCCCCCCCCATGCTGGGACAGAGCCCCCTCCGCTCCCCCCCCCCCCCCGCCCAAGCTTCCTCACCTGTCTGTGAGTGGATCAGGAAGCTGCCCTCAGGCGGAAGCAGGCGGTAGGAAAGGCGGCTGTTCTGCCCGGCGTCCCGGTCACTGGCTGTCACTCGGCCCACGCTGCTCCCAGCAGGCTGGTTCTCGGCCACAGCGAAGAAGTAGCGCTCCTCACTAAGCCGGGGGCTGTTGTCGTTCTCGTCCGTGATGGTGACTCGTACAGTGGTGGTGCCCGTCTGACGCCCCTCACCCTCTCCTGCCACAGCCAGAACCGTCAGCAGGTAGAGCTCCTGCAGCTCCCGGTCCAGCGTGCTGCGTACGTGAAGCCATCCTGTGTCCGGCACAATGCCAAAGCTGGCGGCATCTCCATCGGCCCGCAAGTGGTAGGTGAGAGGCAGGTGCGACTCCCGTGCCAATGCACGCACTTGCAGGAAATGAGTGCCCACGAGCACCCCTTCACGCACCTCCACGCGGTAAGTGAGCGTGTCGAAGACTGGGCCGTGCCCATCTTCTGTCTGCACGTGCACCAGCAGCGTGAACGTGGCACTGAGCCGTGGGACCCCGCCATCGTGGGCCAGAATGACCAGCCTGTAGGGCGTGCTCGTGTCTCGCTGCAGGGCCCCCACGAGCCGCACCTTACCTGAGAAATGCTCAACCGTGAAGGCACTCGACCCCCCAGGGGCCAGCTCAAAGTGCACCTGCCCGTTGGCCCCGCTGTCCCGGTCCTCTGCGCGCACCGTGTACACGACCGTGCCTGGGGCCGCCCCCTCCGGCAGCAGCACAGAATCCAGCGGGACTGGGAAGGCAGGGGCGTTGTCGTTCACGTCAGCCACGCTGATTTGCACCCGGGCACTGCTGTATGCAGGTGGGGAGCCGCTGCGGGCCTGCACCTCCAGGACCACGGCCGCCTGAGCCTCGTGATCCAGGGCCAGGCTGGTGTGCAGCTCTCCTGAGGCCGGGTCGATGGAGAAGGAGCCGTGCGGGTCTCCCGAGGAGATGGAGTAAAACACCCCCTCCGACTGGCCTGGGATCAGAGACAAGCACAGCCTGGGTGAGCCCCCAGGAGGGGCAAAAGGAGCCCCAGAGCCAGCTGCAGGGGAGCAGCAGTCAGAGACCCCCCCCCCCCCCGCTTGGTTTTATGGGGTTTCCTTTGAGCGATTTAGAGCTTGAGTTGGTGCGGGCTGATTTAGATCAGGGGAATGCTCTTGTGTGCTGCTGGAACCCTGGAACCCCCACCCCCTGCCAGTGGCTGGGGGGATTCGGCAACCCCAGGACATTTGGAGCCCACAAGAATTGCATTTATATACTACCCTATACTCTGAATCTCAGAGTCTCAGAGCGGCTCACAATCTCCTTTACCTTCCCCCCTCCCCCACAACAGACACCCTAAGAGGTGAGTGGGGCTGGAGAGGGCTCTCTCAGCAGCTGCCCTTTCAAGGACAACCTCTGCCAGGGCTATGGCTGACCCAAGGCCATTCCAGCAGGTGCAAGTGGAGGAGTGGGGAATCAAACCCGGTTCTCCCAGATGAGAGAGCTCTGGCTGACCCAAGGCCATTCCAGCACCTGCAAGTGGAGGAGTGGGGAATCAAACCCGGTTCTCCCAGATAAGAGAGCTCTGGCTGACCCAAGGCCATTCCAGCAGCTGCAAGTGGAGGAGTGGGGAATCAAACCTGGTTCTCCCAGATAAGAGAGCTCTGGCTGACCCAAGGCCATCCCAGCAGCTGCAGGTGGAGGAGTGGGAAATCAAACCCGGTTCTCCCAGATGAGAGAGCTCTGGCTGACCCAAGGCCATTCCAGCAGGTGCAAGTGGAGGAGTGGGGAATCAAACCCGGTTCTCCCAGATGAGAGAGCTCTGGCTGACCCAAGGCCATTCCAGCAGGTGCAAGTGGAGGAGTGGGGAATCAAACCCGGTTCTCCCAGATGAGAGAGCTCTGGCTGACCCAAGGCCATTCCAGCAGCTGCAATTGGAGGAGTGGGGAATCAAACCCGGTTCTCCCAGATAAGAGAGCTCTGGCTGACCCATGGCAGCCAGTGGAGGAGTGGGGACCCAGCAGCTGCAAGTGGAGGAGTGGGGAATCAAACCCGGTTCTCCCAGATGAGAGAGCTCTGGCTGACCCAAGGCCATTCCAGCAGGTGCAAGTTGAGGAGTGGGGAATCAAACCCGGTTCTCCCAGATAAGAGAGCTCTGGCTGACCCAAGGCCATTGCAACAGCTGCAAGTGGAGGAGTGGGGAATCCAACCCGGTTCTCCCAGATAAGAGAGCTCTGGCTGACCCAAGGCCATTCCAGCAGCTGCAAGTGGAGGAGGGAGGAATCAAACCTGGGTCTCCCAGATAAGAGAGCTCTGGCTGACCCAAGGCCATTGCAACAGCTGCAAGTGAAGGAGTGGGGAATCAAACCCGGTTCTCCCAGATGAGAGAGCTCTGGCTGACCCAAGGCCATTCCAGCAGCTGCAATTGGAGGAGTGGGGAATCAAACCCGGTTCTCCCAGATAAGAGAGCTCTGGCTGACCCAAGGCCATTCCAGCAGCTGCAAGTGGAGGAAGGAGGAATCAAACCTGGTTCTCCCAGATAAGAGAGCTCTGGCTGACCCAAGGCCATTGCAACAGCTGCAAGTGAAGGAGTGGGGAATCAAACCCGGTTCTCCCAGATGAGAGAGCTCTGGCTGACCCATGGCAGCCAGTGGAGGAGTGGGGACCCAGCAGCTGCAAGTGGAGGAGTGGGGAATCAAACCCGGTTCTCCCAGATGAGAGAGCTCTGGCTGACCCAAGGCCATTCCAGCAGGTGCAAGTGGAGGAGTGGGGAATCAAACCCGGTTCTCCCAGATGAGAGAGCTCTGGCTGACCCAAGGCCATTCCAGCAGCTGCAATTGGAGGAGTGGGGAATCAAACCCGGTTCTCCCAGATAAGAGAGCTCTGGCTGACCCATGGCAGCCAGTGGAGGAGTGGGGACCCAGCAGCTGCAAGTGGAGGAGTGGGGAATCAAACCCGGTTCTCCCAGATGAGAGAGCTCTGGCTGACCCAAGGCCATTCCAGCAGGTGCAAGTTGAGGAGTGGGGAATCAAACCCGGTTCTCCCAGATAAGAGAGCTCTGGCTGACCCAAGGCCATTGCAACAGCTGCAAGTGGAGGAGTGGGGAATCCAACCCGGTTCTCCCAGATAAGAGAGCTCTGGCTGACCCAAGGCCATTCCAGCAGCTGCAAGTGGAGGAGGGAGGAATCAAACCTGGGTCTCCCAGATAAGAGAGCTCTGGCTGACCCAAGGCCATTGCAACAGCTGCAAGTGAAGGAGTGGGGAATCAAACCCGGTTCTCCCAGATGAGAGAGCTCTGGCTGACCCAAGGCCATTCCAGCAGCTGCAATTGGAGGAGTGGGGAATCAAACCCGGTTCTCCCGGATAAGAGAGCTCTGGCTGACCCAAGGCCATTCCAGCAGCTGCAAGTGGAGGAGGGAGGAATCAAACCTGGTTCTCCCAGATAAGAGAGCTCTGGCTGTCCCAAGGCCATTGCAACAGCTGCAAGTGAAGGAGTGGGGAATCAAACCCGGTTCTCCCAGATGAGAGAGCTCTGGCTGACCCAAGGCCATTCCAGCAGCTGCAATTGGAGGAGTGGGGAATCAAACCCGGTTCTCCCAGATAAGAGAGCTCTGGCTGACCCAAGGCCATTGCAACAGCTGCAAGTGGAGGAGTGGGGAATCAAACCCGGTTCTCCCAGATGAGAGAGCTCTGGCTGACCCAAGGCCATTGCAACAGCTGCAAGTGAAGGAGTGGGGAATCAAACCCGGTTCTCCCAGATGAGAGAGCTCTGGCTGACCCAAGGCCATTCCAGCAGGTGCAAGTTGAGGAGTGGGGAATCAAACCCGGTTCTCCCAGATAAGAGAGCTCTGGCTGACCCAAGGCCATTGCAACAGCTGCAAGTGGAGGAGTGGGGAATCCAACCCGGTTCTCCCAGATAAGAGAGCTCTGGCTGACCCAAGGCCATTCCAGCAGCTGCAAGTGGAGGAGGGAGGAATCAAACCTGGTTCTCCCAGATAAGAGAGCTCTGGCTGACCCAAGGCCATTGCAACAGCTGCAAGTGAAGGAGTGGGGAATCAAACCCGGTTCTCCCAGATGAGAGAGCTCTGGCTGACCCAAGGCCATTCCAGCAGCTGCAATTGGAGGAGTGGGGAATCAAACCCGGTTCTCCCAGATAAGAGAGCTCTGGCTGACCCATGGCAGCCAGTGGAGGAGTGGGGACCCAGCAGCTGCAAGTGGAGGAGTGGGGAATCAAACCCGGTTCTCCCAGATGAGAGAGCTCTGGCTGACCCAAGGCCATTCCAGCAGGTGCAAGTGGAGCAGTGGGGAATCAAACCCGGTTCTCCCAGATAAGAGAGCTATGGCTGACCCAAGGCCATTCCAGCAGCTGCAAGTGGAGGAGTGGGGAATCAAACCCGGTTCTCCCAGATAAGAGAGGTCTGGCTGACCCAAGGCCATTCCAGCAGCTGCAAGTGGAGGAGTGGGGAATCAAACCCGGTTCTCCCAGATAAGAGAGCTCTGGCTGACCCAAGGCCATTCCAGCAGCTGCAAGTGGAGGAGTGGGGAATCAAACCCGGTTCTCCCAGATAAGAGAGCTCTGGCTGACCCAAGACCATTCCAGCAGGTGCAAGTGGAGGAGTGGGGAATCAAGCCCGGTTCTCCCAGATAAGAGAGCTCTGGCTGACCCAAGGCCATTCCAGCAGGTGCAAGTGGAGGAGGGGGGAATCAAACCCGGTTCTCCCAGACAAGAGAGCTCTGGCTGACCCAAGGCCATTCCAGCAGGTGCAAGTGGAGGAGTGGGGAATCAAACCCGGTTCTCCCAGACAAGAGTCCGCACACTGAACCATCACACTCAACTGGATCTCAGCTGGGCTGGCCCCACCCGCCATGCGACTGCCACAGGTTCCCAGGCCAGCAGGCTGGGTGTGGCCTAATATGCCAATGTGCTCTTACAAAACCAGCCCTGGGCAACCCTCTCACCCACCCCACATCTCAGCCGAGTCCCTTTCCCTGAGGGGGCCCCCCCAGGGCTGGCCCCAGGCCGTCTGGCCCCCATGCAAGGCTAACACCTGGCGCCCCCCCTGCACTGCTGACATCACTGTGTCACATGGGGGGTGCCCAGAGCCCGATGCATGCACCTCGTTTGCCTAGTGGCCCAGCTGACCCGCTGGGCAGGCCAGCAGACACAGGGAGAGATTTCTGTAGCTCGGGGCTCTGTTTTGGCCCCTGGACCCAAGAAGAGGGAGAGAAGATGGCCAAGCACTTCCTGAACTGGCCAGTCCCTGGATCCCCCGGCCCCCGAAGGAGAGGAACACAGCTGCAGGGGGGGGGCATCCAGGTGGGACCACCCAGTCCCTTCCCACCCATCCTGCCTGGGCCTCTGTGGAACTCTCTGCTGGGAACGCTGGCTCAGGCCTTTGGCTGCCTGTGGGGGGGGGGGGGACTCAAGGCATGCCCTTGGCGTTGTACCTGGGGGGTTGTGGGCATAGACAGCACCAACACTGCTGCCTGGCCGGATGTCTTCTGGGACCGCGAAGTAGTACTGAGCCTGCTCAAAGCTCGGAGGGGAAATGGTGCCAGCAACGATGCTGATGTTGAGCTGAGCGTTGGGCTGAGCGGCCAGACCCCCTCCGTCCCAAGCCGCAATCTCCAGGTGCACCAAGCTGTTGGCTTTGCCTGCCAAGCTCCGCAGCAGAGAGAGGGCACCTGCAGCAAGAGAGGAAGGTGGGCAGAGTCTAATCTCACTCCTGGCACACAGGGAGACCGGCTCATACAGGGGGAGGCTGGGCAAAGACTCTGCCACGCATTGAGGCTGGCAGAAAAAGGAGGGAGGGAGGGAGGGAGGGAGGGAGGGAGGGAAGGAAGGAAGGAAGGAAGGAAGGAAGGAAGGAAGGAAGGAAGGAAGGAAGGAAGGAAGGAAGGAAGGAAGGAAGGAAGGAAGGAAGGAAGGAAGGAAGGAAGGAAGGAAGGAAGGAAGGAAGGAAGGAAGGAAGTCCATGCCAACAGCTGCTCTGCCTCACTCCCAGCATGCCCTTCTGCCGGACCACTCCCAGTCCTCTTACCAGTGTCTGGATTTATGGCAAAGAGCGATGGGGAGTTGCCAGCCGCAATCTGGTATGTCACCCGTCCAAAGAGCCCTTCGTCCTTGTCATGGGCGCTGACTCGCAGCACAGCGGAGCCCGGCTGACTCTGGGTGCTGATGCTGGTGGCGTATTCCAGGGGGTAGAAAGTGGGCGCGTTGTCATTGATGTCTTCCAGGAAGATCTTGACGTATGCCATGGAGCTGAGCCCCCCCTGGGCAGGGAGAGAAGAGACCCTCGACACCAAGCCGGAGAGCAAGCGTCTCCTCTCCCAAAGACGGGCAGGCGGGTCTCTCAGCCCCACTCAGGGTGGTGCCCTGGAGGGGGGAGCTGCCAGGCACTGAGCAGGCCCCTCTGGGACCCTCCTCTTCTCCTCCCCCTCCAAGGAGCTCCGCCCACTGGCTGGCTCTGCCGCTCACCCCATCCATGGCAGTGATGGTGCAGTCATAGGAAGTGATGCCCTCGTCCCGGTCCAAGGCCCCCGCAGTGCAGAGCTGGCCGGTCTCCTCCCCCAGGCTGAAGGCAGAGGGGGCAAAGCTGCTGATGCCCATGCCCAGGGAGTAAGTGACAGAGCCCAAGGAGCCACTGTCAGCGTCCATAGCCGTCACCTGCGGGGAAGAAGGTGGAAGCACCCCTCTGAGTCCCACGAAGGAGCACAGCGGGGTGGGGGTGGGGCCCTCTGGGCTTCCTGCAGGAGCCAGCGGTGCCATCGCACTTCCTCCCCTTCAGACTTGGCCTGCTGTCCCTCCCCCCCCCACTTCCTCTGGCCCAAGAAGCCCCTCTGTGCTAGTCCCTTTCTCACACCAGGCTCAGGACTCCGCTTCAGAGGGACTGAGAGAGGCCTCCGGGTACCCTCTGGTGTGCTGCCCCAATGCAAAGGCTGGGGGGGAGCTGCACTTCACAAACAGCTCAGTGGAGAGGCATCGATTCTCCATGAATGACTGGCTGGGCCTCCAATAGTTCTCCTGGCAAAGGTTCTTCAGCCAATCCAAAACTCTTTGTCAACCCCACCCACCCACCCATCCACGGAACATTGCAAGCAGTGTTGGCACAAGGTCCCAGAAGGCCAGCAGCAACTGCACATGAGCAAACCGCACAACTCCTCCTCCACTACCGCTAAGGAGAGCAGCTGAGCCTCCTCCAAGCCTTTGCAAGGGAAGGTGGGCTCAGAGGAGAGCATGCCCCCTCCTCCACTCGCAGCTTCCCGGGTCTGCACAGACCTGGGAAGCCAAGAGCAGCAGGGCAGGCTGGCGACATGAGCACTCCTCCAAGCCTTTGCAAGGGAAGGTGGGCTGAGAGGAGATCATGCCCCCGCCTCCACTAGCAGCTTCCCGGGTCTGTGCAGACCTGGGAAGCCAAGAGCAGCAGGGCAGGGTGGCGACATGTGCACTCCTCCAAGTCTTTGCATAGGAAGGTGGGCTCAGAGGAGATCATGACCCCGCCTCCACTCGCAGCTTCCCGGGTCTGTGCAGACCTGGGAAGCCAAGAGCAGCAGGGCAGGGTGGCGACATGTGCACTCCTCCAAGCCTTTCCAAGGGAAGGTGGGCTCAGAGGAGAGCATGCCCCCCCTCCACTCACAGCTTCCCAGGTCTGCACAGACTTGGGAAGCCAAGAGCAGCAGGGCTGGGTGGCGACGTGCACTCCTCCAAGCCTTTGCAAGGGAAGGTGGGCTCAGAGGAGAGCCCACCCTTCCCTCCACTCGCAGCTTCCCAGGTCTGCGCAGACCTGGGAAGCCAAGAGCAGCAGAGCAGGATGGTGACATGTGCACTTCTCCAAGCCTTTGCAAGGGAAGGTGGGCTCAGAGGAGAGCACGCCCCCCCCTCCACTCACAGCTTCCCAGGTCTGCGCAGACCTGGGAAGCCAAGAGCAGCAGGGCAGGGTGGCGACATGTGCACTCCTCCAAGCCTTTGTAAGGGAAGGTGGGCTCAGAGGAGAGCACGCCCCTCCTGCACTCTCAGCTTCCCAGGTCTGCGCAGACCTGGGAAGCCAAGAGCAGCAGGGCAGGGTGGTGACATGTGCACTCCTCCAAGCCTTTGCAAGGGAAGGTGGGCTCAGAGGAGAGCACGCCCCCCCCCCTCTACTCACAGCTTCCCAGGTCTGCGCAGACCTGGGAAGCCAAGAGCAGCAGGGCAGGGTGGTGGCATGTGCACTCCTCCAGGCCTTTGCAAGGGAAGGTGGGTTCAGAGGAGAGCCCACCCTTCCCTCCACTCGCAGCTTCCCGGGTCTGCGCAGACCTGGGAAGCCAAGAGCAGCAGGGCAGGGTGGCGACATGTGCACTCCTCCAAGCATTTGTAAGGGAAGGTGGGCTCAGAGGAGAGCACGCCCTTCTTCCACTCGCAGCTTCCCAGGTCTGCGCAGACCTGGGAAGCCAAGAGCAGCAGGGCAGGGTGGCGACATGTGCACTCCTCCAAGCCTTTGCAAGGGAAGGTGGGCTCAGAGGAGAGCACGCCCTTCTTCCACTCGCAGCTTCCCAGGTCTGCGCAGACCTGGGAAGCCAAGAGCAGCCGGGCAGGGTGGCGACATGTGCACTCCTCCAAGCCTTTGCAAGGGAAGTTGGGCTCAGAGGAGAGCACGCCCCCCCCCTCCACTCGCAGCTTCCCGGGTCTGCACAGACCTGGGAAGCCAAGAGCAGCAGGGCAGGGTGGCAACATGAGCACTCCTCCAAGCCTTTGCAAGGGAAGGTGGGCTCAGAAGAGATCACGCCCCCGCCTCCACTCGCAGCTTCCCGGGTCTGCACAGACCTGGGAAGCCAAGAGCAGCAGGGCAGGGTGGCGACATGTGCACTCCTCCAAGCCTTTGCAAGGGAAGGTGGGCTTAGAGGAGAGCACGCCCCACCTCCACTCGCAGCTTCCCAGGTCTGCACAGACCTGGGAAGCCAAGAGCAGCAGGGCAGGGTGGCGACATGTGCACTCCTCCAAGCCTTTGCAAGGGAAGGTGGACTCAGAGGAGATCGCCCCCCCCCCTCCACTCGCAGCTTCCGGGTCTGCGCAGACCTGGGAAGCCAAGAGCAGCAGGGCAGGGTGGTGACATGAGCACTCCTCCAAGCCTTTGCAAGGGAAGGTGGGATCAGAGGAGATCATGCCCCCGCCTCTACTCGCAGCTTCCCAGGTCTGCACAGACCTGGGAAGCCAAGAGCAGCAGGGCAGGGTGGCGACATGTGCACTCCTCCAAGCCTTTGCAAGGGAAGGTGGGCTCAGAGGAGAGCATGCCCTTCTTCCACTCGCAGCTTCCCAGGTCTGCGCAGACCTGGGAAGCCAAGAGCAGCCGGGCAGGGTGGCGACATGTGCACTCCTCCAAGCCTTTGCAAGGGAAGTTGGGCTCAGAGGAGAGCACGCCCCCCCCCTCCACTCGCAGCTTCCCAGGTCTGCACAGACCTGGGAAGCCAAGAGCAGCAGGGCAGGGTGGCAACATGAGCACTCCTCCAAGCCTTTGCAAGGGAAGGTGGGCTCAGAAGAGATCACGCCCCCGCCTCCACTCGCAGCTTCCCGGGTCTGCACAGACCTGGGAAGCCAAGAGCAGCAGGGCAGGGTGGCGACATGTGCACTCCTCCAAGCCTTTGCAAGGGAAGGTGGGCTTAGAGGAGAGCACGCCCCACCTCCACTCGCAGCTTCCCAGGTCTGCACAGACCTGGGAAGCCAAGAGCAGCAGGGCAGGGTGGCGACATGTGCACTCCTCCAAGCCTTTGCAAGGGAAGGTGGACTCAGAGGAGATCGCCCCCCCCCTCCACTCGCAGCTTCCGGGTCTGCGCAGACCTGGGAAGCCAAGAGCAGCAGGGCAGGGTGGCGACATGAGCACTCCTCCAAGCCTTTGCAAGGGAAGGTGGGCTCAGAGGAGATCATGCCCCCGCCTCTACTCGCAGCTTCCCAGGTCTGCACAGACCTGGGAAACCAAGAGCAGCAGGGCAGGGTGGCGACATGTGCACTCCTCCAAGCCTTTGCAAGGGAAGGTGGGCTCAGAGGAGAGCACGCCCCGCCCCTCCACTCACAGCTTCCCGGGTCTGCGCAGACCTGGGAAGCCAAGAGCAGCAGGGCAGGGCGGCAATGTGTGCCCTCCTTTGGTGGGCTCAGAGAAGCGCACAGGCTGCTTCCCCCCCCTCACCCACAACTTCCAGGGTCTGCCCAGGGCAGAGCCAGGACAGGCGTAGGGCACCAGGAACTCTGCACCAGCCATGCTTCCACGACAGTCGACCCATCTTAGAAGCAGCTGTAGTTCTTTAAAATTGCCACAAAGTTCTGAAGCGACTCAGGCATGTGGTGGTGCAGCCCACAGCATTCTTGTCCCCCTCCTTGCCTAATCCAGAGCAGCAATTTTTAAAGAATGACAAAGGCATAAAATGGCGGGGGGAGGGGGCACAGGATGGGCCCATGTCTCCTGTGGGCAGCTGCAGTCTGTCCCGGGGAGAGAAAGAGAGAGGCAAGACAGGCTCTGCCATGCAGGCACTGGGGTGCGGGGAGCTCTGTGGAAAAACGCCGTTTTAGGCTATGGTTATTTGGGAGTTGGCAGGAAGAGGCCATCAAGCTCTAGGCAAGGCTTTGAGGCTTATTCTCTTCCTCCTCTCGCCTCCCTTCCCCTCCGATCTGGAAGCAGCCATTCTGAGGAGGCCTCCTAGAGAGACAGGAAGTCTTTCAGGCCAGTGTCTCCTGTGGGCACCTGCAGTCTGGCCCGGGGAGAGAGAGAGAGAAGCAAGACAGGCTCTGCCATGCAGGCACTGGGGTGGGGGAGCTCCATAGAAATACTCTTGGTAGAGAATCATAAAAAGGAATAGCAACAATCTCATATGAACATATGAAGCTGCCTTCTACTAAATCAGATCCTCCTTGGTCCATCAAAGTCAGTATTGGCTACTCAGACTGGTAGTGGCTCTCCAGGGTCTCAAGCTGAGGTTTTTCAACGCCTACTTTGCCTGGCTCCTTTTTAGTTGGAAATGCCTGGGATTGAACCTGGGACCTTCTGCTTCCCAAGCAGATGCTCTACTACTGAGCCACAGCCCCATTCATGGCTCTCCAGGGTCTCCACCTGAGGTTTTCCATGCCTATTTGCCTAGACCCTTTTTAGTTGGAGATGCCAGGGATTGAACCTGGAACCTTCTGCTTCCCAAGCAGATGCTCTACCACTGAGCCACAGCCCCATTCATGGCTCTCCAGGGCCTCAAGCTGAGGTTTTTCATGCCTCCTTGCCTGGACCCTTTTTAGTTGGAGATGCCGGGGATTGAACCGAGGACCTTCTGAACATATGAACATATGAAGCTGCCTTATACTGAATCAGACCTTTGGTCCATCAAAGTCAGTATTGTCTTCTCAGACTGGCAGCGGCTCTCCAGGGTCTCAAGCTGAGGTTTTTCACACCAATTTGCCTGGACCCTTTTACCAAGCAGATGCTCTACCACTGAGCCACAGACCCTTTTTAGTTGGAGATGCCAGAGATTGAACCTAAGACCTTCTGCTTACTAAGCAGATGCTCTACCACTGAGCCACCGTCCTTCCTCATATATCACAAGCTGTGCTGTTAGGTTTCTTTTATTAATTTTATCTTTTGGAACTGAAAATTAGGCTCTCTCCAAGTGAAATCACGTGTTGCTTTCAGCCTGGACAAAACTCACTCCCTGCTAGAGATGATGATAAAAGTTTAAAAATGGGGGGGGGGGGGATTTGTGATGAAAGGCAGCCAGTGAGATGGGAGGGGAGAGTGGGAGACCAGGAGCTGAACTGGGATATATGGAACTAGGAATGTATTATTAAATACCTGGCCATCTACTTCCAGTCATTAAACCATGCAATCCAATCCAAGTGTTCTAATTCCTAAACAGGGTCTTTTTAAAAAGAGAATAATACCCCAGATATGCACATAGAAATCTATTTTTTTAAAAAAAAATCCTTTTCAGAATAAGCAAAAATATTTTTTCTTTAATTCCCCTTAACCCACATGCAGCTCTTTCTTGCCCCCCCCCCACTTCCTTTTTTAACATGAGTGAGGATTCAAGGAAAACAACAGAGCAGAAGTTCTCAGAAGAATCCCCCCTCCCCCCACCAGATGACGTATGCATGAACAGGAAAGCTGACACCTGGAATAAAACTTTGTTGCTCTTAAAGGTGCTCTCTCTCTGTCTCTCCTTCCCCCTCCCTCTCCAAAGGAGGGCAGAAAGGCTGGGCAATAAAGCCACAGCAACTGCTGTGGAGATGAGATTGGATTTATACCCCACCCTCCACTCCGAAGAGTCTCAGAGCGGCTCTCAATCTCCTTTCCCTTCCTCCCCCACAACAGACACCCTGTGAGGTAGATGAAGATATTGGATATATATCCCGCCCTCCACTCCAAAGAGTCTCAGAGCAGCTCACAATCTCCTTTCCCTTCCTCCCCCACAACAGACACCCTGTGAGGTAGATGAAGATATTGGATTTATATCCTGCCCTCCACTCCGAAGAGTCTCAGAGCGGCTCACAATCTCCTTTCCCTTCCTCCCCTACAACAGACACCCTGTGAGGTAGATGAAGATATTGGATTTATATCCCGCCCTCCACTCCAAAGAGTCCCAGAGCGGCTAACAATCTCCTTTCCCTTCCTCTCCCACAACAGACACCCTGTGAGGTAGATGGAGATACTGGATTTATATCCCGCCCTCCACTCCGAAGAGTCTCAGAGCGGCTCACAATCTCCTTTCCCTTCCTCCATCCACAACAGACACCCTGTGAGGTAGATGAAGATATTGGATATATATCCCGCCCTCCACTCCGAAGAGTCTCAGAGCGGCTCACAATCTCCTTTCCCTTCCTCCCCCACAACAGACACCCTGTGAGGTAGATGAAGATATTGGATTTATATCCTGCCCTCCACTCCGAAGAGTCTCAGAGCGGCTCACAATCTCCTTTCTCTTCCTCCTCTACAACAGACACCCTGTGAGGTAGATGAAGATATTGGATTTATATCCCGCCCTCCACTCCGAAGAGTCTCAGAGCGGCTAACAATCTCCTTTCCCTTCCTCTCCCACAACAGACACCCTGTGAGGTAGATGGAGATACTGGATTTATATCCCGCCCTCCACTCCAAAGAGTCTCAGAGCGGCTCACAATCTCCTTTCCCTTCCTCCATCCACAACAGACACCCTGTGAGGTAGATAAAGATATTGGATTTATATCCCACCCTCCACTCTGAAGAGTCTCAGAGCGGCTCTCAATCTCCTTTACTTTCCCCCCCACAACAGACACCCTGTGAGGTAGATGAAGATATTGGATTTATATCCCACCCTCCACTCCGAATAGTCTCAGAGCGGCTCCCAATCTCCTTTACCTTCCTCCCCCACAACAGACACTCTGTGAGGTAGATGAAAATATTGGATTTATATCCCGCCCTCCACTCCGAATAGTCTCAGAGCAGCTCCCAATCTCCTTTACCTTCCTCCCCCCCAACAGACACTCTGTGAGGTAGATGAAGATATTGGATTTATATCCCGCCCTCCACTCCGAAGAGTCTCAGAGCGGCTCACAATCTCCTTTCCCTCCCCTCCCACAACAGACACCCTGTGAGGTAGATGAAGATATTAGATTTATATCCCGCCCTCCACTCCGAAGAGACTCAGAGCAGCTCACAATCTCCTTTCCCTTCCTCCCCTACAACAGACACCCTGTGAGGTAGATGAAGATATTGGATTTATATCCCGCCCTCCACTCCAAAGAGTCTCATAGCGGCTCACAATCTTAGAATGTGAGGTGGGTGGGGCTGAGAGATCTCTGACAAAAGCTACCCTTTCAAGGACAACCTCTGCCAGAGCTCTGGCTGACCCAAGGCCATTCCAGCAGCTGCAAGTGGAGGAGTGGGGAATCAAGGCCGGTTCCCCCAGATAAGAATCCGCGCACTTCACCACTACAGCAACCTGGCTCTCCTGGAGGAAAGGCTGGGAGCTTTGCGTTGGGCTTAAAGGACCAGCTCCCTGCAAGGGGCAACAGAGACACTGCTCTATGTCCTACTATCTGATTCCCGGGGTGCTGTGGCATAGATTGCCTTGCCCTGAGACTGAGATGCCTGTCCAAGAGTAGTGTATCTTGCAACCACGTAGGTGGTTTAAAAACCAAATTATAATAAAAAAACAATATACAAAGCCTAGTCTAGGTGATCAGGATAACTCATAACCTTTGTCACATGAACCTTCAGATGACTGAACAACACCAAATGCAGGTCATTCTAAAAGCATAGAATCATAGAGTCAAAATCATATAGAATCATAGAGTTGGAAGGGACCTCCAGGGTCATCTAGTCCAACCCCCTGCACAATGCAGGAACACACAAACATCTCCCCCCAAATTCACAGGATCTCCATCACTGTCAGATGGCCATCTAGCCTCTGCTCAAAACCCTCTAGTCCATAAAATGTTACAAACACTTCAGAAGCCCTATCTATACCATAGTCTCCACTAAAACCTTAGAGGGGCTTTTCCACACAGCAGCAGTATCAGCCAGGAGAAGGACGCAGGGGACGGTCAGCAGCTCCTGGATACCTGCCTTCCAAGGGCTGGACGTCCCCCAGGCCACCCAGTTGATGCCCGTAATGGAGAATACTTAAGCAAGGCTGGAGTTACTTGGAAAACTGCATAGATGTTTTCCTCAAGGCAGGGGACATGTCTGAGTGATTTCCCCAGGGCTGCTGAAACAGCACAGTGGCAAAGGGGCTTCCACAAGTGGACGGTGGCTCAGTGGCAGAGCATCTGCTTGGGAAGCAGAAGGTCCCAGGTTCAATCCCCAGCATCTCCAAAAAAGGGTCCAGGCAAATAGGTGTGAAAAACCTCAGCTTGAGCCCCTGGAGAGCCACTGCCAGTCTGAGAAGACAATACTGACTTTGATGGACCAAGGGTCTGATTCAGTAGAAGGCAGCTTCATATGTTCATATATGTTCAAAGCAAGCCTGAGCGGTGTCGTGGCTAGGAGCACAGACTCTAATGTGGAGAACTGGGTTTGATTCCCCCCTCCAGCTGGGTGACCTTGGGCCAGTCCCTGTTCTCTCAGAGCTCTCTCAGCCCCACCCACCTGCCTGTTGTGAGGAGAGGAAGGGAAGGAGGCTGCAAGCTGCTCTGAGACTCCTTTGGGGAGTGAAGGGCAGGGTATAAACCAACTCCTCCTCCTCCTCCTGGCAGGTTTGGATGCCACTTCCCTGCCCCACTCCCCAGCAGCAGCCCCCCCCCCAATTCCCCCACGCCAACAGGGCGCTTTTTCTTCTTATCACGAATGGTGTGTCTTTATAGCATTGTAATGTTATAATAATATGTGAACCAGGTTCTCTGAGTTCCCAGTTTTCTTTTCTTTTCTTAACGTAAGCATCTAGTCCCTTTCTTTGCGGCGAACACAAGGGCCTTCCTGCATCAGACCAGTGAGGGTCCATCTAGTCCAGCCTCTTGTGTCCCCCCCTCCGCCCTCACTGGTGGGCAGCTAGTTCCCAGGCAGACGATGGACCAGCAGGGCCTTCCCCCCAGCTTCCCCCCCAGCGCTGGGATTCAGGGGTCTCTTGCCTCTGACCATGGAGGCTGCCTTCCCTCACCATGGTGGCAGGATCTGAGGGGCCTCCACGAATCTGGCTAACCTCCTTGCAAAGCCACCTATGCACAGATATGGGGTGGGGAACCGGCATCTCTCCCAAGGCATGAGACTAGAGACTTACTTTTTTTAAAGAGAGAGAGAGAAGGAATGGAGAGGAATATGCCAGAGAAGAAACCCTGACAGAGTGCTATGATGCTATAATGATATGCTAATCTCCCGTTTAAAAACCCAGGAAACCTCTGCAAAGCCATCCAGTGGCCGGGATGGGAAATGGCTGTCCCAGGCATTGAGGTGGGGGAAATGATGCCAGTCTGTGTGGGACCAGCAACATCCACATGGGTTCCTCCCACCCCCCACTTCGCTGCACCCCTGAGAGCCTCAGGCCCTTCTGAATCATCTGCTTTGGACAGTTATGCGTGTTCCAACTGGCTTGTTTTGTGTCATCACGAAGGATGGGCAAGATTGGCTGGGGAAACGGAGTGCGAAATTCGCATTGACCTTTGGGCAGGTTTTCAAGCAGCGATGACAGCCATTCTCTGGGGAACTGACATCATCCGAGAGATCCGCTGGGATGGGAGGGGGGGGGAGGCAGGCCCGTCTCCTCCTTAGCGGGCGGTTGGGAAAGAAGGCGGGGGACGCGGAACTGCCCACCTGCCTTGGCCCACCCCTGAGCCCCCTGCCCGAGGCTGCGCTGCTCTCATCCCGTGACGCTGCCCCCCCCCCGCCCCTTGAGACTGGACGCCAGGGCCACAGTCCTCGCCCAGGCGGGGGGGGGGGCGGTGCCTGCTGGGACTCTCCTTGGATCCCCCCCCCCCCGGGAAGCGAGGCTGGCAGGTCCAGGGCCTGGGATGAGCAGCGCTGCCAGTGGGGGGGTGGGGGCAGCAGGGGGGCTGCTCTGGCTCCTGGAGAGGTGGGGGTGGGGGCTGGGGGGCACAAGCCTACACAGCACACACACACCCCCGCTCCCGAGGGAATTGATCTGTGGGGCCCGGAGATGAGCTGGAATTCCGGGGGAGGCTGCTGGCACCCTAGGCTGGCCCAGCGGAGCAGAGGTCGCCGCCCCTCCACCAGCCATCCCCCCCCCCCGCGCAGCAGGAGGGCCAGGGGGGGCCGGACTGGAAACTGGAGGAGGAGAGCGTTTTGCCAGCCCGGCGGGGGCGGCGGCGGCTCCTTCTGCCGATGCTGCCCTGCCCAGCTGGCGGGCCCCGGGCGGGAGGCTGCAGGGCAGCAGCAGAGCCTGGGCTGCAGATGTGGAGGGCGGGCGGGCGGGCGGGCCGGGGCAGGCCCGGGGAGGGAGGCGAGGCGCGCTGGCTGGCTGGCGCCACTGTGGTCAGCCCTCCTCCCACGCGCCCCACCGCCCGCCCAACAGCAGCAGCAGCAGCGGCGCCGCGGCCCAGGAAGGGCAGCCAGACAGGGCGGGGGGCGGCGGCCGGGCCACGAGAGCCAGGCCCCGCGGGGGGCTCACAGCCGACGGGCATCGCGTGCACCGCGGGCGGCGGCGGCGGCGGCTGCTGCTGCGGGGAGCTCCCGGGAGGCGCGAAGGAAGGGCGGGGGGGGGGGACGCGCTCTCACGGGACGGGCCTGGGAGGAGAGCCGGACCCTGCCCCCTCTGGCCTCCCCCCCTTGCCAGCCAGGGTCGTTCCCAACGGCCAGATTACGAGCCCTGAGGGAGCGGGCTGGTGGCACCGCAGAGATGCCCGGGCCAAGGTGCAGAACTCCTCTGGGGACCGAAGGCAGGGCCCTTCGGCGGTGTGCTTGCAATGCCCACACAACGGGGACGGGGGGGGGGGGCTGCAGATGATCCGGCTTCCCTCTAAAAGGGGCAGCGGCGGGGGGGGGGGCTCGGAGCCTTTTTGGGGGCCCAGGACTAAGCCTCAGGAGCTTCCCCCAAGCAGCCTTCTGCCCACTCAGACCAAAGGTCTGCCCCGCCCCCAGCACTGGCCATGCGGGGCTCAGGCAGAGGAAGAGCTGGCCCAGGCCTTCCTGCTCACCAAGACCAACACCTGACTGGAGAAGCCCCACGGCTAGGGTGTGTGGGGGGGGGGGGCTGCCTGCACAGAGGAATCCCTCCTTCTCTGGCACCAGGAGGGCAAGAGGCCGGTGGAGCCATTTCTCTGCCTTTCCTACTGCAGCACAGCCCTGGAGCTCTGCAGGCTTCTGGCCGCCCCCTGCGGTCTCCATCCCCCCAGCCTCTGGGAGTTCTAGGAGCAGCTGAGCAAGAAGCTGGTGGATCATGGCCGGCCGGAAGGGAGGGAGACAGGATCATATGCTTGGACTCCCACAAGACTTTTGACAAGGCAGCTGCCCAAAGAAAGAGCTGAGCCGTCAGTGGACACAGGATGGATTCAGATTGCTTCAGTGACAGAAGGAAGCGCAGATTTGAAAGAAATGCACAGTTCTCCTATCGGAGAGAAGCAAAGAGCGGAGTCCATCCGAGGGACCCAGGACCAGTGGATTTGTGAATCAAGGATCTGGAAGTCAGAGTCAGCCGCATTGTGACCAAGTTTGCAGATGATAAAATAATCATTTAGGACTTTACAAGTCTGAAGAGTTACAGGAGGAGGTCTTCCAACGGGGCAGAGGGCAGATTAAGTGGGGGGGGGGGATGCACACTGGAAGGAATCCCCCCTCCCAACTTTAAAGATGTGTTGATGTGGCTGGACAGATTGAGGCTGAGTTTGAAGGAGGTCTTGTGGTTGAACCAGAGAGATTGAAGAAAGTGCTCTCCACACCCCCCACCCCGTGTGACAGATGACAAAGGCAAACTCCATGCTAGGAACTGAACACAAAACAGGCAATGCTAGAAAGCCGCCATACAGATCTATGACATGGCTTAAATTGGAATATTATGTGGAGTCCTGGTTGCCGCATCTCATAGAGGGTATTACAGACCTGGGGAAAGGACACAGGAGGGCAGCAAAGATGATCAGGGGACTGGAACACATTTCTTATGAGGAAAGGCTAGAAAATCCAGGGTGTTTCGGGTTAGAAAAAAATGACCTAGGGGTCGCATGATAAAGATCTATGAAATTATACACAGGGTAGAGAAAATGCATTTTTCTTTCTTTCCCATAATCCTAGAATTTGGGGGCCTCCAATGAAATTGATGGGCAAATTATTTACTCTATGAATAATTCAATTGTGGAAATCACTGCCCGAGAACCTTGAGATGGCCATGAGCATAAAGGACTTCAAGAGGCAATCAGATTCATGGAGGACAGATCCATCCATGGTTGCTGGACATGGCGCCATATTCAGAGGCAGAAAACATCTCAATACTGGTGCAAGAGGAGAGATGTCTAGAAGAAGATCCAGAAGAAAAACAGGGAAAGTTCAGAGAAACAAACCACAAATTCTTATCTTTTTTTTCTGAGGACTTTTCCTCCATGAGTACTGGAACAAGAAACTCTTGTGACATATTTTACTCTTTTGGAATCAAGGAAATGGTTCTTAAGGGTTTTCTCATTCAAGTCTGATGCCCCCCCCCATTTTATCTAACAGAAAACTGGGAGATTGGGGGGGGGACACTGGGGGGAACATCATCTGCAATATTTTCCCTTTTGAAATGGTAAAATGCTTATTAAAACAAGATGATACCATCTCCCAATATATAGCATGAAAAAGTCTATAGCATGGGTAAAAGGCTGGAAATGTTGGACAACATGGAAGAAATCTGCTGTTTTTACTTCCCCCCTCCTTTTTGGAATGATTACAAAAAATTAACGACCAAGGTTTTACTCAAAAAGCTTAGCATGAAAATTTTTATAAAAGAATCTACAATATTAGGTGGTATATATGCTATAAGGTGGTATATATGCCATAAACAGACAATATATTTTCAATATGTTTATTGTTTAGACATAATTCTGTCAACAGTTAATGTGTGATAACTTGTTCGATGATAATACATTATTTAAAAGTTCAGTATTCTTATTATTATAATAAATAATTTGATGTCAAAATCTGCTGCTAACCTACTTATTGTGCCTGCCTGTGCTTCTCTCCATATGGTACTTTTCTTCCTTCCTCACAATACAATAACTTTGCTCTTTTCTGCACTTTCCTCATTGCTGTAATATCTTTTTCTGACAGTGATGACTTCCCATCACGCATTAGCTTCCCTGGGTATGACTGAGGGGTGACACGATAGAGGTTTACAAAATTATGCATGGAATAGAGATGGTAGAAAAAGAAGTATTCCTCAGTTCTCGAACTGGGAGAGGAGATAAATTTCTTTCCGTCTACTTTCCTCCACACTATGCATAGCTTTATTGTTCCTGGTGTGTGGGAACAAGATCTTGGGGTACAGGTGGCCCATGAATTAGATATAAGCAGCCAGTGTGATGCAGCGACAAAAAGGGCTAATGCCATCTTGGGGTGTTATCCAGAGAGGCAGAACATCCAGATCACAAGACGTCCTGGTCCCACTACACACTGCATTGGTCAGGCTGCCCCTGGAGTCCTGTGTGCAGTTCTGGAGGCCTCCCTTCAAGAAGGAGGTGGGCAGAATGGAGCAGGTGCAGAGGAGAGCGAGGAGGAGAATCAGGGGCTTGGAGACCAAGAAGTCCCAGGGGGGGGGGGGAGGCAGAGGGACTTTCAGTCTGGAGAAGAGGAGGTGGAGGGGGGGGGCAGAATGGCTCTCTTGAAGTCTTTGAAGGGCTGTCCCTTAGAGGAGGGCAGGGAGCTGTTCCTGTGGGTGGCATAGGACTCATGAGAATGGGTCTAAATTAAGGGCACGAAGGTACCAGATGGATATTAGGAAAACCTTTTTACAGCCAGAGTTGGTTCAACAGTGGAATCAACTACTGAGGGAGGGGGTGAGCACCCCCCCCCCCTCACTGGCAGTCTTCAAGCAGGGCGGGAGAAACACTTTTCTGGGATACTCTAGGCTGATCCTTTATTGTGCAGGGGGTTGGACTAGATGGCCTCTATGGACCTTTCCAACTCTGTGATTCCATGGTTTTAAGTATTTTTCTCACAATAGAAGAACTTGTGGACATTCAATGAATTTAATGAGCAGTAGATTTATAACAGATAAAAAGAAATACTTCTTCACCCAAAGAAGAATTAACATGTGGAATTCATTGCCATAGGAAGTGGTGGCAGCTACAAGCGTGGACAGCTTCAAGAAGAGATTGGATAATCCCATGGAGAAGAGGTAGCTATTAGCCACAAGGTATAGATCAGGGGTCCTCAACCTACGGCCCGCGGGCCAGATGCGGCCCGCTGAGGACGTTTATGCGGCCCGCCGGGTTATGGAAAAATCAGACCGGAAGTGACGTTCGACCTAAACTTGCGTTAGCAACGCACACTTCCGGCACTGGGCTGAGGCGGCGGAGACAGAGTGTGAGGTGATACCGAGGTGAGGTGAGTTCCCAGGCCAGGGTGTGTGGTGTGGGGAAGGGAGAGAGATGCAGAAGACGGAGAACTGACGGCCCGCGGCCTTGTACAGTAACGGCAGTCCGGCCCTCCAACAGTCTGAGGGACAGTGAACTGGCCCCCTATTTAAAAAGGTTGAGGACCCCTGGTATAGATGGAAGACTCTCTGTCTGGGGCAGTGATGCTCTGTATTCTTGGTGCCTGGGGGAGCACCAATGGGAAGGCTTCTAGCATTTGGTCCCACTGGTGGACCTCCTGATGGCCCCTGGGTTTTGGCCACTGTGTGACACAGAGTGTTGGCCTGGATGGGCTACTGGCCTGAGCCAACATGGCTTCTCTTAGGATGCTGAAGGAGATAGACCTTCACTGGTCTGGGGCAGAAGGGCTCTTAGGTTCTTGTGTTCTGCGGTGAGGCAGACTGACAGTGATCAAACCACATTCTCCATGGGAGCTTCATGGATGAGAAGAGCTTTGGTCCAGGCTCGCCTGACTCAGAGCCCAACAGTGCAGCAACAGCTACTGCACCAGCTCCCCTGCTCAGAGGCTGCCAGTCTGTGTCAGATGGATGAAATGAGGGGGGGAAGAGACTGTGGGGACATGAGGGAGGGTGGCCATGGGGGTTGGGGGGGGGGGGAGAGGGAGACCAGAAGGCAGGCATAGGCAGAAGGAGAGGGGGCCCTTCCAGAAAAGGCAGCAAGACAGCAAACACAAGATGATGCCAGGGGCTGGAGGCTCCTGCCAGATGGGAACGGCTTCCAGGTAATCTTGGCCCTCCAGCCAGGGCTAGCTTCAGACAAGCCTCCACTGCAGAGAGCAGGTCCCCTGGAGAAAACGACTGGAGGGAGAACTCTGGGGCATCGTGCCCCGCTGACGCCCCTCCCCTCCTCCCCCAACCCTCCACAGGCTCCACCCCCAGTCCCCCACTCTTCCCCATCCCATAGCTGGCAACCGTCCTGTGCACTGAGCAAGCAAATCCCAGCATGGCTTCAACCCACAGACCCAACTGACTCGCTACGGCAGCCCTCTGAAGGTGCCACCCTGCCAGTGGGCAAAACTGGCAGCTGCCGGTTCACCTGGCAGCACCCACCTTCTGGAACGGCCTGCCTGAGGAGCCCCCCACCCCCCTCCCATCATCCTACGGCATGTGCAGAACAGGAATGTTCGGAAGGGAATTGAGCTGTGGGGAGCTGGAATTGTTTAGCAGGAGACAAAGGCTCTCGCTTACGACACTGCTGCTGCTGCTGATGTGCAACTGCGTTGTTTTCCCATTCCTGGACATGCAGTGGGCTTTTTATTTCGTATGTATGTCATGCTTTGTATATTTTTTCTTGCATTGTTTTCTAATGTTACAATCCATTCTTAGGGCATGTCTCACTTGGCCTCTGGGGCACTCTTTTAAACCCTGTATTCTGCTTTGAGCCTCAGGAAGAAAAACAGGCTACCAACAAATAGGTAGATCTATGGGGGGGGGGGGTTTGGAAAGCTCAAGGCTGCGTGCAAAGTTCTTGATCACTACATTTGCAAACCAGGTGGACTGGTCTGATCCAGCAGAGGTCTATAAAGCTATGCACTGTGTGAAGGAAAGCAGGCTGAAAGGGCTTTCTCTCTGTCTCTCCTCATACTAGAACTCCGGAGCATCCAGGGAAGCTGATGGGCAGGAAGTCCAGTTTGGTGTCATGGTTAAGTGTGTGGATTCTTATCTAGGAGAACCAGGTTTGATTCCCCACTCCTCCACTTGCACCTGCTGGAATGGCCTGGGGTCAGTCCTAGCTCTCGCAGAGCTGTCCTTGAAAGGGCAGCTTCTGTCATAGCTCTCTCAGCCCCACCCACCTCACAGGGTGTCTTTTGTCAGGGCAGTAGGTAAAGGAGATTGTGAGCTGCTCTGAGACTCTGATTCAGACAGAAGGGCTGGGTATAAAACTACGGTCTTGTTCTTCAGATCCAGTAAAGACAGACAAAGGGAAATGTTAGTAAATGGAGTAATCGAGGTTGCTGTGGTAAGAACGCTTTCGTGGGAGCAGAGCTGCTGAGGACTGCTCTCCTAATGACAGAATGTGCTGCCGCAGCACACAGAAATGGCCACGGGACCTGGCCGTGGTAATCCACACTCTGAGCACATTCAGGTTAGGCGACTGTCACCCTCTCTCTCTCTGAGGGCTGCCTTGACAACTGCCCAGCTGGTTCAAAGCGCTGTGGCCAGGCTGTTGTCAGAGCTGGGATCACATTGCCCCCGTGCTGCACACTGTACAGTGGCTGCCCACCCGTGTCCAGGCCCAATCCAAAGGGCAGGTTTTCACTTTGCAGGCCTTAAACGGCTTGGGGCAAAGACCCCAGAGGGACTGCCTCCTCCCATCCCCCCCGCACAAGCTCTGTGCCCCTAGCTGGTGGCCGCAGGCAAGACTTCTAGTGGTGGCCCCTCAGCCTGGAAGTCAAGTGTTGATCTTCCTTCAGGCTTTTGCTGAAGATCCCACCTTTTTAAGCTCAGCTTCACTCTCTGCCTTCCAGACCAAGGACCCCCAGCTGTCGTCCTCTTGGGCACCCTAGAGCTGCAAACCCACCACTTCCCCACGGCAAAGGCAAAGGAGAGGGGAGATCTGATGTTTCACAGGGGCTGAGCACTGAGGCAAGGCACTCTGCACATGTTCTGAGGCTCTTTGCTGTCACTGCAAGCACAAGTCTGGGCAGAGAACACACAAGAGGCTTTTGAGTAGCCTCAAAGCCAAACATGAAAGATTAAACACGAATAACCTCGTTGTAAACCATACCGCTCCAAAGCCGCTTCTGGCCCGTGGTGTTTAGTTCCCTGTGTGGCTTTCGTTGCTGCTGCAAATGCAAATGCACAGAGCATTCACACAGCGGCTTCCCCAACATGCAACCCAAGACGCTGCTGAAAGCAAATCCAGGCAGAACAAACCAGCTGTGTGGAAACACCCTCAGAGATCAGAGGGCGGGGCTAAGACCAGGGAGGCCTGGATTCAAATCCATGCCATGGAAGCTCATTGGTGGTGAGCCTAGCCAATTCTCTCCCTCTCCCCTTCAGCCTAACTTGCCTGACTTGGAGGCTCTTCTGAGGATAAAACACAGGAGGGGAGAACAAAGTGAGAAGCGAGTTTGAGTCCCCACCGGAGTGAAAAGCTGGGTACAACTACTTAAAAGAATAAAGATAAACTGTTAAGAACAAACAATGCCCCCCCTTCCATGTGACGACCGCCTGGCCTCTTCCCAAGACCTCCACATAAATTCGTCTGGAACTCACCTCTCCTTGGCTCCATTTCTACCCAGTGGAGACTTTTCTTCCCCGTGGAGTCCCAAAGCAGTTTACACCTTCCCCCCCCCCTCCACTTCACGCTCACAACAACCTTGTGAGATAAGTCAGGCCCACAGCAGGGAGGGGATTTGAACCCGGGTCTGACAACGTGACCCCACCATGGTGGGTGGCTCCTTCGCCAGAATTTCCCTTCAGCTGGATTTTGGCCAAGGGACAAGAGAGCCACTGAGGAGGGCCACAGACTGACCAGGCAGGCCATCTCTGTGGGACTGGCCGTGGAGAAAGAGGAGAAGGGCAGGAAGACCCACAGGGATCCGGGCAGGGCTGAATGATTATGCCACTGAGCACTGAGACAAGGCACTCTGCACGGGCCCAGAGGCTCTACTAGTCACTCCTTTGCACGGCTCACAGCTCCTGCCTGATGCTGAGCACAGGCTGCAGGACACAGCTGCTGCTGGGACTCTCAATGCAGACTGTCTGCAAGGGAAGGAAGATGGGCCGGGGAGGGAAGGAGAGGAGAAGAGAGGAGAGGAGAGGAGAGGCACAGAGCCAGGCGGGAAGGGAGCCAGGGGAGCAAGCTGTGGGTTTGGACACGAAGAGGAGAAACGTTTCAGGGAAGGAGGGGGAAGGGGAGAGAATTATGGGACAGCTGAGAAAATGGGGATGGGGAGGAGGACAAAGGGAAGAGCTCGCGGAGTCTGAGAACCTTCCCAAAATCGGTTTCTGGCTGCGCTCCGAGGGAACCCAGCCGTCCGTCGTGCCTGAAGAAGACAGTTCCTGTGCTGGGGAGAAAGCACCTTCTGAGGGGCCCAAACCACAACAGCACTTCCCCCAACAAGTCTCTGCTCACCCCCCCCACACACACACACACACCATCACAAGGGTTTTTAAAAAACCCCAAAAGGATTCATCCAGGAACAACATGTCCTCCATCCCCCCCCCCCCCCAATGCTCTAAAGAGGAAGGCAGGGCCAGAAGGGCACGAGGCATGGCAATGCCAATACAGTCCCCCCCACCCTGCCAATGCACTCATGTGTGGATCTTCATGTTGGGAACTCTGCAAAGGCTGCCCCCACCCCGCATGTGCGTGCCTGGGCCCTCTCAAACAAGGCCACTTCACAGGGCTGTTGTCAAGAGGAGAATGGAAGAGGAAGGAGGATGCTGCCAGCTGCTTTGCCCCCCCCCCCCCCCAAGGAGAAGAGCAGGGGAGGAACAGCTAAATCCAAAAGAACAGAATGTGGCTTCTGTATTGGCCACTGCCCTCCACTGTCCTGGGCTCTGCAAAACAGAAGCCAGAGCAGCTCAAGACAGTTCATTTGAAAATGCCTCTTTGGAAATTCCTTTTTAAAGGGCCTTTGTGCCCCCCTCCTGTGGTCTAATGTGTCCCCCCCTCTTTAAAAGAAGAGGCATCTATGAAGACAGAGCCACGGCCACATCTAAGGGGGACAGTGCTGGGGTGCAGCTGTTGCAGAGGGGGGGGGGGCATTCACCAGGGGGGGTTTCCTTCACCAGAAAGTCCCTTTTTGTCAGAGGGATGACAACCATGCAAGGAAGCCCCCCCTGCTGGCTGCTGGCCAGAAAAGGTGCTTTCAAGGTCAGGGGTCAGGAAGCGCCTGGAGCAAGGGGCAGGCGCTGATGACATAAAGGTAAGGAGGCAAAGAATGGAAAGAGGCACTCCCACATGCCCTGACCAGCAAGGGAAAGGCACAGGAAGTAAAGGGAGGGTCAAGCTATCAACAGTGGCACAAACATAAGAACATAAGAACATAAGAGAAGCAATGTTGGATGAGGCCAACGGCCCATCAAGTCCAACACTCTGTGTCACACAGTGGCAAAAAATTTTATATATTTTTTTATATATAAAATTTTATATATTAAATTTTATATATATTTTATATATAAATTTTATATATTTTTTTGTATATAAAAAAATTTATATACACACATACACTGTGGCTAATAGCCACTGATGGACCAAGATCCCTGGGGCCAAATTGGCCACTGATGGACCTGTGCTCCATATATTTATCTAAACCCTTCTTGAAGGTGGCTATACTTGTGGCCGCCACCACCAAAGGACCAGACAACACCTCCAGAAATATTTCTCTTGCTTTGGACCAAACACTCCCCAGGTGCAAGCCACGAGATCCATGCAGGACGCATCATGAGCCAGCCCCCTCACAAGTTCTCTCCTGTCGCCTTGGCCACAGCCCCCAGCCAGACTCAGGGAGCACCAAAGCCCTCCCCCCTCTTGCCCTGGGCCCTGACGCCAAGGCGCCTGAAATGAGTCCCTTGCATGAGTGTAGCCGTGTCACTCCTTTGTGTGCAGGAACATGCTACTCTTCTCACCACTCCTGACCTGGAGGAAACCCATGGGCACCGTCTGAGGTGACAGTGACAAAAGCTGCAAGTCCAGCAGCAGAAGGAACCCCAGCAGAGTAATCCCACCACCCCACACAGCTTCTGTCCTTCGGGGGAGTCACTTGTGTGACCGGCCCCTCCCGGTTGGTTCTGAAGCTGCCTTCTTCCGAGGGGGGGCCAGACCCTCATAGAATCAAGGTGCTGGACATCTAGTCCAACCCCGTGCACCAGGCAGGAAACTCACAAATACTCTCCCACACCCACCCAACTGACATCTGTTCCATGTCCAGAATATGGCAAAGCAAACAAACCCTCCAGGATCCCTGGGGCCAAATTGGCCTGGAGGAAAATTGCTGACTGACCCCAGAGTGAAAATCAGCATTCCCTGGGTCTCTAAGAAAGGCCACAAGAACTAGGCCCTGATGCAACCCCTTCTGCCGTCCTTCTCATGATCTGCCTAATTCACAGGATCCGCCTTTCTGTCAGATGGCCATCCAGCCTCTGTGGAAAGACCTCCGAGGAAGGCGAGCCCACCACCTCCCAAGGAGGAAGCCTGTTCCACTGAGGAACTGCTCTAAGGGTCAGGAAGTTCTTCCTCAAGTTTAGTCAAAAACTCTTTGATTTAATTTCCACCTTCGGGGCCAGAGAAAACAATTCTGCCCTATCCTCTAAATGACAGCCCTCAGCCCTCCCCCAGGGCTCTGTGAACCCCCCAGAGGTCTCCCACACACCACCCAAAGCATGCAGGGTCATGAGCAACAGAGGGGTTTGCCCTGACCAGAGACCCACCTGGTGTGTGCCAAGAGAGGAGCAGAGGTTGTGAGGAGATCTCTAGAGTAAGACAGGGGGAGACGGGGCAGACCGCCCCACCAAATCTCCCCCCATCAGGCCCTTCTGAGTGCGACACCCCTCAGCAGCACTCACCTGGAGGAAGCAGGTGCCGGGGGCCACGTCCTCCTTCAGGGAGACGTTGTAGAAGGGGGTCTCGAAGAGGGGCTCGTTGTCATTGACGTCTTGCAGGGCCACGTGGACCACGGCGGTGGAGGAGAGGGCGGGCTTGCCCCGGTCAGTGGCCAGCACGGTGAGCTGGGGCTGGGGATTGACCTCGTAGTCCAAGGGGGAGGCCGTGGTGACAATGCCCGTCGCAGGGTCAATGGCAAACCAGTGGGAGTGGGTGTGGGGCGTGTGCAGGATACTGTAGAAGACCTCCCCGTTGGGACCCTGGTCTTTGTCCCGGGCCGTCACTTGGAACACAAAGCTGCCCGGATAGACCACCTCGGGGACCGTCTGCTCGTACTCCTGGGCATCGAAGAGGGGAGGGTTGTCATTGACATCCATCACTTGGAGCACAAAGGCAGACTCAGCGCGCAGCGGGGGCGTCCCTGCATCCGTGGCCGTCACCCGCAGCGCATAGGAGTCCCGCTCCTCGCGGTCCAGCAGCTGGTCCACACAGATCAGGTAGATGATGTTGTCTTTGGTGGTGAGGGCAAACTTGCCTTCGCCCCCCTCCAAGGAAACGTTGACATTGGCATACTCGCCGTAGTCCGGGTCTGAGACGGAGATCCGTGCCACAAACTGCCCAGGCTGGGCCCCCTCGGAGATGCGAGGGGAGCCGTCCTCGCTGAGGAAGATGATGGTCATGGTGGGCTGGTTGTCATTGTAGTCTCGCACTTGGATGGTGACGAAGGCCGTGGACACCTCCGGGTGCAGGGCCTTGTCGCGGGCCTGCACCACCAGCTCATGCACCTTCCGCAGCTCGTAGTCCAGGCCCTTGTTGAGCTTGATGACCCCCGTCGAGGCATCGATGACAAAGTACTGCTCCGGGTCGCTTTGGCGACGGTTGATCTCGTACACCACGGCCCCGTTGTCCCCCTCGTCCATGTCCACGGCAAAGACCTGCATGATGCTGCTTCCCGGCTGCAGGTTCTCCGGGATGAGCGTGTGGTAGCGGCTCTGGTTGAAGGCGGGGGCGTTGTCATTCGTGTCCTGGAGGGACACGGCCAGGGTCATCTGGGAGCTCCGAGGGGGGGATCCGCCATCGTAGGCCTCGAGGAGCAACGTGTAGGCGGAGCGGGTCTCCCGGTCGAGCATGCTGGCCACCACCAGCTCTGGGTGCAGGACTCCGTCTGGCCCACGGCGGGTCTCCAGCCAGAAGGCCTGGCCCACGTCCCCCCCCTTGAGGGCATAGCCCTGCGTACCCAGCAGGCCGCTGTCTGCGTCGAAGGCTGGCTCGAGGGGGAAGCGGCTCCCCAGAGGGGTGTGCTCGGGGATCTGGAGGGCCCCCCACTGCTTGGGAAAGGTGGGGGCGTGGTCGTTGATGTCATTGACCTGCACATGCACCTCCACGGTGGCCCCTTCCGGGGTGACTGCGATGAAGCTGTAGTGGTCCCGGCTCTCGTGGTCCAAGACCCGAGCCGCCTTGATGATGCCTGTGTTCTCGTCGATCTCGAGGTCTGTGGTCACACCGCTGCCCTCCTGGGCGGAAATGAAATACATGTAGGTGTGGGTGCCGGGCGGGAGGCCCGCGCTGATGTCCCCGATGATGGTCCCCGCCGGCTGCTCCTCGTCGATCTGCAGGTCGAGGGTCCCCACGGTGGCTGAGGCCTGCTGCCCCCCCTGTGCCAGGCCCCCCAGCAGGAAGAGCAGCAGCAGGGCAAGCGGGGCCATGCCCGGATCGGGGCCTCTCCTCTGCCCAGCAGTTGCCTGAGCCCTGCAAGGAAAGCGCAGGGAAAGCTGGGGGTCAGCAATGCAGGAAAGAAGGGGGGCAGAGAGAGACAGAAAGGGCCAGAAGCTGCCCAGACCCGCTCCCTGAGTGCCCCCCCTCCAGGCTCCCCCCTCCCGCCCTCGGAGCCGGGGACTGCGGGATGCGAGGGGGTCTGGCGGGCGGGCTGGCAGGGAGCACCCCGGGGCCTGGTGCCCAAGGGGCTGGGAAGGAATGCCGCGGGGAGGAGGGAGATGCCCCCCAGCCGCCCTGCCCGCCCCCCTCCTCCACCACGGAGGGAAGAGAGACCCCAGCGGGGGCGCCGCTGCTCTGCTGCCCAGGAGAGGCCGCGGACGGCGGCGGGGTGGGGGGGGGGGCGCGGGCGAGAGCGCGCTGGCCACAGCCCGGCTTTGTCTCCGCCGCTGCCTTCTCCGCCTCCCGCCCCCCCCCCGCCCGCTTCCTCGCCTGCCTGCCTGCCTCGCTCCTTCTGCCCCCCCCCCCGCCTTTTGTCTCCGCCGCGGCTCTCCTCGGCTCGGGCTCTGGGCTCCCCCCGCCCCGCCCCTCGCTCGCTCCCGCTGCCCCTGCCTCTGCCGCCCCCCCCCCCCCCGACAGCTCCCCGGCGGCAACGGAGCGGGGGGAGGCGGGCAGAAGCTCCCACTGGAGGGCGCGCACCGGGAGGGAGGGAGGGCATGGGGCCGCGGCTCCGCTCTGACCTGCCGGGAAGGAGGCGTCCTCGACGGAAGGAAGCCCCTCCCCCCCTCCCGGGCCAGGCTCAGGTTGTCTCCGTCCCTCGGGCGGGCGCCTGGCTGAGACGGGGCGGCCAGGCAGGGGCGCCCTCTGCGGCGGCGTCGCCACAGCTGCTTCCAATTTGCGCAGCGCCTGACGCGGGAGGGGGGGGGGCGAGGACCGGCTTCTGAAACGCGAGTCGGGGGCTCCCCTTCCCTCCCAGGCCCGGCGCCCCCGCTCCCCCCTCCCGGGTCCTTTCAGCAGAGCAGAGCCGGGGGGGAGGGGGGAGGCGCCGCCGCTCCCCTCCCCGCCCCCGGATTCCGAGCGGCCGCCGGGCCAGCCCCCTCCCCCCGTCCCCCTCCCTCCCGAGCGGCCCAAGGGGGGTCACCTCCGTCCATCTCCGCCGCTGGCCATCCGGAGCTGGGGGGGGGGTCTCCGAGAGGCGGGCGGGCGGGCAGCCCGAGAGGAGGGAGATGCGCAGGCTGCGATGGGCGGCTGCAGCGAGCCGAGGCTCCTCGCCTGAAACCCGATCCGGGCGGGCGGGCTGGAACTCGGCGCCGCTCCCGCTCCCTCCCGCACGGCCCTTCCTGCGCTCGGCCCAGCCGCGCCCCCTCCCCTCCCCTCCCCTCGGCGCGTCCCCGACAGCCCCCTTCTCCCCCCACCCACCCGGCCAGCCACCGAGGGATCGCCAGCAGCAGCCCCGGAGCCTTCCGCTCCTCCGCTCCGGCCAGCCGGGATTGCAACGCAGGAGCCCCCCCCCCCCGCCCTCGCGCACTCCGGGGCTGGGAGGGGGGCCTTCCCCGCCAGCCAGCGCCTCCCGCCACCCCATCGCCGCCCCCTTTAAAGGGAGCCACCCGCCGCCTCCTTTGCACTTCTGGAGCCCCCCCCCCCCGCACACACAGGTCGGGGCGGGGAAGGAAGACAAGCCCCTGCCTCCTCTCCCCCCTGCGTGTGCGGGGGGCCCCTGTAAAATTAGAAAGCCAAGGGGCCCAGGAGGAGGCCAGCACAGAAGGGGCCCTGCAGGGGGCGAGGTCCACCCATCCAGCATCCCAGTTCAAAGATGCTGCTGGAAGAGAGGGGGCCCTTTGCGCTGGAATTAGGCGATCAGTCGCAGGCTCTGAACACAGGAGCTGGTTGATTGCCTCCCTTCCCAACCTTCCTTTCCTCCCAGTGGAGCCCCAAAGCAGCTGACCCAGGTCCCAGAGCTGGAAGGGGCCTTAGGGGCCACCTAGTCCACCCCCTGCTCAATGCAGGAGCAGCCTAGAAGAGCATCCCTGACAACCCCTGATTCAAGGCTGTTGGTCAACAACGCTGACTGTGGAAGTTTTCTCTGGTGTTCAGTTGGGACCAAGTTCCCACCCTTCATTTAAACCCGTTGTGTGAGTCGTCTCCCTCCTCCGCTCCCGACAGGATCAACTCCCTGCCCTCCTCCTCCTCCAAGGGACAGCCCTGCAAAGACTCATAAGGAGCAATCCTGTCCCACCCCCCCACCTCACCTCCTCTTCTCCAACCGGAACACCCCCAAGCCCCTCCTTGGTCTCTAGGCCCCTGAGCATCCTCCTCGCTCTCATAAGAACATAAGAGAACACAAGAGAAGCCATGTTGGATCAGGCCAATGCCCCCGCCAGTCCAACACTCTGTGTCACATAAGAACATAAGAGAAGCCCTGTTGGATCAGGCCAGTGGCCCCTCCAGTCCAACACTCTGTGTCACATAAGAACATAAGAGAAGCCCTGTTGGATCAGGCCAATGGCCCCTCCAGTCCAACACTCTGTGTCACATAAGAACAGAAGAGAAGCCCTGTTGGATCAGGCCAATGGCCCCTCCAGTCCAACACTCTGTGTCACATAAGAACAGAAGAGAAGCCCTGTTGGATCAGACCAATGGCCACTCCAGTCCAACACTCTGTGTCACATAAGAACATAAGAGAAGCCCTGTTGGATCAGGCCAGTGGCCCCTCCAGTCCAACACTCTGTGTCACATAAGAACATAAGAGAAGCCCTGTTGGATCAGGCCAGTGGCCCCTCCAGTCCAACACTCTGTGTCACATAAGAACATAAGAGAAGCCCTGTTGGATCAGGCCAATGGCCCCTCCAGTCCAACACTCTGTGTCACATAAGAACATAAGAGAAGCCCTGTTGGATCAGGCCAGTGGCCCCTCCAGTCCAACACTATGTGTCACATAAGAGAAGCCCTGTTGGATCAGGCCAATGGCCCCTCCAGTCCAACACTCTGTGTCACATAAGAACATGAGAGAAGCCCTGTTGGATCAGGCCAATGGCCCCTCCAGTCCAACACTCTGTGTCACATAAGAACATAAGAGAAGCCCTGTTGGATCAGGCCAGTGGCCCCTCCAGTCCAACACTATGTGTCACATAAGAGAAGCCCTGTTGGATCAGGCCAATGGCCCCTCCAGTCCAACACTCTGTGTCACATAAGAACATGAGAGAAGCCCTGTTGGATCAGGCCAATGGCCCCTCCAGTCCAACACTCTGTGTCACATAAGAACATAAGAGAAGCCCTGTTGGATCAGGCCAGTGGCCCCTCCAGTCCAACACTCTGTGTCACATAAGAGAAGCCCTGTTGGATCTGTCCAATGGCCCCTCCAGTCCAACACTCTGTGTCACATAAGAACATGAGAGAAGCCCTGTTGGATCAGGCCAGTGGCCCCTCCAGTCCAACACTCTGTGTCACATAAGAACATAAGATAAGCCCTATTGGATCAGGCCAGTGGCCCCTCCAGTCCAACACTCTGTGTCACATAAGAACATAAGATAAGCCATGTTGGATTAGGCCAGTGGCCCCTCCAGTCCAACACTCTGCGTCACATAAGAACATAAGAGAAGCCCTGTTGGATCAGGCCAATGGCCCATCCAGTCCAACACTTTGTGTCACTTAAGAGAAGCCCTGTTGGATCAGGCCAGTGGCCCCTCCAGTCCAACACTCTGTATCATACAGTGGCCAATATATATATATATATATATATATATATATATATATATATATATATATATATATATATATATATATATATATATATATATATATATATATATATATATATATATATATATATATATATATATATATATATATATATATATTTATCTAACCCCCTCTTGAAGCTGGCTATACTTGTAGCCGCCACCACCTCCTGTGGCAGTGAATTCCACCTGTTAATCACCCTTTGGGTGAAGAAGTACTTCCTTTTATCCGTTTTAACCTGTCTGCTCAGCAATTTCATCGAATGCCCACGAGTTCTTGTATTGTGAGAAAGGGAGAAAAGTACTTCTTTCTCTACTTTCTCCATCCCATGCATTCTTGTAAACCTCTATCATGTCGCCCCTCAGTCGACGTTTCTCCAAGCTAAAGAGTCCCAAGCGTTTCAACCTTTCTTCATAGGGAAAGTGTTCCAAACCTTTAATCATTCCAGTTGCCCTTTTCTGCACTTTCTCCAATGCTATAATATCCTTTTTGAGGTGCAGTGACCAGAATTGCACACAGTATTCCATATTGTACAGAACTGTACTCCTCTGCACGTGCTCCATCCTGCGCACCTCCTTCCTGAAGTGGGGTCTCCAGAACTGCACACAAGACTCCAGGGGCAGCCTGACGAATGCAGTGTTCAGCAGGACAGCTTGCAATTCGGATGTCCTGCCTCTGTTGGTACGCTTCAAGATGGCATTAGCGCTTTTTGTCGCTGCATCGCATTGACTGCTCATATTTAACTTACAGTCCACCGCAAGATCTTGTTTACCTAACGCTGCTAGCCAGATGTGTACCCCCTCATCCAGTATGCGTGTTCCTCATTTTTGTTATCCAGATGTAGAACTCGGCATTTATCCTTGTTAAATTTTATTTTATTTATTGCATCTTTTTCACATCTGCCCACTTCCCCAGTGTGTTCAGATCTCTCATTGAGTTCTATTGCTATCTTCTGGTGTGCCTCCCAATTTGGTGCCATTTGCAAATATTCCTCCACCTTCCACACCCTCATCCAGATCGCTGGTGAAAATATGGGAAAGAAACAGGCCCAACCCCGAACCCTGCGGCACCTCCCTCCAGCTCATGCAGAGGAAATGCCGCTGACAACTCCTCCTTGATTGACGCTCTCCAACCAGTTCCCTGCCCACCTCACTATCCCAGAGTCATTCTCCTCTCCTCCTTGCGAGGTAGGCAAAGTAGAGGTCTTGCAACCCCCTTGCAAGGTAGGCAAAGTAGAGGTCACTCAGTGAGCCCCCAGGGCAGAGGCAGAATTGGAGCCTGGATCCTACCGACCAGCATATTGGACACAGCTGGACACCCAAAGCTGCCTTCTACTGAATTAGACCTTTTGGTCTGTCTATCAGGGGTCGAACTCATTTGTGATGACGGCTGGATCTGACATAAATGAGACCTTGCCGGGCCGGGCCACGTGTGTCATAAAATGTAATGCCACGGAGCAGAGATATAAGCTTTATAAAGGACACAGGCAAACACAATTAAAGATTTTTAATTTTTTTAAAAAAACTTTAAAACATGCTTAAAAGACTAGCACTTTTGCAATATTCTGTTTATTTAGCAGTCTCTGATAGCTAACACCCCTGGATACAATGTCTGTGGTGTAGTAATGTTGAGTATGCTGTTCAGGCGTGTGCCTGTAAGCTGCAAACCTACTTTTGAGTTATTGACATTCATTACGGAAATCTCAAGGTTAGCGCTTGGAGCCTAAGACCCAGAGGAAAACATGAAATGGCTGGGCACTGCAAGCTTTTGTATATAAGTTGCTTCATGTGCTGGTCAGCCAATGGAGAAAATAGAGGCTTTGCTCTGTAGCTCCTGTGCAATTGAGCAAGCCTGGCAAAGCAAGCTGTGATGCAGAAGGAAGCAAGAGAGAGAGAAGAAGCAAACAGCAGTGAGTTGCTTGTGGACCTGATAGGAGCCCTCTGGGGGCCTGATCCAGCCCACTGGCAATGCGTTTGACACCCCTGGTCTCGATCAGCTTTGTCTGCTCAGGTCACCAGTAGCACTCCAGGGTTGGTGGTTGAGGTCTTTCCTCTCACCAGCGGGGATTGGCCCTGGCTGGGCCTTCTGCATGCCAAGCAGCAGCTCTGCCACAGAGCCAGCACCCTTCTGCTTAGTCGCCATCATTGCAGCCCTCGCCAACTTGCTTCTGAGAAGGAAGCGGCTGCTGTCCTCACAGGCAGAGGCCCTTTCTCTCTCCTCTCCTCTCCTCTCCTCTCCTCTCCTCTCCTCTCCTCTCCTCTCCTCTCCTCTCCTCTCCTCTCCGATGAGCTGCCTTGCCCACCACATTCCCCCTGGCCGGGGGTGGCACAGCGCCTGGGCTCCTCAGTTCCAGTAGGGCTCCTCGGCAGGATCTGGCCCCTGGCTGCTGTTTCTTTTTGCTGCCTGCCCTCCCTCCCTCCTCCTTCTGGGCCCAAGCCCTGCTTCATCACAGGAGGAGGACCGCCACCTCGCCTCCTCCGCCCTGGGGACCTGAGGATTCTCCCTTCTCTCTGCTTCTATTGCTGTACATGAGAAGCCTGATGCCCACGCAGTCTCTTCTGGAGGTGCTTGGAGCAGCAGGGTCCAGATCCTGCAAAAACTGCTCCGGGGTGCTTGAGAAGCCTTTGCTTAGCCAAAGGGAGGGTGGATAGGGGCTGCTGGCACCCCTCCCATCCCGTCTCCATCCCTTGCTGCCTTGTGTGCCCTGTGATTTGGGGCTGCCCTTTGCCTTGGTGGGATCTGGGGCAGAAGCAAGCTTGGTGGTCCTGGACTGGGTCCTTGTATCAAATATAAAAATGGCGCATGGGTTGTGGCCGGAGTTTTCCCAAGCAAAGTATGTTGGTTGGCTCAAAGTGACGTCCCATTAGATGTTCTGTCAGGTGCAGGAAGTTGGGTATTCACATGGTCATTTATTTAATGCAATTTTATGTGGCTTCCCATGAAAAAAAAGTTCAGGAGGGAGGTGGCTTACAATAAAACTCTATGTGGAAATTGAATAAAACCACTGCTTTAATTAGAATGCAAGAATCCACAACCCTAAAAAGAAATCCACAAGAGTTTGTAGTGGTAGACAGTGCTGGGGAGGAGCCAGTGGTCATGGTACAGGGTACATGTCAGCATCAACAATGTGGGGAAATGCATCTGTGAGGTCCTGGAGGAAAAAATTAGGCTGCTAGGCAGGAGACTCGAGGCCAGGGCCTCCAAGGAGCCTTCTCAGAAGTCCTGCCTGTTCCACACACAGGGCCACAGGAAAGGAAAGGTCCCCTGGGCAAGCACCAGTTGTTTCTGACTCTGGGGTGACGTTGCTTTCACAACATTTTCACGGCAGACTTTTGACGGGGTGGTTTGCCATTGCCTTCCCCAGTCTTTTACACTTCCCCCCAGCAAGTTGGGTATTCATTTTACTGACCTCGGAAGGATGGAAGGCTGAGTCAACCTTGGACTGGCTACCTGAACCAGCTTCCGCCAGAATCGAACTCAGGTCGTGAGCAGAGAGTTCAGACCACAGTACTGCTGCTTTACCACTCTGCGCCACGGGGCCAGAGAGACAGGCACAAATTAGGAGTCTCAATGCATGGATGAGATGATGGTGCAGGGAAGAAGGGTTCAAGTTTGTTAGGCACAGGGATGCTTTTTGGAACAAGCAGCACTTGACAAAAGAGACAGTCTCTACTTGTCCCAAGAAGGAACCAGCTGCTGGCACTTAAAATCAAAAAGGTGGCAGAGCAGTTTTTAAACTAAATCTTGGGGGAAAGCTGACAGGAGATGAAATGTCTCTGGTTCAGGATGGCTCATCTCTAAGAGATGAAGGGGTGGTTGTTTCTTTTCTGCAATGGATCAGAGTTGTCCACTGAGACGGTGGCAAACTGTATGGGCTGCCTGGCAAAGTCTCAAGGCAGCAGGAGGAAGGTGGCGGGCCTAGCTTGCCTGGGAAATTATAGAGGTTTATATACAAATGCTAGAAGTGTCCGAGGTAAAATTGAGGAGTTAGAATGCTTAGTGTTTGGGGGGCGGGGGGAATATAGACATTCTGGACATTTCAGAAACTTGGTGGAATGAGGAGAATCAGTGGGAAATGGTGATTCCTGGATATAAATTATATCAGAAGGATAGGGAGGGAAGAGTTGGAGGTGGGGTGGCTCTGTATGTCAGGGAGGGTATACAGTCCAGTAAGACTGAGAAGGTCAGAAAATTAGATTCACTTCTGGAAATGCTTTGGGTTGGAATAGTGAGCCAAAAAGAAAGCTTAACTGGGAGTTTGTTATCACCCACCAGCTCAAAAGATAGAGGATTATTATAAAACAAAATAATTAAAGATAGTGGCTAGATTGGGTCAATATGTAGATAGATCCAATATGTGTTCAAGTCAGGAGAAAGACTGAGTTTCTAGACACTCTTAATGACTGTGCTATGGAGCAGATGGTCACAGAACCTACCAGGGGAGAGGCAATCCTGGACTTAGTCCTAAGTAATGCCAAAGACCTGGTGAGAGATATAAATGATTGCACTGCTTGGGAGCAGTGACCATAATGTTGTTGATTTCACCATTTGTATAAATAGGTAGTTGCTCAAAAAGACCAACACAACCACTTTTAACTTTAAAAAGGGTAACTTCTCTGAGATGAGGAGGCAAGTGAAGAGGAACCTGAAAGGAAAGGTAAAAAGCATAAAAACTCTTGGGGAAGCTTGGAGGCTGTTTAAAACTACAATCCTAGAAGGTCAGATAAAATATATACTGCAGATTAGGAAAAGCACAAATGGGTAAAGAAAAAGGCCTGTGTGGTTAACAGAAGTGGAAGCTGTGAAAGGTAATAAGGATTCCTTTAAGTGGTGGAAAGCTAGTGCAAGTGAGGTTAATAAAAGGGAACACAGCCTGTGGCAAATCAAATGCAAGACTGTGATCAGGCAGGCAAAAAGGGACTATGAGGAGCATTATGCAAAAAACATAAAGACCAACAATAAACATTTCTTCAAATACATTAGAAGTAGGAAACCAGCCAGGGAAGCAGTGGGGCCCTTGGATGACCAAGGGGTAAAAGGATTACTGAAGAACAATAAGGAAATGGCTGAGAAGCTGAATGAATTTTTTGCTTCCGTCTTCACTGTGGAAGACGAGAAGTGCTTGTCCAGTCCAAAACTAGGTGTTGGGAGGGGTGTTGAAAGACCTGAGTCAGATTGAGGTGATGAGAGAGAAGGTCCTATGACTGATAGACAATTTAAAAACTGATAAATCACCAGGCCCAGATGACATACATCCAAGAGTTCTGAAAGAGCTCAAATGTGAACTTGTGTATCTCCTTACAAAAATATGTAATCTTTCATTGAAATCTCCCTCCGTTCCTGAGAACTGGAAGGTAGCAAATAATAATAATAATAATAATAATAACAATAATAATAATAATAATAATAATAATAATAATAATAATAATAATAATAATAATAATAATAATAATAATAAATTTATTTTTGTATCCCGCCCTCCCCCGCCAAAGGCCGCCCCCATCTTTAAAAAGGGTTCCAGTTGAGATCCAAGAAATTACAGGCCAGTCAGTCTGACTTCAATACCAGGAAAACTGGTGGAAACCATTATTAAAGAGAGAATTAGTAAGCACATTGATGATCAAAAGTTATTGAGGACGGCTCAGCATGGGTTCTGTAAGGGAAGGTCTTGCCTCACTAGCCTGTTAGAGTTTTTTGAGGGGATGAACAACTATGTGGACAAGGGGAACTATGAACACTTTCCCTATGAAAAAATTTAAAGCACTTAGGATTCTTTAGCTTGGAGAAATATCGACCGAAGGGTGACCTGACAGAGATTTACAAAATTATGTATGGGTTGGAGAAAGTAGAGAAAGAAGGACTTTTCTTCCTTTCTCACAATACAAGAACTCATAGGCATTCAATGAAATTGCTGAGCAGTCAGGTTAGAATGGATAAAAGGAAGTCCTTCTTCACCCAAAGGGTGATTAACATGTGGAACTCACTGCCACAGGAGGTGGTGGAAGATACAGAGCATAGACAGCTTCAAGAGGAGATTGGATAAACATATAGATCAGGGGTGGCCAACGGTAGCTCTCCATATGTTTTTTGTCTGCAACTCACATCATCCCCAGCCATTGGCCATGCTGGCTGGGGCTGATGGGAGTAGTAGGCAAAAAACAACTGGAGAGCTACCGTTGGCCACCCCTGATATAGATGTTGTTTACCTTGACTTCCAGAAAGCTTTTGATAAAGTTCCTTATCAAAGGCTTGTAAGTAAGCTCAAGAGTCATGGGATAAAACATGGGGGGGGGAACCTTTTTTCTGCCAAGGGCCATAAGGATATTTATAACATCATTCACAGGCCATAAAAAATTATCAACTTAAAAAACAGTGCTCCGCCAAGGGAGAATGATTCAGGCCAGAAAAATTAATGCAAATAATTGTTTTTCTATTTGAAGTCATGTGGGGAGAGCCTAATTTGGCGCGCACACACACACCCAGCCCGCTGCCCTAGGCAAATGCATAGGTCCAGGGCTTTTTTGTAGAAAAAGCCCAGCAGGAACTCAGTAGCATATTAGACCACATCTCCTAATATTAACATATTAGGTCACAGACATTAGCATATTAGGTTGCACCATCTGGGATAATCAAGTGCAAACTGAACTGTGGCAGTAACTTTTCCAGGCCCTGCAGCAATTCTGGCCGGCCAGCCAGGCCCCAGGGAGGCTGCTGCACAGTACATCTGGGCCCTGTGATCCCTGCCTGGCCCTGGGGAGGCTGCTGCACAGCGCGGCTGGGCCTCACGATTCTCACTGGCCAGCCAGGCCCCAGGGAGGCTGCCACATGGCTTGGTTCAACCCAGCAATCCCCGAGGGCCACACCAAGTGACCTTGAGAGCCACATACGGCCCTCGGGATGGAGGTTCCCCACCCCTGGGGTAAAAGGACAAGTCCTCCGGTGGATCAAAAACTGGCTAATTAATAGGAAACAAAGTAAGTAGAAATGGGCAATTTTCACAGGGGAGGGTGCTAAGCAGTGGGGTACCGCAGGACTCAGTACTGGGCCCAATGCTTTTTAACTTGTTCATTAATGATTTGGAGTGAGGATTAAGCAGTGAAGTGGCTAAGTTTGTGGATGACACGAAATTGTTCAGTGGTGAGAACCTGTGTTGGAATACAAGTTATTTACATTCCAACCATTATAGAGTTAACTGTTGTTGTTTATCTGTAAAAGAGGAAGTGATGTATTGTACCTTAAACCCAATTAGGTCCTGGCTCTTCTAAGAGGGGAGGTCAGTTGGCACCTTGTGCCTAAAACTCCTTTGATGTTATATGCAAGTTGAATTGCTCTTTTTCCTGTCACAAAGTTCTCTGGGGAGAAGAACCAGCTAACAAAGATGTTGTAAATGTAGCCATGAAGCAGATAGGATGTAGTTAGCCATGCTAGAATGCAATGTTTATTTTTCTTTTATTCCAAGTACCTTTTCCTGATGTTTTATAGTAAAATATTTCTTTTGATAAGCTTAAGCCTCATCTACAATTATTGCCATCTCCACACCTCTGAATTTTAGAATGCATTTCCGAACAACCAAGGAAGAAGAAGAAGATATTGGATTTATATCCTGCCCTCCACTATGAATCCCAGAGACTCTGAGCGGCTCACAATCTCCTTTATCTTCCTCCTGAACAACAGACACCCCGTGAGGTGGGTGGGGCTGAGAGGGCTCCCACAGCAGCTGCCCTTTCAAGGACAACCTCTGCCAGAGCTATGGCTGACCCCAGGCCATGCCAGCAGCTGCAAGTGGAAGAGTGGGGAATCAAACCCAGTTCTCCCAGGTAAGAGTCCGCACACTTAACCATTACACCAGACTGAAGAACTTCTTCACCCAAAGGGTGATTAACACATGGAATTCATTACCACAGGAAGTGGCGGCGGTTACAAGCATAGACAGCTTCAAGAGAAGATTGGATAAACATCTGGAGCAGAGGTGCATCAGCGGCTATTAGCCACAAAGTATAGATAAAAGTCTCTGACTGGGGCAGTGATGCTCTGTCTTCTTGGTGCTTGGGGGGCACAGTGGGAGGGCTTCTAGTGTCCTGTCCCCACTGGTGGACCTTCTGATGGCACCTGGGGTTTTTTGGCCACTGTGTGACACAGAGTGTTGGACTGGCTGGGCCATTGGCCCAACATGGATTCTCTTATGTTCTTATGTCTGGGGCAGTGATGCTCTGTATTCTTGGTGCTTGGGGTGGGGGGGGGGTGCAGTGGGAGGGCTTCTAGTGTCCTGGCCCCACTGGTGGACCTCCTGATGGCTTCTGGGTTTTTTGGCCCCTGTGTGACACAGAGTGTTGGACTGGATGGGCCATTGGCCTGATCCAACATGGCTTCTCTTATGTTCTTATGTGACACAGAGTGTTGGACTGGAGGGGCCACTGGCCTGATCCAACAGGGCTTCTCTTATGTGACACAGAGTGTTGGACTGGATGGGCCGTTGTCCTGATCAGCATGGCTTCTCTTATGTTCTTATGGCTGTGAAAACTGTGGAGCAGGACTCAGAAGATACCTTGGGGATGTCCAGAGAAGCCCAGACCATTTCCTGAGCAGGCATTCTGGCTGCGTAGCTGAATTGTAGGAATAGTTCTTCTCTGGGGGTACCGCTCAGCCTCAGTGATGTGGGTTTTCTGGGGAAATGTGTATTGAATGGAACATTCCAAGCCCAATTTAAACAAATTAGCAAAACCGAAATAATGGTTGCAAGTGGATGCAGAAAAATATAGACAAGCTGGAACGGGTCCAGAGGAGGGCGAGGAAGATGGTGAGGGGTCTGGAGACCAAGTCCTATGAGGGTAAAGGTTGAAGGAGCTGGGCATGTTTAACCTGGAGAAGAGGCGGCTGAGAGGTGATAAGATCACCATCTTCAAGTCCTTGAAGGGCTGTCCTATAGAGGATGGTGTGGAATTGTTTTCTGTGGCCCCAGAAGGCAGGATCAGAACCAATGGGCTGAAATTAAATCAAAAGAGTTTCCAGCTCAACATTAGGAAGAACTTCCTGACCGTGAGAGCAATTGCTCAGTAGAACAGGCTTCCTCCTAGGGCAGTGGTAGGCTCTCCTTCCTTGGAGGTTTTTAAACAGAGGCTAGATGGGCATCTGACAGCGATGAAGACCCTGTGAATTTAGGGGGAGGTGTTTGTGAGTTTCCTGCATTGTGCAGGGGGTTGGATTAGATGACCCTGGAGATCCCTTCCAATTCTATGATTCTAAGTAAAGGCAAATACAGCTGTTGGGTGCCTGGAGGAGGTCCTACAACTGATAGATGAATTAAAAACTAATAAGTCACCAGGTCCGGATGGCATACATCCAAGAGTTCTGAAAGAACTCAGTTCAACTTGTGGATCTTCTGGAGTTGGGAGTGAGCAATGAAGTGGCCAAGTTTGCAGATGACACTAAATTGTTCAGGGTGGTGAGAACCAGAGAGGATTGTGAGGCACTCCAAAGGGATCTGTTGAGACTGGGTGAGTGGGCGTCAACGTGGCAGATGAGGTTCAATGTGGCCAAGTGCAACGTAATGCACATTGGGGCCAAGAATCCCAGCTACAAATACAAGTTGATGGGGTGTGAACTGGCAGAGACTGACCAAGAGAGAGATCTTGGTGTCGTGGTAGATAACTCACTGAAAATGTCAAGACAGTGTGCGATTGCAATAAAAAAGGCCAACGCCATGCTGGTGTAAGGAAAGCCCCCTACTTTTCATACATATGGACATCGTGATCACCAGTATGGTTGCCAGGGTGCCTGGAGTTTTGTCTCTCACACATCTGCTCTAAGAAGTGGACTTTGCTTACAGTTTCTAAGGCTTATGTGGATACTATAAGCCTCAGCTTTGCAGCAGCATTCTACATCTGGATGGGTGTTAGCCAGAACTCTGCTCCTTGTGTGCCCAGTCTTGGCCGCTGCAGTAAGGGAAGCCAGGCCACCATGTTTCCAGCCTGATTCCATGAACCAAGGGCTAACACCACCAGAATCCATCTTGCTTTCCTGATTCCATCTCCAGCATCTGCTTCAGCTTTTGCATAAGCTTATCCAAGCATACCCTGCCAGACCACTCAAGCCTTTGTCTAATGAAACCCAGAACAAAGACTGGTGCCAGGAAGAAAACAGAAAAAGAGGAAGACCATCTCCGTCCAGAGTCAAGTCTTTTGTCTAAACCGGGGGGATACCTAGGTCAATATTTGATTCCCTATTGTCACCTTTTCAGATAAGTCCATCTAATCTTAAGTGTTCCCCACCCAGTAATCACTTCTATTCATTTTCCCAACTGTCACCCCATGGCCTGTTCTAATCAGGAAGATTCTTTCAGGTACCCAGGATCCAGGCAAGCTCATTGGTCAAGACAGGCACCCAATTAGGTGCAACCAAGGAACTTGCCATTGGCTCTGCAAATGTCCAGCCTTCATGGTCATTGCAGAGCCTCCCCTTTCTCCTCCCTCCTAGCCCCTGTAGGGTCTAAGGGAGCCTATATAACCTCTAACCCAACTCCACTCATGTGTGCTTCTATCAGTAACCCACCTTCCGCTGCATAGATCCATCCCCGATTCCTGATCAGTTTCGGGTCCCTTTCCCATTCCCTCGCTTGTCGCCAATTGGAGCCTTCCTCAAAGACTCTCTCTCTCTCTCGGCTTGGCTTCGCGAAGGAAGATTTAAGAAGGGTGCAATAGTCCACGTCTGCTGCAGGCTCGCTGGTGGCTGACAAGACCAATGCGGGACAGGCAGGTCCTACTATAGGTAATATCACCCTGTGTGTCTACCCTTATATGTTTCCCTATCCATTTATCTATATTTCTTAGGACTGTGTGTGTGTATGATTGTATGTGTATTTTTATCTTGTATGGAAGACTATATTTTTCTCAATAAATTGTAATTGGTTTTTCTGGTCCAGAGAGCCAGTTTGGTGTAGTGGTTAAGTGTGCAGACTCTTATCTGGGAGAACCGGGTTTGATTCCCCACTCCTCCACTTACAGCTGCTGGAATGGCCTTGGGTCAGCCAGAGCTTTCTTATCTGGGAGAACCGGGTTTGATTCCCCACTCCTCCACTTGCAGCTGCTGGAATGGCCTTGGGTCAGCCAGAGCTCTCTTATCTGGGCGAACTGTGTTTGATTCCCCACTCCTCCACCTGCACCTGCTGGAATGGCCTTGGGTCAGCCAGAGCTCTCTTATCTGGGAGAACCAGGTTTGATTCCCCACTCCTCCACTTGCAGCTGCTGGAATGGCCTTGGGTCAGCCAGAGCTCTCTTATCTGGGAGAACCGGGTTTGATTCCCCAGTCCTCCACTCGCAGCTGCTGGAATGGCCTTGGGTCAGCCAGAGCTCTCTTATCTGGGAGAACCGGGTTTGATTCCCCACTCCTCCACTTGCAGCTGCTGGAATGGCCTGGGGTCAGCCAGAGCTCTCTTATCTGGGAGAACCAGGTTTGGTTCCCCACTCCTCGACTTGCAGCTGCTGGAATGGCCTTGGGTCAGCCAGAGCTCTCTTATCTGGGAGAACCGGGTTTGATTCCCCACTCCTCCACTTGCACCTGCTGGAATGGCCTTGGGTCAGCCAGAGCTCTCTTATCTGGGAGAACCGGGTTTGATTCCCCACTCCTCCACTTGCAGCTGCTGGAATGGCCTTGGGTCAGCCAGAGCTCTCTTATCTGGGCGAACTGTGTTTGATTCCCCACTCCTCCACCTGCACCTGCTGGAATGGCCTTGGGTCAGCCAGAGCTCTCTTATCTGGGAGAACCAGGTTTGATTCCCCCACTCCTCCACTTGCAGCTGCTGGAATGGCCTTGGGTCAGCCAGAGCTCTCTTATCTGGGAGAACCGGGTTTGATTCCCCAGTCCTCCACTCACAGCTGCTGGAATGGCCTTGGGTCAGCCAGAGCTCTCTTATCTGGGAGAACCGGGTTTGATTCCCCACTCCTCCACTTGCAGCTGCTGGAATGGCCTTGGGTCAGCCAGAGCTCTCTTATCTGGGAGAACCGGCTTTGGTTCCCCACTCCTCGACTTGCAGCTGCTGGAATGGCCTTGGGTCAGCCAGAGCTCTCTTATCTGGGAGAACCGGGTTTGATTCCCCACTCCTCCACTTGCACCTGCTGGAATGGCCTTGGGTCAGCCAGAGCTCTCTTATCTGGGAGAACCGGGTTTGATTCCCCCGCTCCTCCACTTGCAGCTGCTGGAATGGCCTTGGGTCAGCCAGAGCTCTCTTATCTGGGAGAACTGGGTTTGATTCCCCACTCCTCCACTTGCAGCTGCTGGAATGGCCTTGGGTCAGCCAGAGCTCTCTTATCTGGGAGAACCGGGTTTGGTTCCCCACTCCTCGACTTGCAGCTGCTGGAATGGCCTTGGGTCAGCCAGAGCTCTCTTATCTGGGAGAACCGGGTTTGATTCCCCACTCCTCCATTTGCAGCTGCTGGAATGGCCTTGGGTCAGCCAGAGCTCTCTTATCTGGGAGAACCGGGTTTGATTCCCCACTCCTCCACTTGCAGCTGCTGGAATGGCCTGGGGTCAGCCAGAGCAGCTCTCTTATCTGGGAGAACCGGGTTTGATTCCCCACTCCTCCACTTGCAGCTGCTGGAATGGCCTTGGGTCAGCCAGAGCTCTCTTATCTGGGAGAACCGGGTTTGATTCCCCACTTCTCCACTTGCATCTGCTGGAATGGCCTGGGGTCAGCCAGAGCTCTCTTATCTGGGAGAACCGGTTTGATTCCCCACTCCTCCACTTGCACCTGCTGGAATGGCCTGGGGTCAGCCAGAGCTCTCTTATCTGGGAGAACCAGGTTTGATTCCCCACTCCTCCACTTGCAGCTGCTGGAATGGCCTTGGGTCAGCCAGAGCTCTCTTATCTGGGAGAACCGGGTTTGATTCCCCACTCCTCCACTTGCAGCTGCTGGAATGGCCTGGGGGTCAGCCAGAGCTCTCTTATCTGGAGAACCGGGTTTGATTCCCCACTCCTCCACTTGCAGCTGCTGGAATGGCCTGGGGTCAGCCAGAGCTCTCTTATCTGGGAGAACCGGGTTTGATTCCCCACTCTCCACTTGCAGCTGCTGGAATGGCCTGGGGTCAGCCAGAGCTCTCTTATCTGGGAGAACCGGGTTTGATTCCCCACTCCTCCACTTGCAGCTGCTGGAATGGCCTGGGGTTCAGCCAGAGCTCTCTTATCTGGGAGAACCGGGTTTGATTCCCCACTCCTCACTTGCAGCTGCTGGAATGGCCTTGGGTCAGCAGAGCTCTCTTATCTGGGAGAACCGGGTTTGATTCCCCACTCCTCCACTTGCAGCTGCTGGAATGGCCTGGGGTCAGCCAGAGCTCTCTTATCTGGGAGAACCGGGTTTGATTCCCCACTCCTCCACTTGCAGCTGCTGGAATGGCCTGGGTCAGCCAGAGCTCTCTTATCTGGGAGAACCGGGTTTGATTCCCCACTTCTCCACTTGCATCTGCTGGAATGGCCTGGGGTCAGCCAGAGCTCTCTTATCTGGGAGAACCAGGTTTGATTCCCCACTTCTCCACTTGCAGCTGCTGGAATGGCCTGGGGTCAGCCAGAGCTCTCTTATCTGGGAGAACCGGGTTTGATTCCCCACTCCTCCACTTGCACCTGCTGGAATGGCCTGGGGTCAGCCAGAGCTCTCTTATCTGGGAGAACCAGGTTTGATTCCCCACTCCTCCACTTGCAGCTGCTGGAATGGCCTTGGGTCAGCCAGAGCTCTCTTATCTGGGAGAACCGGGTTTGATTCCCCACTTCTCCACTTGCAGCTGCTGGAATGGCCTGGGTCAGCCAGAGCTCTCTTATCTGGGAGAACCAGGTTTGATTTCCCACTCCTCCACTTGCAGCTGCTGTGGAATGGCCTTGGGTCAGCCATAGCCCTGGCAGAGGTTGTTGTTGAAAGGGCAGCTGCTGTGAGAGCCCTCTCAGCCCCACCCACCTCACAGGGTGTCTGTTGTGGGGGAGGAAGGGAAAGGAGATTGTGGGCCGCTTTGAGACTCTGTCCTTGAAAGGGCCGCTGCCGTGAGAGCCCTCTCCAGCCCCACCTACCTCACAGGGTGTCTGTTGTGGGGGAGGAAGGTAAAGGAGATTGGGAGCCGCTCTGAGACTCTTTGGAGTGGAGGGCGGGATATAAATCCAGTATCTTCTTCTTCTTACTAATTTGAGTCTCATTATTTAAGCATCACTCTCTGGTTGGCTAATCCTTGTATACATTGGGTAAAAAGATCCCGAGTGAGCCAGGTGCTCAGCTAACTAATTCCCCAACCTCATTTTGAGGGCATTTTGGCTAACATGGGAATTATTAGGAAGGGAATTGAAAACAAATCAGCCAGTATCATGATGCCCCTGCATAAATCGATGGTGCAGCCTTATTTGGAATACTGTGTGCAGTTCTGGTCGCCGCACCTCAAAAAGGATATTATAGCTTTAGAGAAGGTGCAGAGAAGAGCAACTAGAATGATTAAAGGGCTGGAGCACTTTCCCTATGAAGAAAGGTTGAAATGCTTGGGGCTCTTTCGCTTGGAGAAACGTCGACTGCGAGGTGACATGAGAGAGGTTTACAAGATAATGCTTGGATGGAGAAAGCAGAGAAAGAAGTACTTTTCTCCCTTTCTCACAATACAAGAACTCGTGGGCATTCGATGAAATTGCTGAGCAGACAGGTTAAAACGGATAAAAGGAAGTACTTCTTCACCCAAAGGGTGATTAACGTGTGGAATTCACTGCCACAGGAGGTGGCAGCGGCTACAAGCATAGACAGATTCAAGAGAGGGTTAGATAAAAATATGGAGCAGAGGTCCATCAGTGGCTATTAGCCACAGTCTGTATAAATATATATATATATATATATATATATATATATATATATATATATAATTTTTTTGGCCACTGTGTGACACAGAGTGTTGGACTGGATGGGCCATTGGCCTGATCCAACATGGCTTCTCTTATGTTCTCTTGAGCAGAACAGCTCTGAGAGAACTTGTAGAAGAAGACATTGGATTTATATTCCACCCTCCACTCAAGAGTCTCAGTGCGACTCACAATCTCCTTTATCTCCCTCCCCCACAACAGACACCCTGTGAAGTGGGTGGGGCTGAGAGGACTCTCACAGCAGCTGCCCTTTCAAGGATAACCTCTGCCAGAGCTATGGCTGACCCAAGGCCATGCCAGCAGGTGCAAGTGGAGGAGGGGGGAATCAAACCTGGTTCTCCCAGATAAGAGTGCACACACTTAACCACTACACCAAACAGTCTCTTGTGACTGACTCAAGGTCACTCCAGCAGGTGCATGTGAAGGAGGAGTGGCGTGGGGGATCCAACCCCCCCTTTGAAGGGAAGCCTGTGTCCCTGGACTGATTGTCAGGCCGGCTGCTCTCCCCACCCCTCGGGGTTGCCAGCCTGCCCGAGGCACTTCTTAGGAGGGAAGGGGAAGCTGTGGAGGATGGGCTTCCCGAGGAAAGCAGCCTGGCCCGCCCCAGACCTCGGCACCCTCCCCTGCGCCTCCCTCTGCTGGCACAACCCCCTCGTGGGCGAGGCCACCCCCCCCCCCCCTTCTGCAGGAGCTGGGCTCTCTCCCAGTTTGCGGGGGCGGGGCTCGGTGTCTGGGCTTCAGTCTGCCCCCTGAGTCGCCCTTGGGCAGCCCGGGCCGGGCAGGGGAGAGGGAGGGAGGGGGGGTGGCGCTATCCCTCCCCCCACCCAGGCCCGGCGCTCCGCGTCAGACCGCGACGGCTCCTTCTGGTCCAGAGGCGCGCCCGGTGCCCTCCCCCTCCGGGCCCCCTGCTGCTGCCGCTGCTGCTCTGCCCGGACTGGGCGGGGGGGGGGGGGGACCTGACTCAGCCTGCCGGCCTGCGTGTGGCCGATGGAGGGGAGGGGAGGGGGAGGAGAAGCCGCGGGAGGGGGCTGGGCGGGCGGGGGGCTTCAAGTCCCAGTTCTGAAGCAGGCTGGATGCGCGGAACCGGGGGGGGGGGGTCGCACTTCCGCCTTCTCCCCTTAGGCTACCTTGCGGGGCTGGTCGGAAGGATCAGATGACCGGGGGGGGGGGTCTAGGACCGTGTCCTCTGTATGGGGGGGCTGAGAGTTTCCAAAGGACTGAGTTGGGCAAACTCAGCCCCCCCCCCGCCTTGTCACAGAAGGGGACTCTCCGTGGGGGGGGGGTCATCGGAGGAGCCCAGAGTGGGCGGGGAGTCCCGCGAGGTTCCCTCCCTCTGCCGTCCCCCCTGGCCTCGCCTCCCCTCCCCCCTATCACCGGGGTCGTCTGGGGGAGGTCCCTGCAGTACAGGTTCGCCCAAGGCCAGACGATGCCCGGAGGGCTGGCGTGGGGCGCGTACTGGCTTCCCCGGAGCTGTCGTGACACGTGGGAGGTGTGGGTGTATGCGGGGGTGGGAGGCGCCTGACAGATGGACTGCTGGGCCGCGGGCGAAGGAGACCCCAGGTGACCGGGAGGGGGAAGGGGGGCAGAGCCGGATTTGCAGCATGGGTCTCGGGGCCAACTGAGAAGGAGGCGTCCCAGAGCCGGCCAGGAGGCGGCGGGGGCGGGGGGAGGTGTTCCTGCCCGCGTGGGGGGTGGGGAGAGACCCCAGCGGCCTCCAGAACTTGCGGGGGGGGGGGAGTGCAGTTTAAGTGCATTTTAAGCTGCGCCTTGCCAAAGGCTGAGCACATCTCACAGAGGTCTGGGAGGAGCAGAGCAGCTCTGATAGCTGAGACAGCTGGAGAAATTGCTGAGAATTTCTGAGTTTTGAAGGACTACATTCTAAGGTTTGTGGGGCTGCCTAAAATTCTAAGGTGTGATAGCTGGGGAACTGCTCTTTGTTTGGTTGACTGCTCTTTGTTTGGTTGACTGCCTTAAGGGTGAAAGAGATTGAGAGTGATTGCTGCTGATTGAGAGTGATTGCTGAGGAGTGCCCTGCTCCACCTCTTTGCATTTTAAGCTGCGCCTTGCCAAAGGCGCGAGCCTTTGGCGCGAGCCGAAGGGCGAGAGCTAAAGGGCTCTTGGCCTGTGGCTCTTCGCCTAGGGGCTCTCTAAGGAGCAGGAACCCAGATCCCTGGCTTCCTTGTTCTCCAAATAAGGTAAGTTCCCAATAAGGTAAGTTTAGGTAAGTTGACCCGCCAGAAGGGGAGCCACTTAAACAGCATTTAAAGAGGACTGTATATTTTAATATATATATATATATATACAATGAAGATAGAATGCCAGCAGGGGGTTGGGGGCTTTCCAGTGTTTTGCACTGAGTGTCACATGTATGACTATCTGCCCAAAGGACAGAAGTCTTGGGTGTGTGCTCGATGCAAGGAGCTCCTGGTCCTCAGGGAACGAGTTCGTACCCTTGAGGCCGAGGTGACTGCCCTGGAGAAGCAGAGACGGTCAGTTAGGCACTTGGGGAAGACTCTCGGGGGCGTATTAGATGAGCCCCGCTCTGAACGTAGCAGCCCCGTTGCTGCCAGAGAGCGTGAGGGTCGAGAGGGAACAGGGCACCGTGCTGAGGATAAGGGGAATGCGCCCTCAGAAGGGACCTCTTCTTCGGTCGGTGAGCGGGAATCCTTTCGCGCCAAGGAACCATCCCTGAGCAGGGGGAGAGGGGGGTATTGGTAGTTGGTGATTCGATCATTAGGCAAGTAGACAGCCGGGTGGCGAAACCGCGTACTGACCGTATGGTGACTTGCCTGCCTGGTGCGAAGGTAGCGGACATTACGCGTGTAGTAGATAGACTGATAGACAGTGCTGGGGAGGAGCCTGTGGTCGTGGTGCATGTTGGCACCAACGATGTGGGGAAATGCAGTCGTGAGGTCCTGGAGGAAAAATTTAGGCTGCTAGGCGGGAGACTTAAGGCCAGGACCTCCAAGGTAGCCTTCTCGGAAGTGCTACCTGTTCCACGTGCAGGGCAGGAGAGACAGGCACAAATTAGAAGTCTCAATGTGTGGATGAGACGATGGTGTAAGGAGGAAGAGTTTAAGTTTGTTAGGCACTGGGATGCTTTCTGGAACAAGCGGGAGCTGTACAAAAGAGACGGTCTCCACTTGTCCCCGGATGGAACCAGGCTGCTGGCGCTTAAAATCAAAAAGGTGGCAGAGCAGTTTTTAAACTAAATCTTGGGGGAAAGCCGACAGGAGATGAAATGTCTCTGGTTCGGGAGGACTCGTCTCAAAGAGATGAAGGGTTAGCTGCTATTTTTCTACCGGGTAACGGACCGGAGTTGTCCACTGTGAAGGTGACAAACAATATGGACTGTCTGCCAGTGTCTCGAGGCGGCAGGAGGAAGGTGGCGGGCCTAGCTCGCCTGGGAAATAATAGATGTTTGTATGCAAATGCTAGAAGTGTTCAAAGTAAAATTGGTGAATTGGAATGTTTAGTGCTGGGAGAAAACATAGACATTGTGGGAATTTCAGAAACTTGGTGGAATGAGGAGAATCAGTGGGACACGGTGATTCCTGGATATAAGCTATATCGGAAGGATAGGGAGGGAAGGGTTGGAGGTGGGGTGGCTCTGTATGTCAGAGAGGATATACGGTCCAGTAAGGCTGAGATCAGAGAATTAGATTCACTTTTAGAAATGCTTTGGGTTGAAATAGAGGGCCCAAAAGGAAATTTAACTATGGGAGTTTGTTATCGCCCACCAAATCAAAAGAGAGAGGACGATTATAATATGATGGAAGGCTTAAAGATAGCGGCTAAACGTAAAAACTGTGTTGTAATAGGTGATTTTAACTACCCGCAGATTGATTGGGTCAATATGTGTTCTGGTCGAGAGAAAGAGATTGAGTTTCTTGTGTCGGAGCGGGAGTAGCAGAGTGAGGGAGATGACTTGCCCGACACAGGGCTTCAGGAAATAAAATCAGGCAGACACGTGCAACTAGTGCCAAAAGGTGTATTAACATATATACACAACAAGTGCTCTCTTGTGCAGTCTATACAATATCACCTCCACGGACAAAGTGCTTCGCCTAACCACCATCTCACAGGGAGAGACCTGTGTGATGCACACACAGATCATATATAGTCCAAGCAGCCAATCCTGGCCGTGCTGACTCAGCAGATTGCATCACTTGGCTTCTGCCGGCTCAAGCCGGTCTGCTGATCAGGTCACTGTGACCTAGCCTGGCAGCTAGATCACCAGCTGTCATACTGTGGCTGTCAGACTGGGTTTATGTAGATTCTTGCTCCAACACACCTCCTAATCTATTTAAACCCAGTGCACCAAAACACTTCACACAGTTTACATACATGTCCACCAGCAACATTACAGTTCATATTTACGTAGCTCGGAACCCTTTCCGGAATTCGTTCAGGAACTCATCATGATTGTAAAACACATCATCGTGTTCCTGTTCAGCCAGCTCTTTCAGACGCTTGGCTTCAGCCTCCTTCTCCCTTGCCTCGCACTCTGCCACCCAGGCTTTCCATTTCTTAGCCTTTTCTTTTAACATTTCCTCAAATCCGGGTGGGTCTGGATTGACAGTCAGAGTGACATAGGGACACTTGTACCTAGCGGGACGTTGGCCTTTGGTGGACCTGGCAGACACCCGTGGCCCTGTGCTTGGACCAGCTTTGTCTTCTTCGGGTTGCTCTGTTCCCACCTCCTGGGCTGGTTGCTCTGCCCCTGTAATTGGGTGTTGAACCTCCTGACTCTCACACTTTACCTCCAGTTCCTGCATTTGGGGCTCTGCCTCCTGACTCTGCTCGTCAGGCTCTGTGCCAGCATTCGGCTCACCTTCTCCAGCCCCACTGGGTGCCACCTCCTGGGCTGGAGTTCTGGGCTGCGCTCCAACATCGTTATCGCTACTTGGCAGCAGGACAAATTGTTTCTGCAAGGAGTGCAACCTTGGCCAGCTGCTTTCTTCATTGAACTGGGCACTCTTATTAAGTGTTATCTTGCTTTTGCTATTGCAGAAACGATAACACCTGGCCCTTGGCTTGTAGCCCAGAAAAATTAGGCTCTCTGCCCGGACATCCCCCTCCCCGCTACTCGTGGAGTGGATGCCAACCCGAGCCCGTGACCCAAAGACTTTTAAAGAACTCAAATCTGGGGTCTTGTTCAACAGTAACCTGTAAGGCACATTTTTCACAGTATTACACCAAACCCTGTTTTGCAAAAAAACAGCTGCATGTATGGTTTCTGCCCAATAGGTCATTGGCAGTTGTGCATCCTCTAACATGCAATACATCACATTCTGCAATACAGCCCCATGCCCATTTTCTCGGGGCGTTGCTGGGTTCGTCAGACGGTGGGCAATGCCCTTGTTTTCCAGCCAACGTTTCATCTGGTTAGATAAGAATTCCCCCCCTCTGTCGGTTTGTACAGCTAGGAGATTAACCCCTAATTGTCTCTCCACTGCTTTGACCCACTTGGTGAATGTCTTATACACCTCAGACTTATGCACCATGGTGAAAACCCACGCGTACCTCGTGTGGTCGTCGGTGGCCACCAAGCAGTATCTCCTCCCCGACAGACTCTTTGGCAATGGGCCAATAACGTCTAAATGGACTAGTTCCAGGGCTCGTGTGCTTTCCCTTGAGCTTTCTTTAGCAACAGCACACGCCTTGCTTTTGGTCTTCTTGCAGACCTGGCAATCCAAGTAACATTTGCAAGGATTTACTTTCAAACTAGGCACAAGCTCCAGGGTTTTCTTTAACGCCCTAAATCCGCAGTGCCCGAGTCTCCTATGGAGCAAATGTATACAATTATTGTGCACAGGCTCATTCGACACCTGAGCCACCTGGGCACAATCACTCTGGACCACATACAGTTTACCTTCCCTCTTTCCTGTCACAAGCAACTTTCCCCCACCTCCCAGGATTTTGCAGCAGGTTTTCTCAAATCTCACCTGGTATCCCTGGTCAAACAGTGTGCTAACACTCAACAGGTTAGACTGCAGTGAGGGTACATACAACACATTTTGCAACATACATTTCAGTGCAGGAAATTCCACATTGCCTGAGCAAACAGAATTGGCAGTGGTCCCATCAGCCAATCTCACATGCTTATGCTCAGGACTGTCAATGTTTTTCAACAACTCCTTCTCGCAGCAGAGATGGCTCGTTGCCCCGGAGTCTAAAATCCAAGCAGACCCTGTGCTCTCTACTGCAGACGTGACCAGCCGGGTTGCTTCCTCACACGGGCTGGCGGTCCTCCGCTCTCGCCGCACACGCCCCCGCCTCTTCTCCCTCTCAGGGCAAGCTCGGAGCAGGTGCTGCGACGACCCGCATCCATAGCAGCGACGGACTGCAAACGCAGTCGGCTCCACTTCCTCCACCTTCGGACGCCTGCCAGCAGCAGAAGCTGGCTCATTCTTGGCTGTCTTCCCGGACACACCGATAACAGCACGCTGCCCGGCCGACACCCCCGGACAGCTCACGGCCGCAATTCTCTCTTGGAAGTCAAGCAGGTGGGCACAGACGTATTCCATGGTCAGGGTCGCTACGTCCACCGTCTCCAGAGAAGTTATCAGGGGAGTGTACTCAGGTGGCAACGACGACAGCAAAATGTACACTCTGTCGTCTGGAGCTACAGTCTTGCCTCTTGCCTCCAGCTCAACGAAACAGTCCGTTAGCCGTTTGATGTGATCTTTCACACACCCTCCAGCCGGCATAACGGTGCGGAACATCCTCCTTGTCAAGGCCATGAGGGAACCAGCAGTGGTGCTAACATGCACCGCACTCAACGCGTCCCAGGCAGCCTTGGGAGTGTCCTTCCCTCGCACATAAACCAGCTGGTCATCTCCTATAGACAGCACTATGTTGGCCAGTGCCTTATCCGATAACACAGTCTCGGCAGGAGATAAGTCAGCAGGGGGGTTACTCACGAACAGCCATTGCCCTTCACGCTTGAGGTAGTGTTGCATTCTCAGGCTCCACACCGCGTAGTTGGCTGAGGTGAGCTTCTCAACGGCTACTCCAAGCTGTTGCTGAGCCATCGTGCCGACTCCTCCTCACAGCTGGCTGCCGACGTCCCTCTGGCTCTCAAACAGAGAACGGTGGTGCTTCTGTGTCCTTCACCGGCGTTCCTCGCCTCCGGCTCTTTCCAAACTCACAGTCAGCTCAACTCTCAACTCTCTCCTCCGCGCAGCGGAACCGCCCTGGGCCCATAACCCTGTCGGAGCGGGAGTAGCAGAGTGAGGGAGATGACTTGCCCGACACAGGGCTTCAGGAAATAAAATCAGGCAGACACGTGCAACTAGTGCCAAAAGGTGTATTAACATATATACACAACAAGTGCTCTCTTGTGCAGTCTATACAATATCACCTCCACGGACAAAGTGCTTCGCCTAACCACCATCTCACAGGGAGAGACCTGTGTGATGCACACACAGATCATATATAGTCCAAGCAGCCAATCCTGGCCGTGCTGACTCAGCAGATTGCATCACTTGGCTTCTGCCGGCTCAAGCCGGTCTGCTGATCAGGTCACTGTGACCTAGCCTGGCAGCTAGATCACCAGCTGTCATACTGTGGCTGTCAGACTGGGTTTATGTAGATTCTTGCTCCAACATCTTGATGCTCTCAATGACTGTGCTATGGAGCAGATGGTCTCAGAACCTACCAGGGGTGGGGCGATCCTGGATTTGGTCCTAAGTAATGCCCAAGACTTGGTGAGAGATGTAAAAGTGATTGCGCCGCTTGGGAGCAGTGACCATAATGTTATTGATTTCACCGTTTGTATAAATAGGGAGTTGTCCAAAAAGACCACCACAACCACGTTTAACTTTAAAAGGGGTAAATACACTGAGATGAGGAGGCATGTGAGGAAGAAACTGAAAGGAAAGGTACATACGGTCAAAACCCTTGAGAAAGCTTGGACGCTATTTAAAACTATAATCCTAGAAGCTCAGATAAAATACATACCACAAGTTAGGAAAGGCACAAACAGGCATAAGAAAAGGCCTGCGTGGTTAACAAATAAAGTAATGGAAGCTGTAAAAGGTAAGAAGGACTCCTTTAAGCGGTGGAAAACCAGTCCAAGTGAGATTAGTAAAAGGGAACACAGGCTGTGGCAAATCAAATGCAAGACTGTGATCAGGCAGGCAAAAAGGGACTATGAGGAGCATATTGCAAAAAACATAAAGACCAACAATAAAACTTTCTTCAAATATATTAGAAGTAGGAAACCAGCCAGGGAGGCAGTGGGGCCCTTGGATGACCATGGGGTAAAAGGATTACTGAAGGAGGATAGGGAAATGGCTGAAAAGCTAAATGAATTTTTTGCCTCCGTCTTCACTGTAGAAGACGAGAACTTTTTGCCCGCCCCAGAACCACTAATTTTGGAAGGGGTGTTGAAAGACCTGAGTCAGATTGAGGTGACAAATGAGGAGGTCCTACAACTGATAGACAAATTAAAAACTAATAAGTCACCGGGTCCGGATGGCATACATCCGAGAGTTCTGAAGGAACTCAAAGTTGAACTTGTGGATCTTCTAACAAAAATCTGTAATCTTTCATTGAAATCTGCCTCCATTCCTGAGGACTGGAAGGTAGCAAATGTCACCCCCATCTTTAAAAAAGGTTCCAGAGGAGATCCGGGAAACTACAGGCCAGTCAGTCTGACTTCAATACCGGGAAAGTTGGTAGAAACCATTATCAAGGACAGAATGAGTAGGCACATTGATGAACACGGGTTATTGAGGAAGACTCAGCATGGGTTCTGCAAGGGAAGATCTTGCCTCACTAACCTGTTGCATTTCTTTGAGGGGGTGAACAAACATGTGGACAAAGGAGACCCGATAGATGTTGTTTACCTTGACTTCCAGAAAGCTTTTGATAAAGTTCCTCATCAAAGGCTCCTTAGAAAGCTTGAGAATCATGGAGTAAAAGGACAGGTCCTCTTGTGGATCAAAAACTGGCTGAGTAATAGGAAGCAGAGAGTGAGTATAAATGGGCAGTCTTCGCAGTGGAGGACGGTAAGCAGTGGAGTGCCGCAGGGCTCGGTACTGGGTCCCATGCTTTTTAACTTGTTCATAAATGATTTAGAGTTCGGAGTGAGCAGTGAAGTGGCCAAGTTTGCGGATGACACTAAATTGTTCAGGGTGGTGAGAACCAGAGAGGATTGTGAGGAACTCCAAAGGGATCTGTTGAGGCTGGGTGAGTGGGCGTCAACGTGGCAGATGCGGTTCAATGTGGCCAAGTGCAAAGTAATGCACATTGGGGCTAAGAATCCCAGCTACAAATACAAGTTGATGGGGTGTGAACTGGCAGAGACTGATCAAGAGAGAGATCTTGGGGTCATGATAGATAACTCACTGAAAGTGTCAAGACAGTGTGCGTTTGCAATAAAAAAGGCCAATGCCATGCTGGGAATTATTAGGAAGGGAATTGAAAACAAATCAGCCAGTATCATAATGCCCCTGTATAAATCGATGGTGCGGTCTCATTTGGAGTACTGTGTGCAGTTCTGGTCGCCGCACCTCAGAAAGGATATTATAGCTTTAGAGAAGGTGCAGAGAAGGGCAACTAGAATGATTAAAGGGCTGGAGCACTTTCCCTATGAAGAAAGGTTGAAACGCTTGGGACTCTTTAGCTTGGAGAAACGTCGACTGCGGGGTGACATGATAGAGGTTTACAAGATAATGCATGGAATGGAGAAAGTAGAGAAAGAAGTACTTTTCTCCCTTTCTCACAATACAAGAACTCGTGGGCATTCGATGAAATTGCTGAGCAGACAGGTTAAGACGGATAAAAGGAAGTACTTCTTCACCCAAAGGGTGATTAACATGTGGAATTCACTGCCACAGGAGGTGGTGGCGGCCACAAGTATAGCCACCTTCAAGAGGGATTTAGATAAAAATATGGAGCAGAGGTCCATCAGTGGCTATTAGCCACAGTGTATGGAGCACAGGTCCACCAGTGGCTATTAGCCACAGTGTATGTGTGTATATAACATTTTTTGCCACTGTGTGACACAGAGTGTTGGACTTGATGGGCCGTTGGCCTGATCCAACATGGCTTCTCTTATGTTCTTATGTTCTTACTCTGTGCTGCTGACGTCATCCGTGCTCTCCTTGCCCCCCCGCCCAGGTTCTGATTCAACCCTTCGCGCGGGAAGAGCTCGGGGTCGCGCATGGCCGGGCAGGTACCCAAGAGGCCGGCAGAAACAGCCGGCAATTCCCGGTAAAGAGCGGGCCTGGGAAGCACCCGCCAGGAGCTCCTTGTGCGTTCAGTGTCAGGCCGAGAACAGCGCGAATGCAGCCAGGCAGCAAGTGGTTGGATTTCATTTCAATGTAAAAATCATATGAATTCATGAAGATCCGACTTTTACCCTTTTCCGCTTTTTTCTTGCACAGGCCTCGAGGAGGGCTGGTGCGGCGGGTGAGGAAGGAAGGAAGGGAGGGAGGGAGGGAGGGAGGGAGGGAGGGAGGAAGGAAGGAAGGAAGGAAGGAAGGAAGGAAGGAAGGAAGGAAGGAAGGAAGGAAGGAAGGAAGGAAGGAAGGAAGGAAGGAAGGAAGGAAGGAAGGAAGGAAGGAAGGAAGGAAGGAAGGAAGGAAGGAAGGGTCACCTTCGCCCCCAGCACAGCCTGCAAGGGGGGCCCTCCCCTGAGACTCCACCCGCCTGCCCGCTGCTCAGTCTTCTCCTCCTCGAAGGCGACTTCAGCACTTGGCGCAGCAGCAGCAGAATCCTGCAGCTGGGTTCTTACTGGGCGGGGCCAGACGGTCAGAGGGCGAATCTCACCGGGGCTGCCCGCCTCTCAGCACCGGGCTGTCCGTCCCCGCTCCCCACCCCCCCCCCACCCCCCCGCACAGCCTCGCTCATCGGAGAAGGTTCTTGGGCAGTAATTTCTCGAAAGCTTTCACGGCGGGAGTCCATCATGGGCCCTTGTAGATTCCCCGGGCTGTGTGGCCTTGGCATGGTGAGACCGGACGTTTCGCCAGCAACTGTGACTGGCATCCTCAGAGGTGTGACCCAGGAAACTGGAGTTCTCTCTGGGTCAAATGCCGAGACCACGGCCACACGGCCCTGAAAAACGACAACCAATGGTGTTGGGCAGGTCCTCAGGGTGGTGGGCAAAGTCAGCGACTGCCCCCTGGCCTCCTCCAGGCGTTTTCTCCCTTGGGCCCCCCACCCTGAGGGGTCAGGAAAGCTCCCCCCTCCCCGCCTGGCTCTCTGTCAACTCTGCCGAGGAAGAGAGCTGTCCTGTGAGGGAGTGGCTCAGAGCAGAGGGACGGGGGGGGGGGGGGGCCTCCGGTCTGTACTCCTGCGTTGCCCTCCGGGATGGATGGATGCTCCTACTACGGGCACTCTCGTTTTTTTTAACGCCGCCTGTTTAGGTGCTGGAGCCGCGTTTAGGGTTTCCTGCAGCCCCGTATCGGATCCCTGACAGTTTTCAGACGCCTGCTGCAACTCCCCCCCTCCCCCATTGCTCACTGGATCGTTGCTTGTGCTTGTCTTGCCAGCAGTGTGACCCGCCTCCAGACTCAGGGAGAAGGGCGGACTGCAAAGAAGACAAATGAAGCAAGGAAGGCGCTTCTCCCTTCCCGCGGACCAGATCTTAAAAGCAGCACATCTTCACAATAGATTCTTTGTTTACCCTTTAGGGTTTTGGGAGTAGAAAATGTCATGCAAAAGTGAATGAATGAGCACTTCCGTGTAAGGCTGGTGTTCATTTCTAACATTTCTGTCTGGGATCCCCTCGGTGATGCTGAGCAACATTTCCCCCTCGCTGTGGACTTCTTTCTTTCCAGAGCCCATCCATTTCCCACCCAGACTGACAGCGACTGGGCACGAATGCAGCAGGAGGAGATCAAACCAGCATGTTCTCAGAAAGACCCTGCGACCCAGAAGGGAATCCGACCCTCCTCACGTCATTGGAAGAATGGGACTTCCTGCTTCTTCTCTCCATCAGCTGTTAATATGAGGGGAGAGAAAATGCCGGGGAGGGCAGCATGGGTGGGGGGTGCGAGGAGGCTCCTGAACTGTCCCTCACCTCCTGAATCTCCCCTCCAAAGTCACTTCCCACTCAAGGTTGCAACCCCGCCCCCCCAATCCTTGAAATGGAAGCAATTCCAGATGAAGAGAGGAGGAAATCGCCTTGGGGGGATCGCAGCATTTCAGCGGTTGGCCCCCACCCTCACTCCCATTGCAGCAGGCAGGCCCCACCCACCCCCTTCTCCCTGCCCTTCAGCTGTCCCTCCACCCTCTGGAGCGGCTCATGGCATCTCGGGGCCTTGGCAAGGAAGAAATGCTCTCTCTGGCTGCGAAGTTCCTGACATTTGTAGCAGCCTGAAAAGAGCTTTGCTTTGCGTCATGGAGCCCAAATGAAAGCAGATGTTCCAAACCTAAAATAGATGACTATACACAAAACAGATGCCCCTGCAAACCAGTATCTCCACTCCCAAACACAGACCTTAAATGTAAAAATAGTCTCTCACACACTTGGACGACTCCACCCCTTCCACCCCAGTGAAATTTATTCATTTTGTCTGCTTTTCACACAAGGAGTCAAAACAGATTCCCTGGTTTAAAATAATATAATCAAATAGCATGGAAGCCAATAAGTATACAGTAGGACCAGGATTACAAAAATTAGAAAGCACTAGAAAGTATCAGAAGGTCGGACCAGAGCCAACGGGTTGAAATTAAATTAGAAGAGTTTCCGGCTCAACATGAGGAAGAACTTCCTGACCGTTACAGCGATTCCTCAGTGGAACAGGCTTCCTCGGGAGGTGGTGGACTCTCCTTCCTTGGAGGTTTTTAAATGGCCACCTGACAGCAATGAGGATCCTGTGAATTTAGGGGGAGGGGTTTGTGAGTTTCCTGCATTGTGCAGGGGGTTGGACTGGATGACCCTGTAGGTCCCTTCCAGCTCTAGGATTCTATGAACAGGCTTCCTCCTCGGGAGGTGCTGGGCTCTCCTTCCTTGGAGGTTTTTCAACAGAGGTTAGATGGCCGTCTGACAGCAATGAGGATCCTGTGAACTGAGGCAGATCATAAGAAGGAATGTTTAATTCACCAGTTCTCGTGGCCCTTTCTGACATGCCCAGGGAAATGCTGTCCACCATTTTGTGTGGGGGGAGGGGCGGGGAGGCAGCAATTTTTCTCCAGGCTAGTTTGGCCAGGAATCTTGGAGGTTTTTTACCATCTTCTGGCCGTGGGACAGGGGTCGCTAGGGTGTGTGTGTGTGTGGGGGGGGTTGTGAGTGCAGGGGGTTGCATTAGGTGACCCTGGGGATCCCTTCCAACTCTATGACCTGGCTCTCTCTTTATGAATTGGGTGTGGTTAAGGACACCATCTGCAAGGGAGGCTGATGGAGAAGGGTTTTCTTCTCTGCTGCTATTGCTGTGCTTTTTACATGAGTCAGCATTGTGATGTGGTAGCTAAAGAGGCCAATGCGATTTTGGCCTGTATCAACAGAAGTCTAGTGTCCAGATCACGTGAAGTGATGGAATCACTTTACTCTGCTCTGGTTAAACCTCACCTGGAGTATTGTGTTCAGTTTTGGGCACCATAATTTAAGAAAGATATAGACAAGTGGAATGTGTCCAGAAGAGGGTAATTAAGATGGTGAGGGGTCTGGAGGCCAAGTCCTCTGAGGAAAGGTTGAAGGAGCTGGGCATGTTTAGCCTGGAGAGGAGATGCCTGAGAGGTGATAGGATCACCATCTTCAAATACTTGAGGGGCTATCATGTAGAGAAAGGTGCAGAATTGTTTTCTGTGGCCCCAGAAGGTCAGACCAGAACCAAAGGGTTTACATTAAGTACTTTCTGACTAAAGATTACTGAAACTTACTGACACAATTGGAATATTAGGATTGAGGGGTGCAACTTATTTAAAAGGGGCAGACAAATAAGGAAAGGCAGAGGAGTTGCATTATATGTGAAGGAGAATTACAGTTGTGAGGAAATGTGTGAATTTGAGCATGGCAGTTGTTGGGAGTGTCTGGGTAAAAATAAAAGGAGTAAGAAATAACAGTGCTATTATTGTGTAGGTCTGCTATAGACTGTCAGACCCCAGAGTCAAGGAACACTCAGAGGCTGAATTCAGACATTTATTCCAAGCATCTTAGGCAATACAAGAAGTTGCTGAAATTGAGATCTCAGCCTAGAGGCATCACCTATATATCCTTGGTGGACCATTAAGAATTCAAGCAAAGCGCGGCAAAAAATAGCGGGTACATTTGGTGGGTTTTCTACATCCCTCTTCCTTCCCCCTTCAGTCCAGGTGCTCTATCTGCTAGCTCCCCTGATCTCCTCCAGCGTGAGCTTTTTGGGGATGCATCCGTGGCCCCAAAGCAAAGCAGCAATGATATATTTCAGACTGAAATGCAGGCAGTTTCACTCATCAGTTACAAAAGTGTTCAGGGTTACTGATATACATTGTCTGAGTAGTTTATGGCAAGAGGATACAGTGTAGGGGTAGACTCTTGACATAGACCACCAAGCCAGGCAGAGGACTTGAATGAGATACTCCTACAACACATTGCAAAGTTCTCCAAGAGAAGGGATGCAGTGGTCATGGGAGATTTCAATTACCCGAACATCTGTTGGAAATCCAACTTTATTAAAAATGAAAGGTCAAATGAATTCCTGACTTGTCTTGCTGACAACTTTCCAGAAAGTGGAGGAGGAAACAAGGTGATCTTCTATCCTGGATTTGATTCTCACCACTCGTCAATGAGGTGGAAGTAGTGGGCATCCTGGGCAGTAGTGACCATGTGATTTTGGAATTTACAGTCTTGGGAAAGGGAAAAGCTTTAGAATCATAGAATCATAGTTGGAAGGACCTCAAGGGTCATCTAGTTCAACCCACGTACAATACAGGAAATTCACAAAGACCTCCCCTTAAGTTCACAGGATCCTAATTGCTGTCTGATGGCCATCTAGCCTGTTTAAAAACCTCCAAGGAAGGAGAGCCAACCACCTGAGGAGGAAGCCTGTTCCACTGAGGAATCGCTCTAATGGTCAGGAAGTTCTTCCTGATGTTGAGCTGGAAACTCAACCCATTGGTTCTGGTCTTAATTTCAACCCAAGGGTTCTGATCCTACCTTCTGGGGCCACAGAAAACAATTCCACACCATCCTCTAGATGACAGCCCTTCAAGCACTTGAAGATGGTGATCCTATCACCTCTCAGCCGCCTCCTCTCCAGGCTAAACACCCCCAGCTCCTTCCACCTTTCCTCATAGGACTTGGTCTCCAGACCCCTCACCATCTTCCTCGCCCTCCTCTGGATCCGTTCCAGCTTGTCCATAGAATCATGACCCTCCAGGGTCATCTAGTCCAACCCCCTGCACAATGCAGGAAATTCACAAATACTACCCCCCCTAAATCCACAGGAACTTCATTGTTGTCAGATGGTTATCCAGTCTCTGTTGAAAAACCTCCAAGGAAGGAGAGCCCACCACCTCCCAAGGAAGCCTGTTCCACTGAGGAACCACTCTAACGGTCAGGAAGTTCTTCCTAATGTTGAGCCAGAAACTCTTTTGATTTAATTTCAACCCGTTGGTTCTGGCCCTACTCTCTGGGGCCATAGAAAACAATTCCGCAGCATCCTCTATAGGACAGCTCTTCAAGGACTTGAAGATGGTGATCCTAATAGGCCAATTAGGTTGCTGCTCGTCTTCAAAAGGTGGGCCAGGATTTCAGATCTGGTGGGGCACACAGCCAACATTTTTGCTTGGGGGGCCAGGAGGCCATGGGGGTCAAAATGACATCCCATAGAGAGAGTGTGCCAAACTAGAAGTGCCATAGAGAGCGACCTCCTCCAGCAGCAGAGCCCCAGAAGGCAGCCCTTCCTCCCTCCCCAGGGGTCTCAGGAGCAGCACAGGAAACAAGATGCTGCTGGGATGACTTCGCCTCCCATCTGCTGCTGCTCCGGCTGCATTCTGGGGCTCTTCCACTCGGCAACTGCCAGGTCAGCATGCAGGCCTTGTTCTCATTGGCTGCCTCTGCCCCTTCCCTCTTCCACCTCTCCTGGGCTCAGTCCTGCACCTCTGCCCTGGTGCCCCCATTGCTGCCTGGCAGGCTGGAGGGAGGGAGGCGGGTGGGCGAGCCAGCATCTCAGAGTGCAGGAGGAGGCAGCCTGGCTCACTTGCCCCATGCCTGCTTCTGGGGGGGGGGGCAGCCTTGTCCCCCACCCCCTGCACAAAGAACTTGAGGGCAGCACTAGCCAGGGAGTAAGCCTCAGCCCTACGGTGGGGTCAGAAACGTTATCCAGGTTCTGAATGGTGGGGCCTGGACCCCCACGGACCCCCCTAGCTGCGGGCCTGCCCAAAGGCGCCCAGGAGGAGGCTCCTGAAAGCTGCCCCACCGACGGAGTCCTCCTGCCCCATGTGCTGAGAAGCAGCACAGCATGAGAGATGCCTTCACCGGCCAGTCCAGCAAGTGGAAGCTCAGGGCCCAAGATGGACGCCTCCTGACCCTTTCAGTTCCAGGCTCCGGGCCCGTGCTGGCAGCTGCTTGGAACTCTGGAGCTGCAAAAGGCCCTTCGCGCGCAGGGAGGCCGGGGAAACTCCAGCCCAGCGGCTCCTGCTGCTCGCTCCGGGATGCTCCGGTTTCAGCAGCTGAACGAGGAGGAGGAGGAGGAGGAGGGGAAGCGGGGATGATGAGGAAAGCAGCCAGCTGCGGCGGCGGCCTGGCCGAGCGGAAGGGGAAGGCAGCCAAGCCTTTTCCTGCTTCTCCTTTCCTCTCCGACCAGGAGGCGGCGGCGGCGGCGGCTTCCCCCCTTCTGGGCAGCAACGCCCGCAGCCTGGCAGCGCTCCCCTCTCCCCCGGATGCCACCGCGGCGGGGCGGGCAATGGGGTGACGCGCTCCTCCGGAGGCAGAAGCCCGGCAGTGGCGGGAAACGGGCCCGCTGCAGCTCCGCCAGTCTCCCCCCCGCGCTCCTGCCAGCGCTGCAGTCAGACGGGGTGGAGCCTACGCGCGTCTGGCGCAAATCCCAGCCAGGGAGACTGACCCCCCCCGCCCGCCTCCCGGGCCCGCCTGGAGACACACACTAGGGGTGGGGTGGAAGGAGGCCGGCTGGCCTTTCAGGGACCTGCGCCGAGAACTGGCCAAGGGAAGCGAGGCGGGGGGCGCGGGCGATGGCCTCAAACAGCAGCGCAGTGCAGCCAAGTCTCTTGCCTCGGAACCGGCTGATGCTGCTTCAGGTGGGCAACCATTTTGCTTGGAAGGGGAAGCGAGCGAGCGAGCAGAGACTCCCGGGGAAGGACGTCCAGGCCACGCGCAGGCAGGCAGGTGCAGCCCACCCCCCGCAAGCTAGGAAAGGCCGCCTCCCCCCCCCCCCCCCCCCCCCGGTCTCCATGAGAGGCAGAAAAGAAGCCAGGCCTGGCAGCAGCTCCGCCTGCCCCGGGCCGACGACACTTTCCGGAGAATTCCGCCCAAAGTCTCCCCGTGCACTCTGCTGCCATCTAGTGGCCGCCTTTGAAAAGTCTTTACGGGTGACCGGAACTCCCCCGCCATACCTGGCTGGCAGATGGGCCTTGTCTTGTGGCACATGCCAGACTCCACGCGGTCCCTGTCTGTGTCAAGGCACACGCCAGCCTGGAGGTGTGAGAGGAGAAGAGACAGCTGCTCCTACAGAAAATAACTTTATTCTCCTAGCCCAGATACAGCATAGCAAAGGAAAGTGAAAGGACAGCAATATCAGATAGTGAAACGATAAAACGCAAGCACTAGTCACTTTTGGCAGCCCATTCACTTTGCATGAAAGGGAGGGCAGGAAGGGTTGCATCCGTGCTCACCCCTCCTACGTGCCCAGGGAAATGCTGGTTGCCACTTCGGGGGTCAGGAAGGGATTTTCCTCTGGGCCAGGGTGGCCCTGGGATCACGGAGGCTCCCCCCTTTCTCTGGGCATAGAGCAAGGCTTGCTGGGGAAGATGGCTGTGAATTTCCTGTGTTAGCCGAGATGACCCTTGATATTCCTTCCAGTTCTGCTTTTAGGGTTAGGGTTTGGTGTCGTGGTTAAGTGTGCAGACTCTTATCCGGGAGAACCAAGTTTGATTTCCCACTCCTTCACATGCACCTCCTGATGTGACCATGGGACAGTCACAGTTTTTGAAGAGGTGCTCTTTTAAGCAGTTTCTGTCAGAGCTCTCTCAGTCCCACCCACCTGACAGGGTGTCTGTTGTGGGGAGGGGAAGGAAGGAGACTTCTTCTTCGGGTAGTGAAGGGCGGGGCATAAATCTCATCTCCTCCTACTCGGGTGACATGCACACCTATGACCATGCTATGCCTTTCCTCTCCATCCTTTCCCAGATGACAGAGCAGGGAAAAGATTTATCCTTTCTTGGATCTTTGCTTTTATTTTTTTTAACATCAAGTCTCACCTGACTTATAGCAGCCCATTAAGGGCTTTCGAGGCAAGTGGTTGTCTTCTTCAGTGGTCTCCCTCCCAATTATTGCCCAGCGCCAGCCCTGTGCAGCTTCCGAGGCCTAAGGATGGAGACAGGGTTAGCCTGGGCTACCGAGTCAGGGCACCGGTGCCCTACTGCCTGGGAGAAGGTTTGCAGTGCTGGGCACAGGAGTCATCTTAGGAAACCAGGTGGCTGCTTTTGCCCAACTTTGGCTGGCGCACCAGTTGCGCAATCTGGCCTAGCCCCAGTGAGCCATGCCTTAGTTGCCTCTAGGCCGGCCTAATGCAAAGTACTCTCCTTGGGCCCTCCCTGAAGAGCGCTTGAAAGTGGCAGATGGCACAAAACACTGTGGCGAGACTGAAGCTCACAAGTAAGCAGACTTAGTATTTTGAAACAAAGTTGCATTTATTGGATACTTCAGAGTTACTCCAGCAAGGCAGGCATTGGAACTGATGGAGATCAGCTCGAACCATTGTCTTTTAACCTTCTACATCAAAGCAATCATTTCTACCCCTTATTTTTTCAGTTGGTGGTTACTTTTCTCGGAGGCAATGTCCTTGGGGCCTCCGGAGAGGAGGTGAGAATCTGGCACATACTGTCTACCTCAAAGAGACCTTGGCAACCTTTGATATTCCTGGGAAGTTGTTCTCTCCTCTTCCCCCTCCCTCCTTACTACCCCGGCTTCTATGTTAGTAGGCATTTCTATGCATTACTTAATATGATTAGTAGCAGCTTTTATTAATATCATAAATGAACAGAGCCTGACATACTGCCCCTCCTAAGCTCTTGCTCGGGGTTTGTCTGGGTGCAGTAGGTAAAATTGCTTAAGCAGTTGCGGAGCGTTTAGATCGGAGGCTTTAACCCACTCGTCGCAGCTGGGCGGGAAGTAGCGCCAGCGTACTAAGTAGTAAAGCACTCCCCTCTGGATCTTAGAGTCCAGGATCTCCTTGACTTCGTGGTGCTTCTGCCCCTTCACCAAGATGGGCTTAGGCTCCGGGCCACGAGGGTGCCACCTCGACCCACCCGGATTACGACGCAAAAGGCTGCAATGGAAAACAGGGTGCACTTTACGAAACAGTTTGGGCAAATCCAGTTCTACAGTCACTTGGTTGATCACTCTCTTTATTTTAAAGGGCCCCAGGAACTTGTAAGCCAGTTTCCTGGAGGCTTGTGGTAACGGTAAGTTTTTAGTTGAAAGAAACACAGTCTCTCCCACTTTGAAATCCTAGCTTGGGCTGTGCTTTTTGTCAAACTGAACTTTGTAATCCTTCTTTGCCATTTCCAGGTTCTCCTGGATTACTTTCCAAGTTTTTTCCAGGCGGCCCCACCACTGCTGACAGTCTGTGGGCTTGGAGTTGTCCGCCCCTCCTGGTAGCTAAGGGAACGGCTTCCCCTCATAGCCATTAACCGCCTGAAATGGAGTCATATTGGTGGAACTGTGAAGGCTATTGTTGTATCCATACTCGGCAAATGGTAGCAGCTCCACCCAATTGGACTGTTGGAAGTTTATGTAGCACCTTAAGTACTGTTCTAAAAACCCATTCACCCGCTCACTTTATCTGTCAGTTTGCGGGTGGTAGGCTGAGCTTAGTCCCTGCTCCATTCCTGTCAATTTGCAAAACTCCCGCCAGAAGTTGACAACGAACTGCGGCCCGCGGTCGCTAATGACCTTGTCAGGGAATGAGTGGACCCGGACCACATGCAGGAAGAATAGGTTCGCTAATTCCTTAGCCGTGGGTAGTTTGCGGCACGGGACGAAGTGAGCTTGCTTAGAGAACGTGTCCACCAGGACAAGGATCACCGTCCGCCCTTGAGAGGGGGGCAACTCTACAATAAAGTCCATTGACACCACTGACCAGGGCCTGTCCGCCGTGGGGAGGGGCTGCAGTTGCCCAGGCACTTTGCCCCCCCTTCTTTTAGCCATGAGGCATGTTGGGCAGGTTTGCACAAAGTCGGAGATGTCCTTTTTCATCTGGGGCCACCAGAACTGCCGGTTCACTAGGTGGAGGGTTTTTACGTAACCAAAGTGACCGGAGAGCTTGTTAGTGTGGCAGTGTTGTAAAACCTCCAGCCCAAGCTCTTGGGGACGTACAGTTTCCCTTCATAGTACCAGAACCCCCCCTCGCCCTTCAGCAGTCCGTCTGGTCGTTCCTCTCCCTCCTTCTTGTCATCACGTGCCTTTTGTCATCACGTGCCTTTTCTGTCTTCTTTCCACTCAACATCATTCTCCATTCCTGTACAACTTGTGAATGTACAACTGCAGATCTTCTCCACAGACCCTTCTGGCTGATTCTACAGGGCTTTTCAGGGATCAGCAGCTCTTGTCATTCACAAGTTGTGAATGGTGTGAGTTTGCCCACTAAGAACTTTGGGTTTTAATCCTGAAAAAAAGCTTTTCTTTTCTGACATAGCATTGTAGGCACATTCTTTCCCCATGCCTCTGGAAGGAAAGGAATACCTTGTATTTCAACAAAAGGAAACACCCCTTCCTCTGCCTTTTCACAGGGTGCCATGACCATTGTTCGCTCTGGGTTGCACTGCTGTGCTGTTAACTGCATGACAAGAACACAAGTGGCAAGGGCCTTTTCTTCCCTCTCTAGACTAGGAGATAAAGGAGGCCTTTTCTCCCTTTCTCACAATACAAGAGCTTGTGAGAACACAAAGAAATTAATGAGCAGTAGGTGTGGAGCAGATGAAAGGAAGTCCTTCTTCCCCCAAGGGTGATTATTAACCGGTGGAATTCACTGCTGCAAGACGTGGTGCCAGTGCCCGCAGGAGCAGAGGAACAAAGCTCAGGTTCAGTGGGGCACCTGGAAGCCCAACCCAGCTTTATTCAAGGTGGGCCTGAGCTGATGGCAGGTGCAGCAGGCAGGCGGGCAGATACAAGGAAGCGGAACTCCCGGCCCTCCGCAGAATGAAGGCGCTTCGTGACAGGGGCGGGCAGGGAGAGCAAGCCAAGCGGGTTGTGAGGTCGCCATTGCTTGGATTTAATTCGGGGGAGGGGGGAGAGTGACGCGGGACTGGAGACAATAGACGGGCCAGCCCCGCCCGGGAGATCTCCAGGCCGCTCCCGGAGGCAGCCAGGCGGGGCTTTGGGGGACCTCCGGGAGAAGAGGCCACGCCCCAGCCCGGCGCCCAGGACGAGGAGGGCGGGGCGGGGCGGGAGCTGGAGCGGCGCGCAGGCGCACTCGCCCTCTCCTGGCTCTGGCCTCGGAATCTCGCCGGCGGAGGGAGAGTCTCGCGAGACTCTGGGAAAGGCGCCTTGCGCTGCCGGAAGCGCTCTGGGCCGCAGCAGCCTGTCTCTATGGCGCGGGCCCTCTGCACGTGAGGCCGCCCACTTCCGCCCCGCCTCTCCCGCTCTCCTCATGGGCCGGCCCAAGCGGCGCTCCCGGCAGGCGGCGGTGAGGGGGGGGCGGGGGCGCCACCTGCAAGAGACTCGGGGCAGGGACCGGGTGGGGGAAGCGGGGACGGGGTGGGGGGAGACCTCTCCTCCCTCCCTCCAGGGCACGTGGGGGCCGCAGCGCCAGCAGCAAGAGGTCTGGGGTGTGAGGATGGGATGGGGTGGGGGGGAGAGAGCCCCCCCGCTGACCTCTACTCCCCCCCGGGGCAGGTGCGGGGCACAGGGGGCAGCAGCGCCAGCAGCAAGAGGTCTGGGGTGTGAGGATGGGATGGAGGTGGGGGAAGCAGGGATGGGGTGGGGGAGGAGAGAGCCCCCCCGCTGACCTCTACTCCCCCCCGGGGCAGGTGCGGGGCACAGGGGGCAGCAGCGCCAGCAGCAAGAGGTCTGGGGTGTGAGGATGGGATGGAGGTGGGGGAAGCAGGGATGGGGTGGGGGGGAGAGAGCCCCCCCGCTGACCTCTACTCCCCCCCGGGGCAGGTGCGGGGCACAGGGGGCAGCAGCGCCAGCAGCAAGAGGTCTGGGGTGTGAGGATGGGATGGAGGTGGGGGAAGCGGGGATGGGGTGGGGGAGGAGAGAGCCCCCCCCGCTGACCTCTACTCCCCCCCGGGGCAGGTGCGGGGCACAGGTGGCAGCAGCGCCAGCAGCAAGAGGTCTGGGGTGTGAGGATGGGATGGAGGTGGGGGAAGCAGGGATGGGGTGGGGGAAGCAGGGATGGGGCGGGGGAGGAGAGCCCCCCCCCGCTGACCTCTACTCCCCCCCGGGGCAGGTGCGGGGCACAGGGGGCAGCAGCGCCAGCAGCAAGAGGTCAGCCGCCCAGCTCGGCTACACAGAGGACCGCTTCATCCTGCGCCTCGTGCCCCCAGCCGGCCGACGGGCGCCAGCCATCCACCGGTGAGCCGGGAGGGTGGGCAGAAGTGGTGGCGGCCCGGGTAGGGCTGCTCCCCTGTCCACCCACCTGCCCCCTGAGCCTCCTCTCATTGCTCTCCTGCTGCAGAGGCTATTATGTCCGGGCCCAAGCAGTGGGCCATTGTGCGGCCGCCTTCCTGCAGGCCCCTGGAGGCCATCGGCAGGTGAGTTCCCAGGGCCGGTGTGGGGAGGCTGGGCGTGAGCTGGTGACACTGTGCCAGGCTGCCTCTCCTTCCTTCTTTTTTTCCTTTCTTCCTCGCAGGTCCTCTCCTTGGGCGCAGGCCTGGACTCGCTGTACTTCTGCCTCAAGGACCAGGGCCTCCTGGGGCAGGCCACCTTCCTGGAAGTGGACTTTGCGGACGTGGCAGCCCACAAAGCAGCCCTGATCACAGGGCAGGAGGAGTTGGCCACCATGGCTGGGCACAGAGCTCGGGAGCAAGAGTCTGGTAAGAAGAAAAGATTGGAACAGAAGGTGTTGGTATTGGTCAGAACAGCATGAAATGTGAAGTAGCTACTTTAATTAGTAAATGCACCGCATAGGTCATGGATGCGTGGTTAAGTTGCTGCTTTGCTGACAAGCACTCCCGTGTGCAGAGGTTGAAAGTTTTCTTTCCAGAGGAATGTGGCTTTTCCCTGGGCTGTTCTGCTTCTGTGGTGACAGATGTCTCCTAGTGCTGAGAATACTGGGAAGCAATTTGAGCTCAGCTCATAAGTTGCTGTCATGAAGGTTGATAACGCTGTGACCTTTTTTCCTAGGAGCAGTTCATTTTGCAGGAGAAGATTACAGGCTGCTGGGAGTGGATCTTGCTGAGCTTCCAAAGCTGGAGGAAGCCTTGCGCTGTGCTGGCCTCGATCCCCAAGTGCCCACCCTGCTGCTGGCAGAAGTGGTGCTTACATATATGGAAGTCGAAAGGTATGGAGTGTTGGGCACGCGTGTTGTGAGCCACCCTGAGCCACTTCGGTGGGAAGGGCGGGATATAAATAAAGTCGAACTTAAACTTGAACTATTTGAGTGGTCAGACTTTGTCAGATGCTGGCTATGTTCTTATAGGCTAGCTGGCATTGTCACAGATACATTCTTGGTACTACAGAGTGAAGTTAGTGTGCTGCTGTGAGTGTCCTGAAAGAGCTGCAGAAGTACTTTGTGTGTTCTGCTTAGTCTGAAAGCTGTAGAAAAACCCAAGGAAAGAGAGAGACAGTGTGAGTTGTTGGTATCATCAGAGAAACTGCTGAGTTTGTAAACAGCGATGTTATGCAGATTCAGGTCTTTTTTTGCAGAAAAACCCCAGCAGGAACTCATTTGCTTATTAAGCCACACCCCCTCCTGCCCAGTCAACCGGAACTGCATTCCTACTCAAAAAAAGCCCAGTGTAAATACATACTTACGCATACAGTGTTTAGCAGGTAGGACTATTTCTTGGGTGAAAGTGAAGAGCTGTTCGGGGTGTTGTATACGTGTTGGCTAAACATGCAAGAGCTTAAAAAAGAACCCTGCTGGATCAAAGCAGTGAAACCATGAACCTGCCTCATACTGGATCAGGTCATTTATCTGTTAAGATCAATATTGTCTACTTTGACTGGCAGTGGCTCTCCAGAATCTCAGGCAGAGGTCTTTCATATCACCCCCCTGCCTGGTCTTTGTAATTGCTGATGGTGTGGAAAGGTGGCATTAAAACGTTTTAAATAAATAGAACAGGGATTGCTATATCTGGTTATTTTTATTTGCTTCTGATAGAAGCATTTTACATTTAGTGCTGCTTTCTTCTGTTATTGCTACATTTAAAGAGTTTGTCTTAAAAGTTGGTTGGGATCTCTCTTTCTTTGCATGGTGACATCTTCCAGATCAGATGCCCTGATTCAGTGGGCAGCCAGGCATTTCTCACAGGCCTGGTTCGTCTTGTATGAGCAGATCCATCCGGAGGACCCTTTTGGACATGTGATGCAAAAGCATTTCAGACGGTGCAACTCGCAGCTCTGCTCCTTGGCCCGGTACCCTGACCTCCAAGCCCAGCAGACACGCTTTGTGCAGAAGGTTGGTGCAGGGTTCTCTCTTGGGGTCTGGAAGAGGAGGGTGCCCTTTTCAAAGGAGACTCTGTTTTGTAGGGGTGGGGCAGCCATAATGGTGAGCATAACAAAGTCAGTGAATGGATTAGGACAAATCCCACGCCTGGGCCTCCCCCTCCTGGGGCCTACCCCCTAACTGGTGCCCAGTCCACCACAGAATCCAGGGCACAGAAGCCTCAAAATTGCTTCCCAGGATAACAGGAACGTGAGAGGAAAAAAACCGTTGCCTGTATCTTCCCCAATGAGGTGCATCAGGTTTGATCACTGATGGGGCAGGATGCACCTGGACCCAGGAAAGGGTTTTTCTACACTGACTTGCACAGTGAGCTCCGTTGGAGTCCAGTCATGCCTGGATGACCAACCAGCAGGACTTCTAAGGCGAAGGCTTTTGGGAGTCAGGGCTCCTCCCTCCAGGGTGGGCCAGGCTCGGGAGGCTTGCCTCTGGGAAGCTCTTGCTGTGCCCTGCCCCGTGGGGGATGAAGGTGCTTCCTCCTCCTGCAGATGCTCCACTGCCGGTCAGCACACCTGCCCACTGGCTGCTGTCTGTCGGATTGGTCAGGTTGAGGCCTTTGGATCTTGTCCTTTCCAATACCAAAGGACATTGGGACTGTTTTATTTACGGAGACAAGCACAAGAACAAAAGGTCCTGAGGAGGAGCTCATGGCCGCCGTGTGGGTGGTTCTGACCGAAAAATAGTAACGTTTGGTTTCTCTTGGAACATCTTACTTCAGGAACCTCAGGCCAGTCCATGGAGGTGAACGGCTTTTCTGGCCTCAGCTGAGAGCAAAACAGCAGCCATTTCCTATTCCGTCTCTTCTTAATAACTCCTGACCCAGAGTCTGCCTCCCCCCCCCCCCCGCCATACACACACACTGCAGCACACTGGGTGGACACTCTCATTGAGTTATCCAGCACGACCCCCAGGTCCCTTTTCCGCTCAGGCTCAGCCAGTACACTTGAAGCTGCGATGTTTTGTCCCCATGCGGGCATCACTTTACGCTTCCCAACACTGAAGTGCATTGGCTACATTGGCGCCCACTCACCCAGTTTGTGGAAGTTCTCTTGAAGGGAGCTTTTTGCAGTCAGCCTTGGTTTTTACCATCCCAAATAATTTTGTGTCATCTGCAGATTTGGCCACTGTACTGATCACCCCCAGTTCCAGATCATTTATGGACAAACTAAACAGTACGGGCCACCATACCGATCCTTGTGGGACTCCACTGCTGTTTCTGTCCATTGTGAGAATTGTCTTGTTAGCTGCATTGTACAGTTCAGATAGCTCTACCTCGATTAATCTGTCCCTTATTGCCTCTGGTTGCCTCTGATTCTGAAAGGGAGAGAAGAGATTCCAAGGAGATATTCAGTGTTCTTAGTTTGTTTTCAATATTAACCGGCTATGGGGAAAAGTTAGATGCTGTCAAAAATTGGGCGCAGTAACTAGAGGGCTCAGATCTGTAGTGCAATTGAAGCCAGAATTTAAAGGTCATAGACCATGCTCTTGTGGTCATAAGAGTCTGGCCACATTACAGGCATAAGGCTGCATATGGGATGAGACGCCTAAGATCTTCCATAGGAAGCCTGAGTGTACCTCTTCAACTGCTTTATCCATTGAATCACTCCAAATAGGGACTCCATAGAGTAAATGAGGGCCATTTTTCAAATTAAAAACTTTTAGCGCAGCTGGAACATATTGGTTCCCTCTTACAGAGAAATAAAAGTGCAGAAGTGCGTTAACATTTGCTTTAGCATTATTATTGTTACTTTGTGTTGTTGGGTCCATGATGTGGTAGCCTGGAAATGCAAACCGAATTACTTAAAGTGTTTTGCTTGTTGGAGCTCGTGATCACCCACCCTCCAAGTAAATTGCTTCCTAGATTTGGAGAAGACTAATACTTTCGATTTCTCATAATTTAATTCTAATTGGTTGATTTTACTGTACTCTTGACAGGGATTTAATAGCCGAAGTAAACCTACTTGGGACAATAGGGCCGCATCATCTGCATAAAGCAAAATTGGGACGTTTTATCCCCCTTCATTCCCCATTTCCCACTTAAACTTCACTTTTTAGAGCCCTACTTTTCTCTCTGTAGGGCTGGGCTGAATGTCATGCCATTGACATGAATGAGTTCTACGACTGCTTTGTCTCTGGAGATGAGCGACGGAGGATCCAGGCCTTGGAGCCCTTTGATGAGTTTGAGGTGATTCTTCTACCCCCCCCTCCCCTGCTGCAGCTGAGGTTGGGCTTCCAGGGGGATGTGGCCCCCGGTGTCCGTTGGGGCGGTTGTCGTCGACAGAGCAGGTGCTCCTGAAGGAAGGGGGTGGTGGCTCATCACCTATGCTACCTGTGAAGCTCCGGTGTTGGCCACGGCTGGCCCTTGCTTGCATGCTTTGCCCTGCTGTCTTTTGTTCTGGTGGCTGGATGTTTCTGGAGCTCAGACAATTCATCTTTTGGCCCTGAAGCTGTCCAGACAAGGAGCCTCTCAGATGATCCAGTTGTTTGGCACGTGGGATGCAGAATGGGTGGGAACATCAGGAAACTCGGCTTCTGACCTGGTGTTCAGTTGCTCACGGGCTGTGCTTCTGCTACGTGTGTGCCTTAAGGTGTGGCAGCAGAGGAGTTTTGTGTAAGTTCTCTGAACATAAAAGCACAAGGGAAGCCATGTTGGATGATGCTGCAGAGTTGTTTTCTGTGGCCCCAGGTTGGACCAGAACCAAGGACTGAAATTTAATCAAGAGTTTCCATCTCGACATTAGGAAGAATTTCCTGACAGAGCAGTTCCTTGGTTTAGAATCCTAGAGTTGAAAGGGACCTCCAGGGTCATCTAGTCCAACCCCCTGCACAGTGCAGGAAAATCACAAGGACCTCCCCCTGCCCTCCTCCTCATCTGATCTGCCGAAGTTCGCAGAATCAGCATTGCTAAACTCGCCCCTTTATTCCCTTGTTCCAGACACTTTGTCTCTGGAGCTGAGACGGCTCATCAGTGGAGCATAGCCTGCTACCTGATTTTGCTCATTGGAACCCCAAGTAAGTAGCTTGGGCCAAAAACTCCACCCCACCCAGCCAATCGCACTGAATGGCTGTTCATCGAGGAGGAGGAGGAGCAGCAGCTCTTTCTTGCGAAACAGGGGAGGCTCAGACCTCTCTCCTTCTCAGGCTGCCTTCACTTCAGAGGCTCCTTTAATTCCAAATGTTACCGTAATTGAGCCTTTCTAGGCTTGGATTGTTTTTTGTAGGAAACCCCCCCCTTTAAAAAACCCGACAGCTTAAAAATTTAGATTTCAATTAAAACTGGACCCTTAAACCCTATCTGCAGTTCGTGTTTCCTTTTTCTGTTCCAAAAACCTGCCTAAGGTTTTGCCTTACCAGAGAACTCGCTGCCCCTGGCTCTTATAATTGCCTAAATGTGTAGGTGTAAGACGTTTCAAAGTGACCTTGGAGTTTCAGCCAGCCTCGTGTCCTCAGTTTTAGGCCTTGTCCTTTGTTTAGCCCTTCCTGTCCTGCAGCAAAACCAGCCAAGGCCCTCTGAGTCTGTCTAGAAGTCGGATGAGCTTCCCCAGAGTTGTTTGGGCAGCTACAGCCAAAGCAAGACTAGAACTGATCTGGAGAGGGACTCCTGTGCTTGCCGCCTTCCGACTGTGCCACAGGGCAGAGTCTGAGGATTTCCGGCCACTTTGTTTTGGGGAGGGGGGCAGTGTGTCTGTGTGATGTGGTTGTGCCGACGTCTTGGCTTTCTTTCCCACTGAGCCCTCCTTGACAGATGAGGTCTGGAGCCCTGGCTGAGCCTCCTCTAACTGGCAGCACTTCTGCCTTCAGTCGGCTGCAGGCTCTTCAGTTAGCAGAAGAGGCCCCTCCAGGCTGCTGCAGAGGGTGTGTTTGGTGCAGTAAGAGGGTTCAGAGCAGGCCAAGGGGTGGGGGTCTCATGGAAGCAAGCTGCCAATTCATTTGTTTGTGGCAGTGGAAAGTTTCCCAGAGGGAGCTCGGAGCAAAGCCGGGGATCTCGGGTGCTGACAGAAGCCCCCCCCCCCCTCTCTCTTCTGACAGGAATGGCACTTGAAATGTTCCCACTATTTCATCCTGGTTGCATCGAAAGGAGAGGAGTTGTGTCGGGCTCCTGCATTTCCCGGTGTGGAAGAAAAAGGTGCAGTAACCTGCTGCTTCATTGGGTCAGTGAGGCTGAGAGCTGCTGAGCGATGCCATCTCCACGTGGGCGTGGGGGGTGGGTGGGAAGGTCTCCCCCTCCCTTCCTGGCTGAGAGCGCTGGCAGCCCCACCCTAGGCAAACAAGGCCTTGGCTGGCCTCCACTTCAGTCGAGGAAGGCTGGGATGGGAGGCCCCAGCAGGATCCTCACTTGGCACTCAAGTGGTGAAGAAGCTCCAGCCCTTCCGTACCATCATTTCCCCTACCCTGGGAGCTGCCCCCCCCAGGGGGCCTTTATCAGAGGCATGTGGGATGCGATGGAGGAGGAAGCATTGACTCCTCAGAGCTGCTTGTAGCCTGGAATCGCTGGAGGGCTCTGAGGTGCTGGGATGTGTCTGTCCTGCACAGAGCAGCACAGCAAATGCCCAAGACCTGTTGAGGGGTGTCATGGTGGTGGACTGTGGCCAGGACTAGCAGAGGGTGACTTTGGAAGGGAGCCACAAGAGAAAGCCGTGTGGTAACAGTTCACTTCTCCTCTCCTGGGCTGCGGCTGAGATGACATTTTAATGCATGGCGGGGCCCTGATTGGAAACCTTCCGGATGTCGCTCCCTGGCCTGAGAGCGGAGTGTTGTTGGACCCTGAAAGAACAGCGCAATGGCCTTTGATTTTGAAGGGGGACAGGGACGGGGCTTGTGCTTAGTAGTAACCTGAGGCAAAGTGATGGTGGGGGGGTGGGGTTTGACAGCCTGGTTCTCTCCTGCTTGCAGCGTTCTCAGGCTTTGCTGGGACAGTTGCTGCCTCGGTCGGCGCCGCGGACGCTGGAGTCACCGGCCTGAGACGATATGGCCACCGCTCTGTACGCATTGCACCAGACGTGATCCTCACTACAGGAGGGTTTGGCGACTGCAGTGGACGTCACTGCCGCTTGACTGATCTGCATGCGCTGGTCAGCCGTGGAGGCACATGGACAAACGGCGATGTCTGCTGGGCCCAGTCTGGGGGAGCCTGGGGTAAGCTTGGGAATGGCGTGTGGCTGTGGGCCACGGCCTCGGTTCCTCCCTGAGATCGGCTTTCATTAAGGGATGCTCTGGGGACTGAAGGGTTGCCAGTGAGCAGTCCCATATGGAAATGGTCACTTGTTTATTCAGGATCAATACAGAGCAAGGGCCCTTTGTGGAGAAGAGGATTGCATATGAACAGGACCGGCAGAAAGGCACATAAATTAAGCCGCCCCAGCAGTCAGGTTCCCAGGGTTAGGCGGGCAGTATAGCAAGCCGGATGCTCAAGGTCGTCTGGCCGAAGGCAGATGCTGCCACGGTTACTAGATAACGTCCTACTTCCTGTGTCTTCCTCCTGTGCGTCTTGAGAAAGTTACAGCAAGCAAAATGCCAAAGCATGTTCAATGAGAGACACATTTGAGTGGAGTGTGACTTGGCTACTTAGTGCAGGTTATATTGGGATGCAATGCCAAGTAAAGACAATGGCTGAACAAGCAAGACCCTGCCCCCACCCCCGCCCCCACACAGAAGAGCCTGACAGGGAGCTGTCCGTATCCCAGCAGGGTGTGAGTGCAGCTGGCGCGGTGCTGTCTGCCCTGCATGGGGCACCAGCCCTTTGCCCTTCCCCTGGCCTGGCTCCCGAGGAGAGAGCCCCTCAGAGAGTGCCAGGGTGGGGGCGTGGCCAGGAGGGAGCCGCTAGCCCACAGGGCCTCCTTGTAAGCGTGGGGAAGGATTGGGGCCCCTCAGGCCCTGCAGACCACAACTGCTGGAGCGGCTACGCCTGGGCCCCACGGGGGGCAGGGCCTCCTTCCCTGGAGCTGCCGCCCGGGTGACCAGGAACTTCCTTCCTTTCTGCAGATGGACGGCTGTTCCACACGGTGACGTTGCTGCAGGCCGGCTGGGCGGTGGTGGTGGGGGGGCGCCTGTCTCCGGCAAGCCCTGCTCTGGAGGTTCGTTGCTTGAGGCTTTTGGAGGCTGGCCGCAGCTCAGCTCCCTCGAGCGGCCTGGCTGTGGAGCTCACTCGACTGCCACCTGCTGAGGACCTGGCTGTGCCACGCTGGAGACACACAGCCACGGAAGTTGTGCATCAAGGTAAAAATGGCCGGCCACCCCCTTTGCTGAACGGTTGAGTGGTGCTTTGTGTAATCACATCTCTGCAGTGAAGCGAGCCCGGATGGGACGTGATTTAAAAGGCTCCTGCGTGTTGCTTTCTGCTCAGTAGGGGATGGGAGGGGGCAGTCCGGTCTCCCTCCCCCAATAGCCCGCTTGTCCAGAAGCACAGCTAATAACTAATAAGTCACCGGGTCCGGATGGCATACATCCGAGAGTTCTGAAGGAACTCAAAGTTGAACTTGTGGATCTTCTAACAAAAATCTGTAATCTTTCATTGAAATCTGCCTCCATTCCTGAGGACTGGAAGGTAGCAAATGTCACCCCCATCTTTAAAAAAGGTTCCAGAGGAGATCCGGGAAATTACAGGCCAGTCAGTCTGACTTCAATACCGGGAAAGTTGGTAGAAACCATTATCAAGGACAGAATGAGTAGGCACATTGATGAACACGGGTTATTGAGGAAGACTCAGCATGGGTTCTGCAAGGGAAGATCTTGCCTCACTAACCTGTTGCATTTCTTTGAGGGGGTGAACAAACATGTGGACAAAGGAGACCCGATAGATGTTGTTTACCTTGACTTCCAGAAAGCTTTTGATAAAGTTCCTCATCAAAGGCTCCTTAGAAAGCTTGAGAATCATGGAGTAAAAGGACAGGTCCTCTTGTGGATCAAAAACTGGCTGAGTAATAGGAAGCAGAGAGTGAGTATAAATGGGCAGTCTTCGCAGTGGAGGACGGTAAGCAGTGGGGTGCCGCAGGGCTCGGTACTGGGTCCCATGCTCTTTAACTTGTTCATAAATGATTTAGAGTTGGGAGTGAGCAGTGAAGTGGCCAAGTTTGCGGATGACACTAAATTGTTCAGGGTGGTGAGAACCAGAGAGGATTGTGAGGAACTCCAAAGGGATCTGTTGAGGCTGGGTGAGTGGGCGTCAACGTGGCAGATGCGGTTCAATGTGGCCAAGTGCAAAGTAATGCACATTGGGGCTAAGAATCCCAGCTACAAATACAAGTTGATGGGGTGTGAACTGGCAGAGACTGATCAAGAGCGAGATCTTGGGGTCATGATAGATAACTCACTGAAAGTGTCAAGACAGTGTGCGTTTGCAATAAAAAAGGCCAATGCCATGCTGGGAATTATTAGGAAGGGAATTGAAAACAAATCAGCCAGTATCATAATGCCCCTGTATAAATCGATGGTGCGGTCTCATTTGGAGTACTGTGTGCAGTTCTGGTCGCCGCACCTCAAAAAGGATATTATAGCTTTAGAGAAGGTGCAGAGAAGGGCAACTAGAATGATTAAAGGGCTGGAGCACTTTCCCTATGAAGAAAGGTTGAAACGCTTGGGACTCTTTAGCTTGGAGAAACGTCGACTGCGGGGTGACATGATAGAGGTTTACAAGATAATGCATGGAATGGAGAAAGTAGAGAAAGAAGTACTTTTCTCCCTTTCTCACAATACAAGAACTCGTGGGCATTCGATGAAATTGCTGAGCAGACAGGTTAAGACGGATAAAAGGAAGTACTTCTTCACCCAAAGGGTGATTAACATGTGGAATTCACTGCCACAGGAGGTGGTGGCGGCCACAAGTATAGCCACCTTCAAGAGGGGTTTAGATAAAAATATGGAGCACAGGTCCATCAGTGGCTATTAGCCACAGTGTATGTGTGTATATAACATTTTTTGCCACTGTGTGACACAGAGTGTTGGACTTGATGGGCCGTTGGCCTGATCCAACATGGCTTCTCTTATGTTCTTATGTTCACAGCGGAGTCGCACGTGTGGGTTGGGTGGCAAATCCTCCGCTTGGCTTGGCCTGCAGAAGGTTCCAGGCTGAGTCAAGGAATAGGTCTGGGGGCACTGGGGCACACACACACAGCTTTCCTGGTGCCTGCCAGGTATTTTTAGGAAGCGGATGCGGCCAGGGGGCTTTTAGCGAGCAAGTCTTCTGACACACTGTTGGAGATTTGGTTGGTTGTGCAGGTTTTTAAAGACCTTGCTGCCACTTCACAGAGTTCTGTAGGGTGTGCCTGAAAGTCCGCTGTTGCTGCTGCAGCCATCTTGTGCCTGGCTCCACCCTCCGTGGCAGCCATTTTGAGCTGCTCCCACCACCGTTCTGTGTCAGAATCCCAGAGGTGCCCCCAGGCTCAAAAAGGTTGGTGACCTCTGGAAGGGGTGCCGTGCTAGACCTCTGCCTGAGACTCTGGAGCCAGAGGAGGAGGGGACGACAACGTGAGCACTGGCAGATCAGCGGCCTGACCCAGCAGGAGGAAGCATTGTGAAGGGCAGGGCCGTGGCTGCTCAGTGGAAGAGCCTCTGCTTGGCCTGCAGAAGGTGTTCTCCAGTGGGAAGGCTCAGGTACTGGGTCATGTCACTCTCAGGCCAAGGAGACGATGACGACCTTGACAGACCTGTCCTCTGACTTGCAGGAGACGGTGTCATCGTAAGGTGCTGGCATAAGAGTGGCCTTGGGGGGTGAGAGGTGGGGATTTGTGGCTGGCGCATACAAGGGGGTGGGACGGGCCTGTGCCCCCTTCCCACTGGACTCCACTGGCGCTGCATTTTGTTGTCCTTTGTTGTGAGAGAGCCAGTTTGGTGTAGTGGTTAAATGTGCGGACTCTTAATCTGGGAGAACCAGGTTTGATTCCCCCCTCCTCCACTTGCAGCTGCTGGAATGGCCTTGGGTCAGCCAGAGCTCTCTTATCTGGGAGAACCAGGTTTGATTCCCCACTCCTCCACTTGCACCTGCTGGAATGGCCTTGGGTCAGCCAGAGCTCTCTTATCTGGGAGAACCAGGTTTGATTCCCCCCTCCTCCACTTGCAGCTGCTGGAATGGCCTTGGGTCAGTCATTGCTCTGGCAGAGGTTGTCCTTGAAGGGGCAGCTGCTGTGAGAGCCTTCTCAGCCCCACCTGCTTCCCAGGGTGTCTGTTGTGGGGGAGGGAGATAAAGGAGATTGTGAGCTGCTCTGAGACTCTTGAGTGGAAGGTGGAATATAAATCCAGTGTTATCATCGTCTTCTTCTTCCAGGTGAGAGATACCTGTTCATTTATGGTGGCTGTGGGCCTGGGCAGGCTGTCTGGGCAAGCTGGGGCTTCCTGCACCTGGAGGAGCTCCGTTGTCGAGAGGTATGAGGCCAGGCGGCTCTTCCTCCTCCTGCCCTGGAGGGATGCGGGGCGGGGGGGGGGGCAGCAGCTCAATGGAAGGGGGTCTTTTGGCTGGGAGGAGGGGAGGGGAGCAGGTTATGTCCCCCCGCCTCTATTTCACCTCCTCCTCCTCCTCTTCCTCAGATTCCTGTGGGGGGTCCTTTGCCGGTTGGCCGCCATTCTCACAGTGCCTGTGGCTGGGCAGGGGGTGCTGTCGTTGCAGGCGGTCTGGATGCAGGCGAACGTGCCCTGGGCAGCGTCCTCTACCTGAAGCCCAGCGAGAGGGGCTTCCAGTGGTGCCCTGTTGAGACCCGTCCCCCGCTCACCCCTCGGTCAGTGACTGGCATCTGAGGCAGCCGTCTGCTGTGGGGCTGTGGCTACCCAGCTGAGGAAGTGCCCTCACCCCCCTGTCCTCACCTTGTGTCTCAGGTACTCGCACACAGCTCACGTGCACCACGGGAAGCTGCTGCTGGTGGGCGGAGTGTGGCGTCAGGCTCCTTCGGTGCCTGGGGTGGCCGTGATTGATCTGACGACCGGCTTCACCGCTGAATATTGCGTTGACAGGGTGAGTGGCAGCAATGTGGAGAGGGAACCGTTGGGCCTCTCCGTGTTCTGGCCCAGGTGCTCAGCTCTAGACCCCGGTCTTTGTTCCCTCAAGTGGCCCCCGTGCCGGATCCTCACATGGGGTGGGTGGGGTTTGATCGGGGACTTCTGCAGGCACTGCAGCATTCCAAACTCTGTTTCTGGGACTTCCAAAGCTGTATTCACTGCTATTTAATTTCTCTTTGTTGGAAACCTTATTCTGCTGCCTTTCCATCCCAGTCCCTTGCTGCTTGGGGAAACGTCCTTTCCCTTTGAAGGGCCTGTGCAGAGAAGCAGGTCTGTCTGTGGAAGAGGAGGCCTGGGTTCCTTGCTGCGCTCACCTGTCCCTCTTCTCTTCCAGGCAGCACTGGAGTGGCCTCTGATGCTGCACAACCACAGCAGCGTCTTTATGCCAGAAGAGCAGGAGGTTCTTGTGATTGGTGGCGGCGGCAACTGCTTCTCCTTTGGGAGTCATCTGAACTGGCATCCTGTCCGCCTGGCCCTCGGGGACATTTTGAGTGGGCCCTGATGCCTTTGCAGAGTGCAGAACCGGATCAGCTTGGCTGAAGTGTGTGTGCTGGAGAGGGTCTCTGCTGCATAACTGCTGGCCAAGGATATATTGTGAGCCTCTGGGCAACAGCTGGGTAGCTTATTTCTTGTCCACTTTCCCTGTGTTCAAGATGGCTCACAGTGCAATGCAGAGAAACGCACACAGTTTCACATCAATACAGGGTTTTTAAAATCCTTTGAAACATTCCATTTTAAAATTGTTGACTGTTACCACTAATCCACGTGCAAGAAAGAGAAAGGTTTATGGCAGGAAGCTTCCAAAAGCTCTGCCTCTAGCTGGTTGTTTGACTTTGGGAGTCTGAGAAGCTGCCTTCATGTCTTTTCCTGCCAGTCCATCCCAGAAGCTGGGGCCTGCCACGGGAGGGGCCCAAGGGATCTACACTGAGCTGGAGGCCCCTCCCTCCAAAGGAAGGTGTTGCCAGCGCCTAAGGCCCCACCTGATGGGAAACATCCCAGAAAGGGACCATGCATGACCGTATCTCCTTCCCCTTCCAATTTTAGTCCTCCTCCCACCGCCATACTCCCTCTGGCCCCTATTGGGGCTCAGTCTTTTCCCTAAAGAAGAGAACAGGCTCATCTAGAAATGGTAGTAGGCAAGGAACACCTGGGCTGCTAGTAGACAGATGTGGGCAGAGGTAGTTGAGAAGCACCTGGCTGGATGGATGGCATGCCCCCCAAAGTGCTCAAAGAACTTTCTAGAGAGCTTGCAGAACCTTTGTCCATCATCTTCCAGACCTCGTGAGAGCCAATTTGGTGTAGTGGTTAAGTGTGTGGACTCTTATCTGGGAAAAACCAGGTTTGATTTCCCACTCCTCCACCTGTAGCTGCTGGAATGGCCTTGGGTCAGTCATGGTTCTCGCAGAGCTGTCCTTGAAAGAGCAGCTTCTGGGAGAGCTCTCTCAGCCCCACCTACCTCACAGGGGGTCTGTTGTGGGGGAGGAAGATGAAGGGGATTGTGAGCCATTCTGAGAATCAGAGTGGAGACGGGGTATAAATCCAATATCTTCTTTTTCTCTTAGGGGATGGGAGTTGTGCCATCATGAGACTGGAAGAATGCCGAGGTTACAGTTTGCAAAAAAGGGAGGAGGGAGACCCAGGAAACTGCAGGCCAGTCAGTCTGACCTCTGTCCCAGGGAAGATCCTGGAGCGGATCTTAAAGGGATCAATCTGTGAGCACCTAAAGGAGAACTTGGTGATTGGGGCGGGGGCTGGGGGGAGGTGTCAGCACAGATTCTTCCCTAACACGCCTTGCCAGACCAACCTCCTTTCCTTTGATCAAGTGATGAGCTCACTGGATCAAGGGAATGCTGTTGATGTTGTTTACCTGGATTTCAGTAAAGCTTTTGACAGGGTCCCCCTGTAGAGGACTGTAGACTGGACTCTAGGAGAGTGAGGTGGGTAGGGAACTGATTGGAGAACCACACTCAAAGAGTAGTTGGCAATGGCCTTGTGTCTGAAGGGAGGGAGGTGTCCGTGGGGGGCCACGGGGCTCAGTTCTGGGCCCTGTACTTTTCAGTGTTAGAATCATAGAGCTGGAAGGGACTTCCAGGGTCATTTAGTCCAACCCCCTGCACAATGCAGGAAATTTGCAAATACCGCCCTCCTCTCAATTCACAGTATCTTCCTTGCTGTCAGATGGCCATCTAGCCTCTGTTTAAAAACCTCCAAGGAAGGGAGCTCACCACCTCCTGAGGAGGAAGCCTGTTCCACTGAGGAATCACTCTAACACTCAGGAAGTTCTTCCTAATGTTGAACCGGAAACTTTTGATTTCATTTCAACCCATTGGTTCTGGTCCTACCTTCTGGGGTCTATGATTCATTAAATTAAATTTGCAGATGACACCAAACAGCGAATACACCAGAAGATAGAGAGAGGAGTCAGTGAGATCTGAGCACTGGGAAAGTGGGCAGATGTGAACAGGATGCAATGTAACAAGGATAAGTGTCGAGTTCTACATCTGGGTGACAAGAAGGAAGAACGTGCAGACTGGATGGAAGATGCACTTCTGGGGAGCCGTGGGTGTGAACAAGATCTTGGGGCGTGGGTGGGCCGTGAGTTAAAGGCTAAAATGTTCTTGAGGCACAAGATCCAAATTGCAAGTTCTCCTAATCAGTGTTCCCACTAAGCTGAGTTAGGGTGAGCAAGCTCACAGTTTTTTAGCCTCCAGCTCACACATTTTTGTCTTAGCTCAGGAAGGATGACCCCAGAGCAAACCAATTTATGCAGGAGCTCACAAAGTGGAGTTTTTTCTCACAAGACTCCGCAGCTGAGAGGGAGGCTCCTGATCCCGCTGCGCTGCAAGTTCTCCTAATCAGTGTTCCCGCTAAGCTGAGTTATGGTGAGCTAGCTCACAGTTTTTTAGCCTCCAGATCACACATTTTTGTCTTAGCTCAGAAAGGAGGACCCCAGAGCAAACCAATTTATGCAGGAGCTCAGAAAGGGGAGTTTTTTTTCACAAGACTCCGCAGCTGAGAGGGAGGCTCCTGATCCCACTGCGCTGCATGGGTCAGACAGCCCCCAAAGTCTCGTGTGCAGTTCTGGAAACCTCATTCTAAGGAGGAGGTGGGCAGGATGGAGAGCCAGGAGGATGCTCAGGGGCCTGGAGACCAAGAAGCCCCAGCAGGGAAGGCGGAGGAGGGGCTTGGGAAGGTTCAGTCTGGAGAGGGGGCAGGGGGGCTCTCTTTGAAGGCCTGCTGTCACTCAGAGGAGGGCAGGGAGCAAAGGAGAGGACTCACAAGAGGGTTTAATTAAGGGTGGGAAGGTATTGACTGGATATTAGGAAACATTTTTCACAGAGTTGTTCAGCAGTGGAATCGGCTCCCTCCCCCTCACTGGCAGTCTTCAAGTAGGGACTGGGTAAACACTTTGCTGGATGCTCTAGATTGATCCTGCATTGGCCCCTTCAAGCTCTGTGATTCTGATGTATAAGAACAACAATCTGTGCTTATATTAGTTTTACATCAGTATTTTCAACCCCCAATTTCCCCTGGGTGTTAAATAATACCTAACCTTTGCTATTTTTGAACTTTTGAAGAATAGATTGGATTTCTATCCTGCCCTTCACTCAGATCTCAGTTTTCCTTTCCCCTCCCTACAACAGACCCCCTGTGAGGTAGGTGAGGCTGAGAGAGCTCTGAGAGCTGCTCTTGAGAGAACAGCTCTGAGAGAACTTATGACTGACTCAGGGTTGCTCCAATAGTTGCATGTGGAGGAGTGGGGAATCAAACCCAGTTCTCTCAGAGGGGTGCTGCAGGGCTCAGTACTGGGTCCCATGCTCTTTAACTTGTTCATAAATGATTTAGAGTTGGGAGTGAGCAGTGAAGTGGCCAAGTTTGCAGATGACACTAAATTGTTCAGGGTGGTGAGAACCAGAGAGCATTGTGAGCCACTCCAAAGGGATCTGTTGAGGCTGGGTGAGTGGGCGTCAACGTGGCAAATGAGGTTCAATGTGGTCAAGTGCAAAGTAATGCACATTGGGGCCAAGAATCCCAGCTACAAATACAAGTTGACGGGGTGTGAACTGGCAGAGACTGACCAAGAGAGAGATCTTGGTGTCGTGGTAGATAAATCACTGAAAATGTCAAGACAGTGTGCGATTGCAATAAATAATTCCATGCTGGGAATTATTAGGAAGGGAACTGAAAACAAATCAGCCAGTATCATAATGCCCCTGTATAAATTGATGGTACAGTCTCATTTGGAATAGTGCGTACAATTCTGGTAACTGCACCTCAAAAAGGATATTATAGCATTGGGAAAAGGGCAACTAGAATGATTAAAGGGTTGGAACGCTTTCCCTATGAAGAAAGGTTAAAATGCTTGGGGCTCTTTAGCTTGGAGAAACGTCGACTGCGGGGTTACATGATAGAGGTTTACAACATTATGCATGGGATGGAGAAAGTAGAGAAGTCCTTTTCTCCCTTTCTCACAATACAAGAACTCGTGGGCATTCAATGAAATTGCTGAGCAGTCGGGTTAAAATGGATAAAAGGAAGCACTTCTTCACCCAAAGGGTGATTAACATGGAATTCACTGCTGCAGGAGTTGGTGGCGGCTACAAGCATAGCCGGCTTCAAGAGGGAGTTAGATAAAAATATGGAGCAGACGTTCATCAGTGGCTATTAGCCACAGAGTGTGTGTGTGTGTGTGTGTATATATATATATATATATATTTTTGGCCACTGTGTGACACAGAGTGTTGGACTGGATGGGCCATTGGCCTGATCCAACATGGCTTCTCTTATTTTCAGATAAGAGCCCACCCACTTAACCACGATACCAAACAAGCGTCTCAAGTGCCATTTTCAGTGATTTAAGGTAAAGGGTGATTGTCTCTTCAGGTTCCTGGGGCTGAGCATTTAGCTGCTATACTTTCCTGGCCCAGGGTGGGATGGCCAAAGTTTTTTCAAAGGAGAAGAAAGCATGTTAGCAGGGCTGCTCAGTCAGTGAGGAGACAGGAAAAGGGGAAACGCAGCCTCTGAGGGACGGAAGTGGACACGGTCCATCATAGCCGCAAGCCCCGCCCTCCTCAGACTCCACCCCTATGATTCCCAGATGTTTCCCAACCCATAGCTGGCAACTCTAGCAACAAAAGGCCCAGATTAAAAGGTGCAAAGGCGAACAACAAGCCGTATTCTGCAGGCTTGTGTAATAGAATCCTCACAGAGCAATGTGGGAAAGAACTCGAAATAAAAAGTTAAATCATTTTGTTTTATCCACTCAGAGTGGTGGGCGCATCCAGAAAGATGGAGGTTCTCTGAGTCCTGGGAAAAGAGATCCCCTTGTCAGCCTTTGACGGGGCCCCACTAATTCCGACCCCTAAGGTCAGGAGACTGGGAGTGTCCTGGAGTCCTCGTTGACTATGGAGGGCCAGGTAGCTGCTACTGCTAAGTCCGCCTTTTTCCATCAGTGGGTACTGCAGCTGGCCCCTTTCTTGGAGCACCACAACTTAGCAATGCGATAGTCACCTTGAGGATAGACTACTATAATGCCCTCTACATGGGGCTACCTTTGACTGACTCGGAAAATGCAGCTAGTGCAGAATGGTGCAGTGCAGTTATTGGGGCTCCCTCAGTGGGAGCATATTCAACCGGTGCTAAAAGAGCTTTACTGACTGCCTATTGTGTACCGAATCCGCTTCAAAGTGTTGGTATTGACCTTTAAAGCCCTATATGGTCGAGGACCAGCCTATCTAAGGGACCGCCTTTCCCCATACATACCCCAGAGAGCACTGCGTTCGGGAGGGCAAAATCTGTTCTCTATCCTGAGACCGAGGGAGGCCAGACTAAGTTCTACATGAGCTAGGGCCTTCTTGGTGGCAGCACCAATGTTATGGAATGCTCTCCCAGAGGCCACGAGAGCCCTGAGGGACCTCTCCCAATTCCTCAGGGCCTGCAAAACCGAACTTTATTGTCAGGCTCACAACAACTAACATGGGAGGAGGCTGTCGCTGAATAAGATCATCTGTAAGACCGCTAATAGAGTAATAAAGAACTGAGATATGGAGAACGCCTTTGTTATGAAATCTTATAGCACCTAATAATTTTGTTCTTTTATAATTGTAATTTGAATTGTTTTTGCTATGACTTAGCTGCCCAGAGTCCACTTGCAGAGAGGGTGGCATATAAATCTAAAGTAAACAAATAAGTAAAATGGCTGCCACAGGAGGCGGAGCCAACCACAACATGATGTCAAGGAGTGCTATTGAGCAGTTCAGGAAGGAGGAGCTGTGTCTGTTTGCTCAGACCAAGCAGCCCTGGGAGGGACTTGGGAAGGTTCAGTCTGGGAGGAGGTGGAGGGGGTCAGAATGGCTCGCTTAGAGGAGGGGGGCAGGGAGCTGATCCTGTTGGCAGCAGAGGAGGAGAGGACTCAAGAATGGGCTTAAATGAAGGTTGGGATATTAGGGAAAACTTTATTTGCATTCAGAGTTGTTCACCACTAGAATCAGCTGCCTAAGGAGTGGGTGAGCTCCCCGCCCCTTCCCTGGCAGTCTTGAAGCAGTGGCTGGATTAACACTTGTCAGGCATCCTCTAGGCCAGGGGTGGATAAACTTGCTTAACATAAGAGCCACATAGAATAGATGTCAGAGCCACAAGAAGGAAGGAATAAAGGCAGCTAGATGGAAGGAAGGAGAGGTGGAAAGAAAGCAACTGTAAATGCATTCTCCAAGCTGCAGACTGGCTTGGCTTGGAGAAGTGATTTAAAGAGAGAAATGCCTTCTCTAATGGGGTGGTGGGGGCTTCAAGAGCCACAGTTTGGCCACTGCTGCTCTAGGCTGATCCTGCATTGAGCTGAGCCCTGGCCAGGGTTTCTAGACCCTGCCTTCACACCAGCGGGGAGATTTGGGGGACATTCCTGAAGGGGGCGGGGACATCACATGACATCACTTGGAAGTGAAGTCATCACATCGGGGGCATTGCATGGGGACATTATGCTTTTGGGGCAAAAGACTATTACAATCATCCTCAAACCACAGAGTTTTGCCCCAAAAGCAAATCATGATCATCAGGAGGAGACGGCTGAGAGGTGATAGGATCATCATCTTCGAGGACTTGAGGGGCTGTCCTATAGAGGAGGGTGTGGAATTGTTTTCTGTGGTCCCGGAAGGAAGGACCAGAACCATTGGGATGAAATTAGATCAAAAGAGTTTCCGGCTCAACATTAGGAAGAACTTCCTGACCGTTAGAGCGGTTCCTCAGTGGAACAGGCTTCCTCCTCGGGAGGTGGTGGGCTCTCCTTCCTTGGAGGTTTTTAAGCAGAGGCTAGATGGCCATATTGCAGCAATGAAGATCTTGTGAATTTAGGGGGAGGTATTTGTGAGTTTCCTGCATTGTGCAGGGGGTTGGACTAGATAACCCTAAAGGTCCCTTCCAACTCTATGATTCTATGATCAGCATCAGCTTGATGACATCACTTCTGAGTGGCACCAGTGCATTGCGGATGTCACCACATAATGTCACTGTTGGGGGGGGGGTTCCAGTGGGAGGCAAGGGATCCCCCAGGAATCAGCACCCCTGATGCCATGGCGAAAAGCCATCATGGCATGTCCCTGGGCAAAGGGGGATTCCTGAGCCTCAAGAACAAACAGAAATGCTTTTTGCAGGGGAAATCGCTTTGGAAATAGAAATGCCTTCTTTGTGGTCTTTCAGACAAGTCCCAGGGCTCTCTGGAAAGGAGAGGCTCAGCTCTTGTGACCAGAACTGGAGGAGGAATTAGCGTTACTGAGGCCTAGTTGTGGCCTGGTTTGTTAGCTAACTTGTGTTTATTGTATTTTATTTGATTTACATCCCGCCCTTCCCACCAAGGCAAGCTCCAAGCAGCTCACTGGCCAGTTGGCAATATAAAAACAGCAATAGTCAAACAAGTGCATATAATAACATAAGACAATAAAACACAAATTACAGTTTGTGCTACTTTACAGTTAAAATCATAGAATCATAGAGTTAAAAGGGACCTCTAGGCGGGATCCAGGGGTATCTTTATGATCACAGTTGACACCCTGTGGCCTAGTGCTAGGTGATATTTCCCTCAAGTAGTTTGTACAATCGCTTCTTCTGGTTCTGTATTTAGCAGTTAAATGCAAGATAGAAAAGTGCACTCTTGCAGGTCTTGCAGAACTGGGAAAGTCCCACAAGGCTCTGACATCATCCAGGAGTTCATTTCGCCAACAGGGTGGCTATTTAGAAAGCTCTGGCAATTCATGGCTTTGCCTCCTTCGGCCTGGGGATTGACATCAAATGTTGTGAACGTAGTACCCTGTGGCTAGCGTGTGGAGAAAGGCGGTCCCTAAGGTAGACAGGTCCCAGGCCATATAGGGCCTAAAAGGTAATAACCAGCACCTTGTAGCGAATCCAGTATGCAACAGGCAGCCAGTGCAGCGCTTTCAATCCAGGTTGTCCTGCATGGAGAGCCCTAGCAGCAGTCAAGCTACTGCATTCTGCACCAGCTGCAGCTTCCGAATTTGATACAAGGGCAACCAGTAGCCCAGTCTTGAGGTGACTGTAGCAGGGATCACAGTTGCCAGGTCTCCGCACTCAAGGAAGGGGACCAACTGCCTTATCTGCCGAAGATGATAAAAGGCCGATTTGGCAGTGGCTGCTATCTGGGCCTACGTTGTCAAAGGCGGCTCCAATAGTAACCCCAGGCTTTCATCAACAGCAATAGTAACCCCAGGCTTTCTTCAACAGCACTCCATCGAATGCTGGCAGGGGAAATTCCTGACCAAGGCCACTGCGACTCAAGCAAAGGACCTCCGGTAAACATAGTTGTTATGACCACTGCTGCCTCTAACACTGATCCTTTCCCTCCCTACTGTGTTTATTTAATAGGATACATTGTTTTAACATGCTGTTGTACACTGTCCTGAGCCCTGCTTGCAAGGAATAAAAACGGAATATAATAAAATAAAGACATAACTCTCTTTCCATTCCTTCCTTCCCAATTTTACTTTCATGAACACAAAGGCTTGTAGGTGACCTCCAAGGCTGCATTCCTTGCTTTCCTGAGCCTGGAGCTCATTCAGTGTCAAGAAAGTCCAAAACGGACTTTGCTAAAGGTCTTGAACTCTTTCCAAGCTCTGCTGCCTTCTTGGCTTGTGGCTGTTCTTTCTTGGCTTGTTCGATACAGATCTTTTTGTAAATGATGCTGTGCTCTGGGCCTTGCTTCTGCATGCTTTCTGGTTCCTTAGGACCTGCTTTGGAAATCATGTTGCTTTCCTCAGGATCCTCCTCAGTTGGGGCTGGATTTTTATTGGGCCCACTTCTCATTTCCACCAAGGCCTGTTTTTTTACTCTCTCCAGTTCTTCTGTAGCCGCCTGAGCTTTCCTTTGCTCCTCTAGGGCCTTTTGTTGAGCTCTTTCATTTTCTTCCATGGCCTTTTTCCTAGTTGCCTCCAACTCCTGCAGGGCTTTCCTCTGTTTGAGCTCCAGTTCTTCTTTGGCTGTCTCTGCTTTCTCTCTCTCTTTCCTGGCTCTTTTCTCCGCTCTTTCTTGTTCTTCTAATACCTTCCTTTGACGCTCTGAAAGTTCTTTCAGGGCTGCCACAGCTGCTTCTCTTTCTTTCATTGCTTTGTTAGCCTTTTCCTGTTCTTCTAAGCACTTTTCCTGAATCTTTAAAAGTTCTTCCTGGGCCTTCTGAACTTTCTCTGTTTCTTTCGCTACTCTCTTCTCAGCCTTTTCCTGATTTTGTAGAGTCTGCCTCTGAATTTTCTCAAGTTTTTCCAGGGCCACCTCAACCACATGCCTTTCTTTTAGTGCTTTCTCAGCCCTTTCTTGTTCTTCGAGGGCCTTCCTCTGAATCTTTATAAGTTCTTCCTGGGCTTTTTGAGTTCTCTCTCTTTCTTTCATCTCTTTCAGCTGAAGCCTTTCTTGTTCTTCTAAGATCTTCCTTTGGGCTTTTGAAAGTTCTTCTAGGGCTTTCTCAGCCATCCTTCTTTCATGCTCTGCCTTCTTCGCAGCCCTTTCCTGTTCTTCTAGGAATACCTTATGAATCCTTGAAAGCTCTCCCAGGGCTGCCTCAGCTACTTCTCTTTCCTGCATGACTTTCTTAGCCTTTTCCTGTTCTTCAAGGACCTTTATCTGGATTTCTGAAAGTTCTTCCTTGGCTTTTTGAGTCCTCTGTATTTCACACATTGCTTTCTTTTCAGCTTCTTTGTATTCATCAAGGATCTGTCTTTGAATCTTTGCAAGTTCTTCCAGGTCTGCTTCAGCCATCATTCTTTCTCCCTTTGCTTTTTGCTCAGCCCTTTCATGTTCTTTCCTGTGTCTCTTTGAAAGTTCTTCCAAGGCTGCCTTGGCCATCTCTTGTTCTTGTGTTGCTTTCTTAGCAGTTTCTAGTTCTTCTAGGACTGTCCTATGAATCTTTGAAACCTCTCTGAGAGCCGATTCAGCCTTTGCTCGTTCTTGCATGGTTTTCTTAGCTCTTTCTTGTTCTTCAAGGACCTTTATCTGAATTTCTGAAAGTTCTTCCTTGGCTTTTTGTGCTCTCTGTGTTTCATACATTGCATTCTTTTCAGCTGCTTCTTGTTCATCCAAGATCTTTCTCTGAATCCTTACAAGTTCTTCCAGGTCTGCTTCAGCCACCTTTCTTTCCTCCTTTGCCTTCCTCTCTGCCTTTTCGTGTTCCTCTAGGACCTTCTGATGAGTCTTTGAGAGTTCTTCTAGGGCTGCCTCAGCTTCCAATCTTTCTTGCATGGCTTTCTTCTTAGCTCTTTCCTGTTCTTCTAGGACCACCCTGTGGATCTTTGAAAGCTCTTCCAGGGCCAACTCAACCATTTCTCGTTCTTGCATTGCTTTCTTAGCTTCTTCCTGTTCCTTGAGGACCTTTGTCTGGATTTCTGAAAGTTCTTCCTTGGCCTTCTGAGCTCTCTGGATTTCATACATTGCTTTCTTTTCAGCTTCTTCTTGTTCATATAGGATCTTTCTCTGAATCTTTGCAAGTTCTTCCAGGTCGGCTTCAACCATCTTTCTTTCCTCCTTTGACTTCCGCTCAGCCCTTTCCTGTTCTTCTGCGACCTTTCTATGAGTCCTTGAAAGTTCTTCTAGGGCTGCCTCAGCTGCTTCCCGTTCTTGCATGGCTTTCTTAGCTTTTTCCTGTTCTTCAAGGACCTTTATTTGTATTTCTGAAAGTTCTTCCTTGGCTTTTTTAGCTCTCTGGATTTCATACATTGCTCTCTTTTCAGCTTCTTTGTGTTCATCAAGGATCTGTCTTTGAATCTTTGCAAGTTTCCCCAGATCTGCTTCAGCCATCTTTCTTTCCTCCTTGGCTTTCCTCTCTGCCCTTTTCTGTTCTTCTAGAACCTTCCTATGAGCCTTTGAAAGTTCTTCCAAAGCTGCCTCAGCTTCCGCTCGTTCTTCCATAGCTTTCTTCTTGGCCTTTTTCTGTTCTTCTAGGGCCTTCCGGTGAGTCTTTGAGAGTTCTCCCAGGGCAGCCTCAGTGATTTCTCGTTCTCGCATTGCTTTTTTAGCTCTTTCTTGTTCTTCAAGGACCTTTATCTGGATTTCTGAAAATTCTTCCATGGCTTTTTGAGCTCTTTGTATTTCACACATTGCTTTCTTTTCAGCTACTTCTTGTTCATCTAAAATCTTTCTCTTAATCCTTGCAAGTTCTTCCAGGTCTGCTTCAGCCACCATTCTTTCCTCCTTTGCCTTCCTCTCAGCCCTTTCCTGTTCTTCTAAGACCTTCCTATGAGTCTTTGAAAGTTCTTCCAGGGCTGCCTCAGCTTCCGCTCGTTCTTGCATGGCTTTCTTCATAGCTCTTTCCTGTTCTTCTAGTGCCATCCTGTGAGTCTTTGAAATCTCTTCCAGGGCCAACTCAGCCACTTCTCGTTCTTGCATTGCTTTGTTAGCCTTTTCCGTTTCCTCCAGGACTTTTATCTGGATTTCTGAGAGTTCTTCCTTGGCCTTCTGAGCTCTCTGTATTTCACAAATTGCTTTCTTTTCAGCTTCTTTTTGTTCATCTAAGATCTTTCTCTGAATCTTTGCAAGTTCTTCCAGGTCTGCTTCAGCCATCTTTCTTTCCTCCTCAGCCTTCCTCTCAGCCCTTTCCTGTTCTTCTAGGACCTTCCTATGAATCTTTAACAGTTCTTCCAGGGCTGTCTCTGCTTCTTTTTGTTCCTCTATGGCTTTCTTCTTACCACGTTCCTGTTCTTCTAGGACCACCTTGTGGGTCTTTGAAAGCTCTTCCAGGGCCAACTCAGCCATTTCTCGTTCTTGCATTGCTTTCTTAGCCTTTTCCTTTTCCTCCAGGACCTTTATCTGGATTTCTGAAAGTTCTTCCTTGGCCTTCTGAGCTCTCTGTATGACACACATTGCTTTCTTTTCAGCTTCTTCTTGTTCATCTAAAATCTTTCTCTGAATCTTTGCAAGTTTTTCCAGGTCTGCTTCAGCCATCTTTCTTTCCTCCGTTGCCTTCCTCTCAGCCCTTTCCTGTTCTTCTAGGACCTTCCTAAGAGTTTTGGAAAGTTCTTCCAGTGCTGCCTCGGCTTCCGCTCGTTCTTGCAGGGTTTTCTTCATGGCTCTTTCCTGTTCTTCTAGTGCTATCCTGTGAGTCTTTGAAAGTTCTCCCAGAGCCAACTCAGCAGCTTCTCGTTCTTGCATGGCTTTTGTAGCTCTTTCCTGTTCTTCAAGGACCTTTATCTGGATTTCTGAAAGTTCTTCCTTGGCTTTATGAGCTCTCTGGATTTCACACATTGCTTTCCTTTCTGTTTCTTCTAGTTCATCTAGGATCTTTCTCTGAATCTTTGCAAGTTCTTCTAGGGCTGCTTCAACCATAATTCTTTCCTCTTTTGCTTTCCTCCCAACCCTTTCCTGTTCTTCTAGGACTTTCCTATGAGTATTTGAAAGTTCTTCCAGGGCTGCCTCGGCTTCCGCTCTTTCTTGCATGGCTTTCTTCATAGCTCTTTCCTGTTCTTCTAGTGCTATCCTGTGAGTCTTTGAAAGTTCTTCCAGGGCTGCCTCGGCTTCCGCTCGTTCTTGCATGGCTTTCTTCATAGCTCTTTCCTGTTCTTCTAGTGCTATCCTGTGAGTCTTTGAAAGTTCTTCCAGGGCCAACTCAGCCACTTTTCTTTCTTGCATGACTTTATTAGCCTTTTCCTTTTCCTCAAGGACCTTTATCTGGATTTCTGAAAGTTCTTCTTTGGCTTTTTCAGCTCTCTGTATTTCACACATTGCTTTCTTTTCAGCTTCTTCTTGTTCATCTAGGATCTTTCTCTGAATCTTTGCAAGTTCTTCCAAGTCTGCTTCAGCCATTATTCGTTGCTCCTTTGCCTTCCTCTCAGCCCTTTCTTGTTCTTCTAGGACTTTCCTATGAGTATTTGAAAGTTCTTCCAGTGCTGCTTCGACTTCTGATCGTTCTTGCATGGCTTTCTTCATAGCTCTTTCCTGTTCTTCTAGTGCCATCCTGTGAGTCTTTGAAAGTTCTTCCAGGGCCAACTCAGCCACTTCTCGTTCTTGCATGACTTTCTTAGCCTTTTCCTTTTCCTCAAGGACCTGTATCTGAATTTCTGAGAGTTCTTCCTTGGCGTTCTGAGCTCTCTGGATTTCACACATTGCTTTCCTTTCTGTTTCTTCTAGTTCATCTAGGATCTTTCTCTGAATCTTTTCAAGTTCTTCCAGGGCTGCTTCAACCATCATTCTTTCCTCTTTTGCTTTCCTCCCAACCCTTTCCTGTTCTTCTAGGACTTTCCTATGAGTCTTTGAAAGTTCTTCCAGTGCTGCCTCGGCTTCCGCTCGTTCTTGCATGGCTTTCTTCACAGCTCTTTCCTGTTCTTCTAGTGCTATCCTGTGAGTCTTTGAAAGTTCTTCCAGGGCTGCCTCAGCCACTTCTCGTTCTTGTATGACTTTCTTAGCCTTTTCCTTTTCTTCAAGGACCTGTATCTGGATTTCTGCGAGTTCTTCCTTGGCTATTTCAGCTCTCTGTATGTCACACATTGCTTTCTTTTCAGCTTCTTCTTGTTCATCTAAGATCTTTCTCTTAATCTTTTCAAGTTCTTCCAGGTCTGCTTCAGCCATCATTCGTCTCTCTTTTGCTATCCTCTCAGCCCTTTCCTGTTCTTCTAGGACTTTCCTATGAGTCTTTGAAAGTTCTTCCAGGGCTGCCTCGGCTTCCACTCGTTCTTGCATGGCTTTCTTCATAGCTCTTTCCTGTTCTTCTAGTTCTATCCTGTGAGTCTTTGAAAGTTCTTCCAGGGCTGCCTCAGCCACTTCTCGTTCTTGTATGACTTTCTTAGCCTTTTCCTTTTCCTCAAGGACCTGTATCTGGATTTCTGAGAGTTCTTCCTTGGCTATTTCAGCTCTCTGGATGTCACACATTGCTTTCTTTTCAGCTTCTTCTTGTTCATCTAAGATCTTTCTCTGAATTTTAGCAAGTTCTTCCAGGTCTGCTTCAGCCATCATTCTTTTCTCTTTTGCCTTCCTCTCAGCCCTTTCCTGTTCCTCTAGGACCTTCTGATGAGTCTTTGAGAGTTCTTCCAGGGCTGCCTCGGCTTCCGCTCGTTCTTGCATGGCTTTCTTCATAGCTCTTTCCTGTTCTTCGAGTGCTATCCTGTGAGTCTTTGAAAGTTCTTCCAGGGCTGCCTCAGCCACTTCTCGTTCTTGTATGACTTTCTTAGCCTTTTCCTTTTCCTCAAGGACCTGTATCTGGATTTCTGCGAGTTCTTCCTTGGCTATTTCAGCTCTCTGTATGTCACACATTGCTTTCTTTTCAGCTTCTTCTTGTTCATCTAAGATCTTTCTCTGAATTTTAGCAAGTTCTTCCAGTTCTGCTTCAGCCATCATTCTTTTCTCTTTTGCCTTCCTCTCAGCCCTTTCCTGTTCCTCTAGGACCTTCTGATGAGTCTTTGAGAGTTCTTCCAGGGCTGCCTCGGCTTCCGCTCTTTCTTGCATGGCCTTCTTCATAGCTCTTTCCTGTTCTTCTAGTGCTATCCTGTGAGTCTTTGAAAGTTCTTCCAGGGCTGCCTCGGCTTCCGCTCGTTCTTGCATGGCTTTCTTCATAGCCCTTTCCTGTTCTTCTAGGGCTATCCTGTGAATCTTTGAAAGTTCTTCCAGGGCTGCCTGAGCCACTTTTTGTTCCTCCTTGGCTTTCTCCATAGCCCTTTCATGTTCTTCTATAACTACCCTATGACTATTTGTAAGCTCTTCCAGGCCTGCCTCAGCCAATTTTCGGTCTTGCATTGTTTTTTTGACTGTTTCCTGTTCTTCAAGGAGCTTTATCTGGATTTCTGAGAGTTCTTCCTTGGCTTTCTGAACTCTCTGGATTTCATACATTGCTTTCTTTCCAGCTTCTTCTTTTTCCTCTAGGATCTTTCTCTGAATCTTTTTAAGTTCTTCCAGGTCTGCTTCAGCCATCCTTCTTTCCTCCTTTGCTTTCCTCTCAGCGCCTTCCTGTTCCTCTAGGACCTTCCTGTGAACCTTTGAAAGTTCTTCCAGGGCAGCCTCAGCAACTTCTCGTTCTTGCATGGCTTTTGTAGCTCTTTCCTGTTCTTCAAGGACTTTTATCTGGATTTCTGAAAGTTCTTCCTTGGCTTTCTGAGCTCTCTGGATTTCATGGATTGCTTTCTTTTCAGCTTCTTCTTTTTCTTCTAGGATCTTTCTGTGAATCTTTGTGAGTTCTTCTAGGTCTGCTTCAGCAAGCTTTCTTTGCTCCTTTGCCTTCTTCTCAGCCCTTTCCTGTTCTTCTAGGACATTTCTATAACTCTTTGAAAGTGCTTCCAGTGCTACAATGGCTATCTCTTGTTCTTGTGTTGCTTTCTTAGCACTTTCCAATTGTTCTAGGACTGTCCTATGAATCTTTGAAAGCTCTTCCAGGGATGACTCAGCAATCTCTCGTTCTTGTATGGCTTTCTTAGCCTTCTCTTGTTCTTCAAGGACCTTTATCTGGATTTCTGAAAGTTCTTCCTTGGCCTTTTGAGCTTTCTGGTTTTCACATATAGCTTTTTTTTCAGCTTCTTCTTGTTCAACCAAGATCTTTCTTTTAATCTTTGCAAGTTCTTCCAGTTCTACTTCAGCCATCTTTCTTTCCTCGTTTGCCTTCCTCTCAGCCCTTTCCTGTTCTTCTAGCACCTTCCTATGAGTCTTTGAAAATTCTTTCAGGGTTATCTCAGCTTCCTTTAAATCTTGCATGGCTTTCTTCTTGGCCCTTTCCTGTTCTTCTAGGACCACCCTATGAATCTTTGAGAGCTTTTCCAGGGCTGACTCAGCCGCTTGACGTTCTTGAATGGCTATCTTAGCCTTTTCCTTTTCCTCAAGGGCCTTTATCTGGATTTCTGAGAGTTCTTCCTTGGCTTTTTGAGCTCTCTGTATTTCACACTTTGCTTTTTTTTCAACTTCTTCTAGTTCATCTAAGATCTTTCTCTTGATCTTTGCAAGTTCTTCCAGGTCTGCTTCAGCCATCTTTCTTTCATCTTTTGCTTTCTTTTCAGCTCTTTCCTGTTCCTCTAGGATCTTCCTATGAGTCACTGAGAGTTCTTCGAGGGCTGCCTCAGTTTCCACTTGTTCTTGCATGGCTTTCTTCTTGGCCCTTTCCTGTTCTTCTAGAACCACTCTATGAATCTTTGAGAGCTTTTCCAGGGCTGCCTCAGCCACTTCCCGTTCTTGAATGGCTTTATTAGCCTTTTCCTGTTCTTCAAGGACTTTTATCTGGATTTCTGAAAGTTCTTCCTTGGCTTTTTGAGCTCTCTGTATTTCACACATTGCTTTCTTTTCAGCTTCTTCTCGTTCATCCAAGATCTTTCTCTTAATCTTTGCAAGTTCTTCCAAGTCTGCTTCAGCCATCTTTCTTTCCTCCTTTGCTTTCTTCTCAGCCCTTTCTTGTTCCTCTAGGACCTTCCTATGAGTCTTTGAGAGTTCTTCCAAGGCTTCCTCAGCTTCCTCTCGTTCTTGCATGGCTTTCTTTTTGGCTCTTTCTTGTTCTTCTAGAACCACCCTATGAATCTTTGAGAGCTTTTCCAGGGCTGCCTCAGCCACTTCCCGTTCTTGCATGGCTTTCTTAGCCATTTCCTGTTCTTCAAGAACCTTTATCTGGATTTCTGAAAGTTCTTCCTTGGCTTTTTGAGCTCTCTGTATTTCACACATTGCTTTCTTTTCAGCTTCTTCTTGTTCATCTAAGATCTTTCTCTTAATCTTTGCAAGTTCTTCCAAGTCTGCTTCAGCCATCTTTCTTTCCTCCTTTGCTTTCCTCTCAGCCCTTTCTTGTTCCTCTAGGATCTTCCGATGATTCTTTGAGAGTTCTTCCACAGCTTCTTCAGCTTCCACTCGTTCTTGCATGACCTTCTTCTTAGCCCTTTCCTGTTCTTCTAGGGCTATCCGATGAATCTTTGAAATTTCTTCCAGGGCTGCCTCAGCCACTTCTCGTTCTTGTTTTGCTTTTTTAGCTCTTTCCTGTTCTTCAAGGACCTTTATCTGAATTTCCAGAAGTTCTTCCTTGGCTTTTTCTGCTCTCTGTATTTCATACATTGCTTTCCTTTCAGCTTTTTCCTGTTCATCTAGTATCCTTCTCTGAACCCTTGCAAGTTCTTCCAGGTCGGCTTCAACCATCTTTTTTTCTTCCTTCGCTTTCCTCTCAGCTTTTTCCTGTTCTTCTAGTACCTTCCTATGTGTCTTTGAAATTTTTTCCAGAGCTGCTATGGCCATCTCTTGTTCTTGTACTGCTTTCTTAGCCTTTTCCTGTTCTTTGAGGACCTTTATCTGGATTTCTGAAAGTTCTTCCTTGGCCTTCTGAGCTCTCTGAATTTCATACATTGCTTTCTTTTCAGCTTCTTCTTTTTCCTCTAGGATCTTTCTGTGGATCTTTTCAAGTACTTCCAGGTCTGCTTCAGCCACCTTTTTTTCTTCCTTTGCTTTTTTCTCAGCCCTCTCCTGTTCTTCCAAGGCTTTCTTGTGACTCTTTGAGAGGGCTTCCATGGCTAGCATGGCTGTCTCTTGTTCCTGTGTTGCTTTCCTGGTACTTTCCATTTGTTCTAGGACTGTCCTATGAATCTTTGAAAGCTCTTTCAGGGCAGACTCAGCCATTTCTCGTTCTTGCATGGCTTTCTTAGCCTTTTCCTGTTCTTCAAGGACCTTTATCTGGATTTCTGAAAGTTCTTCCTTGGCTTTTTGAACTCTCTGGATTTCACACATTGCTTTCTTTTCAGCTTCTTCTTGTTTATCTTGGATCTTTCTCTGAATCTTTGCAAGTTCGTCTAGGTCTGCTTCAGCCTTCTTTCTTTCCTCCTTTGCTTTCCTCTCAGCCCTTTCATGTTCTTCCAGGATTTTCCTGTGTCTCCTTGAAAGATCTTCCAAGGCTGTCTTGGCCATCTCTTCTTCTTGTGTTGCTTTCTTAGCAGTTTCCAGTTCTTCTAGGACTGTCCTATGAGTCTTTGAAAGTTCTTTGAGGGCCAGTTCAGCCTTTGCTCGTTCTTGCATGGCTTTCTTTGACTTTTCCTTTTCCTCGAGGACCTTTATTTGGATTTCTGAAAGTTCTTCCTTGGCTTTTTGAGCTCTCTGTATTTCAAACTTTGCTTTCTTTTCAGCTCCTTCTCTTTCATCTAAGATCTTTCTCTTAATGTCTGCAAGTTCTTGCAGGTCTGCTTCAGCTATCCTTCTTTCCTCCTTTGCTTTCCTCTCAGCCCTTTCCTGTTCTTCTAGGACCTTCTGATGAGCCCTTGAAAGTTCTTCCAGGGCAGCCTCAGCTACCTCTCTTTCATGCATGGCTTTCTTAGCCCTTTCCTGGTCTCCTAGGATCTTTCTTTGAATTTCTGAAAGCTCTTCCTTAGCCTTCTGAATAAGGTCTGTTTCCTTGAATGCTTTCCTCTCAGCCTGTTCTTGCTCATTTAGGACCTTTCTTTGAGTCTTTGAAAGTTCTTCCAGAGCTGCCTCAATCCTTTTCTTTTCTTCTAGGGATTTTTTCTGTGCTTGCTCCTGTTCTTCCCTGACTGCCATCTGGGTTCTTTTCTGTTCTTCCAGTGCCACCCGATGACCTCTTTCCAGGTTTTCTAATGCTATCTGTGCTTGCTGGATTACTTTCAGTACTTGCCCATGAACTTTTTCCAGGCTTCCCAGTGCTTTCTGAGCTTTTTCCCGTTCCTCCAGTGCCTGCTGTTGAGCTCTTTCTTGTTCCTCCAATGCTTTCATCTGAGCTGTCTCCAACTCTTCTAGAGCCTGTCGCTGAAGCACTGCCAGTTCCTGGAGTGCCATTTTGTGGGCTCTCTTTTGTTCTTCTAGGCGCTTTTGGTGGGCTTCTTCCTGATCTTTAAGTATTTTCTGCTGTGACCTTTCCTGTTCCTCTAATATTGTCTGTGAAATCTTCTCCTCTAGAACCAGTTCTTCTTCTTGCGCTCTCATCTTTTCCTCCAGCTCTTCCTGAAGGGCTTTCAGCTGCTCCTCCAGCTCTTCCTGCTGAATCACCCCATGAGGGTTCAGTTCCTTGACCTGAAGGCTCTTTGGTTTGTCTAATAAATTTTTCTGGAAGCTTCCTTGTTTCCCAGTCACTTCAGAAGAGCTCCATTTTTGCCTCATCCCTTCATGCAGACCTCCTCCCAGCAGCTCCTTCTGGGACATGCTCTTCTTTTTCTTCAGCACTGCCTTTCTGAGGGGTTGATGTTCTTTTATGCTTTGCCCCCTTAACATGGCACAGAATTCTTCATCGTAATCCAGCTGACAGGCTGTGGCAAGGTCCTTCACAGCCTTCTGCCAGTGACCAAGTAACAAAAAAGCTTTTCCTCTCCACTTGTAGGGCCGTGCAGAGTCAGGGTTCATCTGTATGGCTTTATCACAGTCTCTGATGGCAGCGCTGGGCTTCTGAAGCTTCAGGTAGATGCTGGCACGATTTGTGTACAAAGTGGGAAGGTGTGGATAGAGCTTAATGGCTTCAGTGAAAAGCTCTGTTGCTCTTAAAAGTTCACCCTTCCTGACAGCGTCAAAGGCCTCTCTTTTCCTTTCGCTGGCCTGTTTACACATTTCTTTTGTCACCTTCAGCCTTTCATCCTTGCCCATCTCTTGAGAAGCATCTTTGTCTGGTTCCACCTCCTCTAGAGTATCAGTTTCCAGATCACCTTCCTCACTCTCAGACTGATCAGTGCTTTTGTGCAGAGCTTCTTCCTGCACTCGTGGCTCCTGTACTGGAGATGCCGTGTGATTTCCATGAGCCGTTAGCTGACCCCTTTTGCGGGCCTCAGCCTCCTTCAGCATTGCATTGGTCTTTTCATCGTAATCTAACTGACAGGCCAAAGCCAGATCTCTAGCAGCCTCCTCCCAGTCTCTTAGGGCACAATACGCTGCTCCACGGCACTTGTAGGACAATGCTGAGTGAGGGTTTATGGATATGGCTTGGTTGCAATCTCTTACAGCTGCATTGGGCATCTGGAGTTGCAGGAAAGTCCTGGCTCGACTTGCATACAAGTCGGAAGCCTGTGGGTTTGACTGGATGGCTTCAGTAAACAAGACGATGGCTCTTTGTAGTTCACCTTTCTCCACTGCAGCAAGGGCTTCCTTCTTTTTCCCGATGGCCTGGCTCCACATCTGAACTGTGATCTCTGTATTTTCATCTTCCATCTCTTTGAGACTATCAGAGTGGTCCAACTTGATCCCCTCCTCTGTTTCCTTCTTCAAAAGTGTGCTAGGGGCTTCCTCTCTCCAGCCTTTCCCTTGGGCCTCTGAAGTTGCCTGGACGTTCCTCACCAACTCCAGTATCTTGGTCTCCTTAAGTCTTGGGTTGGTACACTCTGCCTGTCTTTCAGAAATCCTTTGAAACCCCATCTTTAGTTTCCTGATCGCAGCATTGGCTTCTTTGTTGTAATCCAATCTGCAAGCTAAAGCCAGATCACATGGTGCCTCTTTTGAATGCCCCCAAATCCGGAGTGCTTTTCCTTGCGATGTGAGCGGCTCTGATGAACTGGGATCAAGAAGAACGGCTGTATTGCAGTCTTTAACGGCAGCCTGCTGCTCGACAACATCGGCCTGATTTATGTAGGAGCTGGAAAGATGTGGATTCAGCTCTTTGGCTTCTGTGAACAACTGAATGGCTTTCTGAAGCTCACCTTTAGCCCAGACTTCAAAAGCCTCCCTGCTTTTTCCATTGACGAGATCTCCCACCTTGTCAGGTGACTGCATGTCTCTGGGCTCTGCTTCTTGAAGGTCATTTCCAGAAGGTCCTATTGTTTCCTCTCTGCAAGTTTCATTGCTTCCAATGCCTCCCAGAAGCCTGTCTCTCCCATCACGCACACAAATGTTGTTCAAAGTGGGTGATGAGGAATTGCCTATGGTTTCTAAAGACTCCCGCACAAACAATGGATCTTCAGAACTGACAGAGTGCTGACTAGTCTTGGTTACATTTCTACTGTGAAGTTTCCTAGGGTCCATTGTGAACAGAGAGGATGAAGAAGGCACCAGAAGTGCCAACCGAGCTCTAAAAGGGAAGGAAGGAAGTTGATCTGAGAGGGCGGGGGCTTAGTTGTCAACTTAAGGAGCAGCCTGATGACAAATGGCCCTCATCTTTCCCCTCCCATATTCCTATTAAGTATGACTACCACTACATTTATTTCCTGTGCTAAAACTCAGCAAGAGATCTTCAAAAACAAAGGGAGGTTTTGTGGTGTCATCAATCACATCATTGCCAGGCTGAGGGAGAGAGTGAGTAGGTTAAAGGTCACCCACCCAGACATATAATCCCAGGGTGGGAAATACAACAAAAAGGGCCACAGAAAGAAACAGGTAAATACACATGGATATGCTGTGGTCTAATTACTAATAATATAACTTGTCATATTCATCACCAGTCAATCCAATCCTAACACAATTCATTCAGCACATAAATATTTCACATAAAATCTTCCAGTAAAGTGCTTGTTTCAAAATAAAGTGCTTGTGTTAAAGTCTCTCAATATTTTAGCCAGTAGTGCCAAAAATGGAAGCATTTGTTATGAGGGCTGAATCTGACATAACTGAGACCTTGTTGGACTGGGCCATACTGGGCTGGGCCATGTGCGAACCTATTTAAGATTAGGTAACAGAGACATAAACTTTATAAAGGACACAGGCAAACACAATTAAAGTTTTTTTAAAAAACAAAAACCTGAAAACATGCTTAAAACATTAGCACTCATTGTCTTAAAGGTGCTTTCTTTGTAGCTCTCCCATGGGATCCAGGAAACTGGGCAAAGGAAACTCTGACTCTTTCCTTCCTTCCCCAGGGGATGAGGAGGGCGAGGAATAGAAGGAAGAGAGGCTTGACTCAGTAGCTCTGCTAGGTGATTGAGAGAGCCTGGCAAAGCAAGAAGAAAGGTTAAAACGCTTGGGGCTCTTTAGCTTGGAGAAACGTCAACTGCAGGGTGACATGATAGTTTACAAAATTATGCATGGGATGGAGAAAGTAGAGAAAGAAGTATTTTTCTCCCTTTCTCACAATAAAAGGACTTGTGGGTATTCAATGAAATTGCTGAGCAGTCAGGTTAAAACAGATAAAAGAAAGTACTTCTTCACCCAAAGGGTGATTAACATGTGGAATTCACTGCCACAGGAGGTGGTGGCAGCTACAAGCATAGCCAGCTTCAAGAGGGGATTGGATAAAAATATGGAACAGAGGTCCATCAGTGGCTATTAGCCACAGTGTGTGTGTGTGTGTGTGTGTGTGTATTGGCCACTGTGTGATACAGAGTGTTGGACTGGATGGGCCATTGGCCTGATCCAGCATGGCTTCTCTTATGTTCTTATTTTCCCTCCTCCCCTTCCTCCCCAAGGGAAGAGGAAGGCCAAGTGCAAAGTAATGCAATGTGGCCAAGTGCAAAGTAATGCACATTGGGGCCAAGAATCCCAGCTACAAATACAAGTTGATGGGGTGTGAACTGGCAGAGACAGACCAAGAGAGAGATCTTGGGGTCATGGTAGATAATTCACTGAAAATGTCAAGACAGTGTGCGTTTGCAATAAAAAAGGCCAACGCCATGCTGGGAATTATTAGGAAGGGAATTGAAAACAAATCAGCCAGTATCATAATGCCTCTGTATAAATCGATGGTGCGGTCTCATTTGGAGTACTGTGTGCAGTTCTGGTCGCCGCACCTCAAAAAGGATATTATAGCATTGGAGAAAGTTCAGAAAAGGGCAACTAAAATGATTAAAGGGCTGGAACACCTTCCCTATGAAGAAAGGTTGAAACGCTTAGGGCTCTTTAGCTTGGAGAAACGTCGACTGAGGGGTGACATGATAGAAGTTTACAAGATAATGCATGGGATGGAGAAAGTAGAGAAAGAAGTACTTTTCTCCCTTTCTCACAATACAAGAACTCGTGGGCATTCGATGAAATTGCTGAGCAGACAGGTTAAAACGGATAAAAGGAAGTACTTCTTCACCCAAAGGGTGATTAACATGTGGAATTCACTGCCACAGGAGGTGGTGGCGTCCACAAGCATAGCCACCTTCAAGAAGGGGTTAGATAAAAATATGGAGCAGAGGTCCATCAGTGGCTATTAGCCACAGTGTGTGTGTGTGTATATATATATATATATATTTGGCCGCTGTGTGACACAGAATGTTGGACTGGATGGGCCATTGGCCTGATCTAACATGGCTTCTCTTATGTTCTTATGTTCTTATGAAGAGCCTCAGCCAATGGAGAAAATAGAGATTTTGTTCTGTAGCTCCTGTGTGATTGAGCAAGTTGTGCAAAGCAAGCTGTGATGCAGAAGGGAACGAGAGAGGGAGAACGAAGCAGATGACAGCCAGTTGCTCAAGGGCCTGATAGGAGCCCTCCAGGGGCCTAATTTGGCCCCGAGCCGCATATTTGACATCCCTGCGCTAACTGATCTCCAGAGCCTCTGGAGAAAACAGCCACTTTGGAAGGTGGATTCTGTGGCATTATAGCCTTCCTCAAACCGTGGCCTCCTCAGGCTTCACCCTACAAATCGCCAGGTATTTCCTAGCCTGGAGCTGACAAGCGTATGTGATTCTCTTCCAAGGAACTGGCAGTCCATGTTGAGGCATGTTCTTCCAATTCCAAAGCAATCTATCAGGGCCCAGAGACATTCACTGAAAATCCATTCTGCATTTTCTTTGCCACTTTTTTTGTGCTGCAGTGGTTGTCAGTGAATCCTATGCAAGTCTCTTCTGTTGACCTTTGTACCTGGAACTGCCCCCCAGCGACTGTCTGGTGCCACCACTGTCACTTCCTTCAGCTTCCCCTACCCATGAAGTCTTGGGGTAACCTCCTTAATCTCCCTGCCCTCCTTCGGCCTGAGCACGTCTCTGGAACGAGCTCCTCCTCCATTTATCTCTGTTGCCACAGTTCAGCTCCTCACCCCCTTTGTTGTTTCCCTTGTCTGAATCTTTAGATTGAACACTTCTTGTGTCAAGGTCCTGTTTTCTTGTTCCGTGTGAGGAGCAATGCAAGATTGATGGTGGTGTGTACATAACAATACAGTAGCAACTCTGTCACACAGGTAGGGACCAGTGGAAGGCCTGTGGGTACCACGGAGCCTGCTGGTACCTTTCCTGGAGCCCATCAGGTGTTCTTAGAAAGTGGGCTAGAATCCTAGAGTTGAAAGGGCACTCCATGGTCATTTAGTCCAACCCCCTGCACAATGCAGGAAACTCACAAATACCTCCCCCTAAATTCAGAGGATCTTCATTGCTGTCAGATGGCCATCTAGCCTCTGTTTAAAAACCTCCAAGGAAGGAGAGCCCAGCACCTCTCAAGGAAGCCTGTTCCACTGAGGAACAGCTCTAACAGTCAGGAAGTTCTTCCTAACATTGAGCTGGAAACTCTTTTGATTTAATTTCAACCCATTGGTTCTAGTCCTACCTTCTGGGGCCACAGAAAACAATTCCACACCATCCTCTAGATGACAGCCCTTCAAGTACTTGAAGATGGTGATCCTATCACCTCTCAGCCGCCTCCTCTTCAGGCTAAACATGCCCAACTCCTTCAACCTTTCCTCATAGGACTTGGTCTCCAGACCCCTCACCATCTTCGTCATCCTCTGGACCTGTTCCAGCTTGTCTATATCCTTAAAATGTGGTGCCCAAAACTGAACACAATACTCCAGGTGAGGTCTTACAAGAGCAGAGTAAAGCGATACCATCACATCAAATGTGGACACTAGACTTCTGTTGATAAAGCCCAAAATTGCATTTGTCTTCTTAGCCACTGCATCACACTGTTGACTCATGTTCAGCATATTATCCACTAAGACCCCTAAATCCGTTTTGCACATACTACTGCTAAGACAAGTCTCCCCCATTCTATAAGCATGCATTGGATTTTTCCTACCTAAATGCAGAACTTTCCATTTATCCCTGTTAAAATTCATTTTATTGATTTTAGCCCAGTTTTCTAGCCTGCCAAGGTCATCCTGTATCCTGTTTCTGTTTTCTACTGTATTTGCAACCCCTCCCAATTTCGTATCATCTGCAAATTTAATAAGCATTCCCTCTATTCCTTCATCCAAATCATTGATAAAGATATTGAACAAAGCAGGTCCCAGGACAGATCCTTGAGGCCCTCCACTTGTCACTCCTCTCCAAGAGGATGAGGAACCATTCACAAGCACTCTTTGGGTGCGATCTGTCGACCAGTTACAGATCCACCTAATGGTAACAGGATCCAAACCACATTTTACCAACTTGTCAACAAGGACAGTATGTGGAACCTTATCAAAAGCCTTACTGAAATCAAGATAAACGATGTCTACAGGATTCCCCTGATCCAGCACTGTTGCCAATTTGCTGCATTCAAGGAAGGGAACCAACTGCCTTATCAGCTGAAGATGGTATAAGGCCGTTTTGGTAGTGGGTAGGGGTGTGCATTCTATTTGGCCGAACCGAATCAACCGCCGAATCACCCCTGATTCAGCTGTATAGGGAATCACAGAGGTGGTGAGCTCTTCATTATATGGGAGCTGAGTATGGCTCCCCGTATACTTCCGTGTAGATATTCGAAAGAATACAGAAATCCATAGAAAAGACGGGAAAGGGGCTTCTGCAGCCTCAGGGGAGCTGCTTGCCTCCTTCTCCACCTTTGGTAGCCTTTTCCCGCCTCTCCCATAGCCTCCCTGGGATCAGGGAGGGGGGGAGGGGGAAGAGGAGCCCCAGCAGCCAATCCAAAGCATGCATTTGCAAATGCATGCTTTGCAGGGCTGTTGTGTAGCTGATCCCCCAGCCATCAGCAACATTGTTGTTCTTTTGATCTTTTGCTTACTTGGGTATCCAAGAAAGCACTGTTGTCTGGCCAATCACAGAGCAGTGCTGTTTTTTGAAACTGCTCTCTGTAGGGCCAGAGAACCTTTTTAAGGAGTCTGCCTGGCTGGACTCCTCCATTGCTGCTGTGTTAGTGTGGGTTAGGGTTAGGGGTTAGGGTTAGGGAAATAAATTTTTAGGAAAATAATTTTTTTTATTAAAATTAACCATTTTACATGCTTAACTACTGAACTCTGTAAGTATCAAAACTTTAGATTACAAAATAAAATTGAAATTGAAATTATATACATTGCAAATTATATACATTATATACATTATATACATTAATTTATATACATTGAAATTAAATATATTCTAATTATATTCATTGAAAGTACATGCATTGAAATCATATACATTGAATCATGTATATTATACATATTAATACAGATTTACAAAGAGTAAAACGCACTTTCAAACATTATTACTTTTATAACCCTTAAAACCCTTATATACATTATATACATAAGAAACAACAAAAAGAGTAAACCATACTTCTAAATATTTTTACTATTTTAACTCAACTCAACTCAACTATTATCTGTGAACTATGTATTTAGACAAAGGTTCCATAAATCCATAATGCCAAAATAAATGATAATTGCTATGATTCAGCAAATTAGGAACCTCCGTAGCTGTTTGTGTTCATTGTTTTCTAAAAAGTCTATACTTCTACACGCAATCTGAGAAAAAGGGAAAAGGAAAAGGTAAAAAAGAAAAGGTAAAAAAGAAAAAACACTTCTTAAGGAACAGGAGGGTTAACTTCCCTGTACCACCTCCACCTGTTCAACCAAGTCTAGTATAGATGCTCCCCCTCCAACAGGCAAATGTTCAGTCAGTTCAATCACTGTCCCATTTGAGGCAGCCGTTGTTCCATCTGGAACAGTCATTTTCCTTTTCTGGTTGAGTCACTGAGGTTTTGGTAAAACTTTTCCTTGGTAGGGGATGACTTGTGAACAAGCCATCTGTTGTGGAGAAACAGTTTCTGGCTCTAACACTGGTTGTTGTGCTCCCTGTTGTGCTGTAGGAAAAGAAGGAGAAGCGCCTGGGAGTGCACTGATCTTCTGCATGTTATATACCAGAGGAGACTCCACCCCCCTTGAGCATAGTTCACCCCCCTCCCCCTTATCTCCCTTTCCCTCTATCTCATCCAACTCGTCAGAATCAATTTCAGAACCCCCCTCTGATTCGTTGAGAGAGTTTACATCCGAACCAGGAATGGATTCTATCCCAGAGATATTCCCACTGCTCTCCCTGAAAGACCATTCCTCTTCGCCCTTCCCTTGTTCCCTCTCCCCCTCCTCCAGCTCCAAGAAAAGCCGCCTCTCAGCATGAGAACAAGAACTCTGCTCCTCACCGGTTTGCGGGAGACTCTGGCAAGCAGAGTCCCCCTGACGACCATGTTGGGCTCCTTGTGCCTCAGGCACCACTGTAGTCTGCTGGGCATAGGCAGGAACTGTCACCGGCACGGTCAACTGAATGGTAGGTGATGCTGCAGATGTCAAAAGATGACGTTTCTTCCCTTTTGTAGTCATGGCTGTCTCTCTGGCCGGCAGGTTAGCTTCGGATTTAATCTGTTGGATCTGAACCTTAAAGACATGAATAGCCTGGCTACACCATGCTGCCCATTCCGTTTGCGTTTGCGTGAGCTCAGTCCCTTTGTCAGTAGGATAGTCATAGAGCCCAGAAAACTCATCCTTCGGCCTGCTGTCTGCATAACAAAGGATTTCTTTTAACAAGGCTGAAAGACCCTGTTCCGATAGCCACAACGGATAGACCTCTGTTGAAGTACGGCCTTGACGCCCAACAACCAGCCTGTCCACTATATTGACCGACAGAAATCTGGCATAGACTGCTTTGTTGATGGATTGGGAATCACTATGCAGCTTACCGGTAAAGAACTCCATAAGTACTGCTTTGTATTTATCTAACATGTAAAGTGTAGCATCCTTACTTCTTTTGTCCAAGGCAATTGTTGGAACCTTTGGCAAACCCACATGGAATAAAAGAAAACCCCAAAATTTGGCTAAGTCCAGTTTTTGAAAGTTTTCTGATATAAGAAGGTCAAAACCTTCAGCCATAGGAGCGTGTTTTGATTTGTCCCAAAGTTCAAATAAATGAGCTTCTCTTGCTCCTTGAGCAAATTTTGGTATTCCCTGTGAGAGTTCCCCCAAAGGTGACCCAGACAAAGAGGGAGAAAACGTATGACTCACAGTGTCCTGTTGATGTCCATCTGCGGCCCCTTGTTTTGAACAACCTTTGCCAAAAAAAAGTCTGGAACTCCTCTTGGGATAAATTCCGGAAAGGCTGGAGGTCAGCATCATCTGCTTGTTGTTGGCTGGAACCTTGGGTGGAGAGGTGAGACTGTTGTGGGTGTGCCTCCTTCCTCTTCTTTTTGGCAGGTTGGCCTTCCGGAGAGGATCCTATCTTGGTGATGTCAAATCCAGCTTGTGCCTTAAATGAACCCTGTTGTCCACAGGAGACATCGACAGAAAGATTTGGCCCTGTTGGGGGGGGCTTGAAAAAGTCGAGCAAAAGCCTTTCGTGATGGAGTAGTCATTGAGCACATAGTGGTATCATCCTCCAGAACCCTTGTTGAGTCCGCACTTCTGCTACGGGGTCTCCTCTTTGTAGAGGGGTCTAGAGGCCGCACCTGTACCTCCTGTCCCGTTCCCTCTGTTTGCAACTGGTGTAATTTGTTAACATAGGCATTAACTAGGCGTTCCTCTTTCCGATAGATCTTTAACAGAATGTCCCTCTGCTTTGCCAATTTAGGGAATTTCATAAGGTCATTGCAACCCGTTATCTTAACATCTATCTCCTGAATAGCAGTGTGAATATCCAGTGCCCTGCAGTTCCCTTTATGTATTTCTTCTGCATATCTCTGGGCTTGATCTCTGAATTCCAAAGGCACGCTAACAACTGAAGTCACTAAAGTTTTCTGGGCCTTTGGCATAGGAAAGGTACTCTTCTCCTTTTTCCTAATTTCTCTAGGGGATTTAGATAACCCCATGTCTTCTTCCAGAAAGGAATCATAAGACTTCCAATTCCCTTCTGAACTATGCGCCCTGCAAGAGCTCTGGTCTGCCCCCTTCCAAAGCTGCTTTGAGGCCCTAGTGGTGGCCTGCCTTGACAAAGCACAAGGGCCCTTGTGGCACTGAGGTAAACCTCCTTCCATTTCTCTCTCTTCACTAGGTGTGCCACTAGCACGTACAATGGGCTTTACAAAGGTATGTTGTTCTAATACGTCTCCCCCAGACTCTCTTCGGGGCTGCACTGAAAAATCAGTACAAATGGTCAAGTCCTTTAAGTCTAGACTGCCTCCCTGTGGTCCCGGGGAATCAATACATAAAGACCAACAATAAAACTTTCTTCAAATATATTAGAAGTAGGAAACCAGCCAGGGAGGCAGTGGGGCCCTTGGATGACCATGGGGTAAAAGGATTACTGAAGGAGGATAGGGAAATGGCTGCGAAGCTAAATGAATTTTTTGCCTCCGTCTTCACTGTAGAAGACGAGAACTTTTTGCCCGCCCCAGAACCACTAATTTTGGAAGGGGTGTTGAAAGACCTGAGTCAGATTGAGGTGACAAATGAGGAGGTCCTACAACTGATAGACAAATTAAAAACTAATAAGTCACCGGGTCCGGATGGCATACATCCGAGAGTTCTGAAGGAACTCAAAGTTGAACTTGTGGATCTTCTAACAAAAATCTGTAATCTTTCATTGAAATCTGCCTCCATTCCTGAAGACTGGAAGGTAGCAAATGTCACCCCCATCTTTAAAAAAGGTTCCAGAGGAGATCCGGGAAATTACAGGCCAGTCAGTCTGACTTCAATACCGGGAAAGTTGGTAGAAACCATTATCAAGGACAGAATGAGTAGGCACATTGATGAACA